>NW_028273621.1:6117661-6447076 GCF_024610735.1 Ursus americanus
TCCTTAACTGGAAGAGTTAATTATGTGAACATGTCCATCGTACCCAAAGCAATCGACAGATGTGATGAAATCCCTATCTGAATTTCTGTGTCATTATTCGAGGAAATAGAAAACAGTCCTCAAACTTGTATGGAATCACAAAAGACACCAAATCCGCAAAGCAACCTGGAGAAAGAGGTGCAGTCAACACACTCCTGGATTTCAAGCTGGATTATAAAGCTGTTGTCATCAAAACAGGATGGTACTGGCATAAACAAAGACACCAGGTCAGTGGAACAGTACAGAAAGCTCAGAAACTTACCCACACGTAGATGATCCTCACTTACGACACAGCAGCAGAAGATATGCCATGAGGGAAGGACTGTCTCTTCAGTGAGCGGTAACAGGCAAAGGGGACACTAAATGCAGAAGAATATAACTGGGTCACTTTCTTACACCACACACAAAATTTTTAATGGATGAATGATTTGAACATAAGACCTGAATCCATAAACCTCCAAGAAGACACAGGTACTAAGTCTATTGACATTAGTTTTGGCAAAGAGTCTTCAGATCGGACACCAAATGCAAAGGCAACAAAAGCAAAAATAAACAAGTGGAACAACATCAAACTGAAATCTTCCACACGGCAAAAGAAACCATCAAAAACTTAAAAGGCCTCTGACCCAATAAGAAAAACATATCTGCGAATCATATGTGTGAGAAGAGGCTAATATCCAAAATACACACAACACTCATAAAAATAAAAAAAAAACTATATAAAAAATGGGAGGAATATGTGAATAGATACTTTCCAAAGATGGCACACAGGTGCCAACAGACAGAAAAAGTTGTTCGACATCACTAATCATCGTCAGGGAAACATCAGTCAAACCCACAATCGGCTATCCTCTCACAACTGTTGGAATAGCAATTGTCCCAGAGACAGACACCAGGTGGGGTCAAGGGTGTGCAGACGAGGAAACACTGTGCACTGTTGGTGGGAATGGAAATTGGTGCAGCCACTGTGACAAATGGTATGGAGGTTCCTGAAAAAATAAATGCAACTACCCCATGACCCAGTAATGGCTCTACTGAGTATTGATTTAAGAACACAAAAATGCTGCCTCAAAAAGACAGATGCACTCCCACGTTCACTGCAGCATTATTCACAAGAACCAGACATGGAAACACAGACCTTGGGGGCCTTATGCCAAGTAACTCAGACACAGAAAGACCAATACCAGATGCTCTCATGTACATTCAATGTGGAATAAACAAATACTGAACGCATAGATACTGAGAGCAGGTTGGTAGGTGCCAGATTTGGGGATGCGGTGGTAGAAAAGGGTGAAGATGTTCAAAGTCTCAATGTTTGAGTGAGAAAATCCTAGTCATGAAGTGGTCTGTCAGGCATGGAGACTAAAACTAACCCCGCAGCATGGGGTATAGGTTTCCCTGCTCTTTGAACGTACAGGGCTTCTGAGAAACCTTGCACAGCAGAAATGGTGTCAAGAAGGAATGACCATTAATTTACACGAACAATTAGACAGTGTGCTCAGACTCCAAAATTCCTTCTCTTTGGCTTTTCTTAGGCCTCAGCACACACGTTTCTAACGGAGGCCCAGCATAAATGAAGATGAAGCACAGCAGAGGCTCACAGACACAATTCAAAGTACTAGTGGCTGGAAGCAGAGAGCGGTTGACAGAGGAAGGAGCTGGTTGGGGTGCACGCTGCCTCGGTCGTGCTTCTCCCCAGAACAGATGCTGAACGCGATTCTCACTGTTCACCTTTTTTCATAAGATTGAAATCCTCTTCAGGTCTCTTCCTTTTACTGAAGCTGGGTAATAACGTAGTTCTTTCAAGAAAGCCCAGTGTCTTAATGTGAACGTTTAAAAAGTGGGGGATACTTGTACTTGAGCATTGATGAGAGAGGAGATGTGAAAGGTCCTCCCAGACACAAACCTCAGCAGATCCACTGGGAAAGGCACCTTCCTCAGCATGCTGAACACCGACTACCTCCTACCCCCTGAGAAACCCTCTCCTTCCTCTCGATCAGGACAACCCACAACACCTGAGAGTTACCACAATTCCTCTGTTCTCCTGCTCCTAATAGCTAACCCATCAGCAAATCCTGTGAGCTCCATCTTCAAAATGGACCCAGAAGAGGTCTAACCACTCCATCCAAAGCCACCTGTCCGTTCCACGGTGCCTGAGTTCCTTGAAAAGCTTCATCGTTGACCTGCTTTGCCATCTTCAACCCTCTGTAATCTGTTCTCAACACTGTAGCCAGTATGGCCCAGTGAAACAGCTTCTCATGGGGTTATAGCCCTGGAATAGCTTTCTGTCACCCTCCTTCACCTCTCTAAGCTCATGTCCTAAGCTGTCTCCTGTGGCCACAGGTCCTTCTTGCTGCTCCTGGAAATAACTGGAATTCTCCTGCCCCAGAGCTTTTGCACATGCTTTCCCTTCTGTTAAGAATGCTCTTGATGTATTCTCACTCACCTTCGGAGAAGGCAGAATTGGAGTGACAGGGACAGAAGATGAGGCTGTGTGTGTTGGGTGAGGCTGGTGGCCCAGAAGAAGGTTCTCTGCCAGCTCTCTGCCTGTGCCTCACTTGTCCTCAGCCAGGAACTTGCACACAGCCCTCACCTGTCACAACTCTCACCCAGGAGACCACAGCCACCCCTGGAGCACACCCTGTCCACACCCTGCTGCAGAATGCATTCAACACTCCTCTGGGACCCCTGTCAGTTTACCCAGACCTGGAACTCCCCTATCTCCTGCAAAGCTCCCGGATTCCACCGTTTCTTCCAAAATCACACTGGCGCAAGGCTTTCATGAGAAAGCTATAACACTAACTAATGAAAGGTTCACACCTACTTTCCCCTTCTGTTGCCTTTCTCTCCACCTTCTTTCCTACCTGTGCAAATTGTAACATATCAGTGGAACATGAACATGATCTGAGATCTGAATCTTTCATTGCAGCTTTCTGTGGACTCCTATTGTGATAAGAAACTAGTGTATCCTACAACAGGGTGTTTTACAACTCTCATCTATAGAATAGTACAGCCCAAATCACTACAATTTTATCTCACTCTTCATGAAGCAGAACACTTTTTCCTTTCTTCTTTTACTTAAATTCCAGTTAGTTCACATGCCATGGAATATTCGCTTCAGGGGTAGGATTTAGTGATTCCTCATCTGCATACAGTACCCGGTGCTCATCACAAGTGCCCTCCTTAATATCCCTCACCCATTTAACTCTTCCCCCCATGCTCCTGTCCTGCAGCAACACTCAGTTTGTTCTCCAAGGTTGAGTCTATTTCCTTGTTTGCCTCTCTCATCACCCCTCCACTCTGTTCATCTGTTTTCTTTCTGAAATTCCACAAGTGTGAGAGATAGGATATTTGTCTTTCCTCACTGATTTTGCTTAGCTTAATATACTCTAGATCCATCCACATCCTTGCAAATGGTAAGATTTCATTCTTTTTGAAGCTGGGTCATATTCCATTATATATATATATATATATATATATATATATATATATATATATATATATATATATATATATATATATATATAATATGTATCCCACGTCTGCTTTATCCATTCATCAGTGCATGGACTTTGGGATTCTCTCCATAGATTGGCTACTGTGGACATTGCTGCTATAAACATCATGGTGCATGTTCCCCCTTTGAATCTGCATTTCTGTATCCTTTGGGTAAATACCTAGGAGAGCAATTGCTGGATCATGGGATTGTTCAATGTTTAACTTTTTGAGGAACCCCCACACTGTTTCCCAGACTGGCTGCACCACTTTGCATTGCCACCAACAGGATGGGAGGGTTCCCCTTTAAGCAGAACATTATCTGCCAGCAATTTCATAAGAGGAAACAAAACCTCTGGGAGATGACCCAGGGTCAGGCAAGCAGTTGCAGACTTCACCCCAAGGCGCCTGACGCCAAGCCCCTTGAAGCCACCAGCATGCCACTATCCAAAAGAATTCCCAGACTCTTCTTCTGACTCCACCACCAAAGAAACTACAGAGAGAATATGGCACCTCAAAATATCGAGATAATACATTTAGTAAAACTAGAAAGTCAAGCTCAACTTTTAAACAGGAGCAGGCTGCTTTGGATAATTTTCAATTTTCCCTCCACCCTAATTTTAACTCTTCTGATGAATAAACTAATCAATGATGAAACATCACCTTTGTCAAATGACATCATCCAAGTCTGTATCAGATGAAAAAAAGCCACCTAACCCTAGATGCTGGCCACTCAACCATATCTTAGACCCAATTGAATAAACACTGTTAGATGAAGGAACAAATTAGATGTTACAAACAGGCACAGAGTGAATCTCACCTTCCCTTTCTAATAAAAGAGGGTTCCTAGGAAACAGATGGTCAAAATACATTTGTCAGCAATAAATGGACAGAGAAATTGTGATCCCCTGCAAAGTTCTACCTGCAGGGAAACTAAGTAATTCTTGCACCAAACGCAGAATGCTGACAGCTACTTCAATTTTACTTTGTGGCTCAACTAGAGAAAAGAGAAAAGCCCAGGAGGTTTTGGGATAATGAGAGGTTTTACCTCCAGCCCTGACATAGTTAGGACATTTTGCCAAACATACCTGTGCTTTCTCTGAACACTGGCGTCCTGTGACAAGCTGCCTCGCTGACTCCGATGCTGACGTTCAAACCTCGGGTGTCTTGGAGCCAGAGCAAAGAAGTGGTGTCAGCTGGGGAGAAGAAGGCACCTCTGACCTAAAGCCTGCACACCTGCTTTGGTTTCTGGGCGAAGAGGCAACACATACTTGTTGTTTACCAGTAATTATCTTCATTCTCAATAGACCAATGACCTTGCCTTTTCTGGATAGCAGACTTACTCTTCTAAAGAAACCCTAAATTCGTCTATTCCCAATGCAACTAGAGTGGAACATTTATTTCTCACTTAAATAGAAAACACTGTTATTGTCGACACTGCATGAATGAACTTTTAAAAACATTTTAGAGAGAAAGGAAGGGACCTTTATTCAAACCCAAGTCAGGACAACTGTCTGGGAGACACAATCTTCACCAAGAAGGGAGTGCTCCGGGGAAGGAACATTTGGGGCAGGCTTATATATTTTTTTCTGTTTTGTTTTACATACAGAGTTACACACTACAGTGAGGATCTTCTTAGATCCAGAAAGTGACAGATTCTTTCTTATGTTTTCAGTATGTACATGTCAGTATGACCTTAATCTTATGGGAGCCAAAGAGGTTCTTTATTTTTTCTTATCTTTATGTTGTCATTTTTGGTTATTGTTTTCTCCTCGAAGCAGATGTACAACATGTGCTTGGGGCAGAAATAGGGCCCATGCTTTAGGTTTTTGCCCAGTCATTTTGAGCCGGGTAAAATGTTAAAGGATAGCTTCCCTGGAAGCCCAGGATCAGGGCCCACAGATGATATAAGATAAAAATTACTTTCATCATTATAATTACTCCTAAATGGAGGAATTTGAGACAAAAGCACCTTTCACAAGAGTACCAAGAAATCAAAATGATACCCACGAAAGGCTGCCTGCTCCATGGCCAAGAAGTCACTCTTGTGTCATAGTTCACTCAGAAATCATGTTGTTGGACTGGTGAGGATGATACGATAGCAACGTCATCACTAAGAGTGGGAAGCTTCTAATTTCCATACGGCCATGTTGACCCCCTTAGCTCAGAGCCACCTGAATGGGCAGCTGGGGAGGGGGCACCATCATCACTATGAGTGGGGAGCTTCCCATTTCCATATGGCCATGTTGACCCCCTTAGCTCAGGGCCACCAGAAAGGAGAGCTGAGGGGCACCACAGGCCAAGGCTGCCAGGTGTGGCTGGGGCAGGAAGAACTCTGACTTAAGGCTCAACTCCTGTCTAGGTTATTATTATGCTCTTCACAAAGAAAGTGCCATTGTGTGTGAGCCCTCATGTAGAAAAGGTTCAGAATTTCCATTAAGATTCCCTCTCTGACCTTTAGGATATGTAGCAAAGTTCCATTTAATTTTAAACATTGAAGGACTTCTTGATTTTCTTTTCGCTATGACTGTGGCTCAATTCCCCTGTGGTCTAAGAATAGAATCTAGTTAATTTCAGGGTTTAACATTTGTAGACTTCATTCGTGGCCCCACCTATCATCTATTTGGGTAAAGAGTCTATGACCACTTGAAAATAATGTATTCTGCACTTATTATGGAATGTTCCCTATATGTCAATTAGGTCAGATTTGTTACCAATGTTTTGTCTGCTTTTTCTTTCAGATATTGAGAAAGGTATATTAAAATCTTCAAACAATCCTGCTCTATTCAACGTTGCATCAGAGAATCTACCAGTGTTAGAAGGCAAGAGAAACAAAAAGTATAAGAATTGAGGGGATAAATGTGACTATTCACAGATAATACAATTGTGTACATAGAAAATCCAAAACAGTCTATAAATACCCTATTAGAATTAAAAATGCAATTTATAAATTTGAGATGGATTGTAGCTTCCCATTGGACAGTTTCTGAAAGAAAATGTAGAACCTGTCAATCTTGGGGTAGGACATAGGGTGCTTTAACCATTTAAAAGAATTCAGTGGGACTTCATAAAAATGTGACATTTCTCCTTAACTTATGACCATAAGAAAATGAAATAGTGAACCGCAGGCTGGGAAGTAAAGATTTGCAATACACACACTGACAAAGACTTGTCAATAAAGAATTCCTGCTCATCAACCATAGAAAGTCTATTTATAAACGAATACTTCACAAAAGATTGACTGATGGCCAATAACAACAGGAAAGGGTGCTCTACAGTATTATTTTAAGGAAGAGCAAGGCCTTTCCTAAAATGAAAACATACACACAAACTAGTATTCCCTAGATGGATGACGTCCTTATATCTGAGGACAGCTTGAAGAACAGACTAGCATCAAAGTAAAGTGATGGAATTCCTGACACTCAGAGGATGGATAATTGACCTCAAACTACAGTACAATTTCTAGGCATCATTCGGTCCTCTGAAGGCAGACAACTCCCACACCCCTTCCTCCACCACACAGGTTGCTTCCCAACACCTACCATAAAAGAAGAAGATGAGAAACAGATAGGACTAGTAGGAAATAGCAAAAATCACATGTGGGGATTATCCTGAAACACACTGATCACATAACTAGTGTAAGGAAGTGTAGGGAACTGACAAGGACAGAGACTCAAGAGGTACTTCTTTGGGAAATGCTGTCTGAAATCGTCACACCTTGGTACCAGCTAATGAGGGCTCTGACCATACCCTAGGGTTTGCTCACAAGGGTCTGCAACACCATCGCTGAGGACTTCAAGACCTCAAAGCTTGCCTGATTGACTATTGGACTAAGAGATTCCCATGTTCTGAAAACAGATACCAACTCATTGAAAGGTTCACCTGGACTCTCTCGGAGGCCCTACAAGAAGCTGAACCATTCACTGAAAATCAATTACACACACACACACACACACACACACACACACACACACACACACACACACCTGTCATTTCACCAATTACTTAAACATTCAAGGTTCTTCCTACCTTTTCTTTTACACATTGATATTTATACTCACATGAAATGTCATCATTTCTAATGAACACTGATGTCAAAATAGAGATCCATTGACACAATATTCACAAAATGAAACTTCCCTGCTGTAATTTTCAATATAGCATTTTTTAAAGATCATACATATTTTAGATTTTTGGTAACTTTTACAGGAGAAGATCAGCATTGAAAAACTCTGAATACTTGACAATGAGTTTTAAGCCTAGAGAACAAAAATTGTCCAATTTCATAGATAATAAGGAACCAAAGGCAAAGCATGGAAGCTGTAGTCGAATAATTTTACACATATGCATCCTCTCTTATTCTACTACTGAGGGGCGTGTTTTATTACCACTATGCATGCATCAATTGTCTTCCACGTGCACCTGCACAGGTATAATGAATTACTACAGTAGAATGAAATGTCTGGGAACTACTTGGCGGCATCTATCATGAACAATGAAATTTTGATCTTATATTTGGTGAACTTCCACTGTCTGTCCCTTTAGACAATGGACCCTAAACAGAAGGGGGAATGAACCACGAGCGACTATGGACTCTGGGAAACAAACTGAGGGCTTCAGAGGGGAGAGGGGTGGGGGATTGGGATGGTCCAGTGATGGGTATTAAGGAAGGTACATATTGCATGGAGCACTGGGTGTTATATGCAAATAATGAATCACGGAACACTACATCAAAATCTAAGGAAATACAGTATAGTGACTAACATATCATAATAAAAAATTATTATTAGAAAAAAATTAAAGGTAAAAAAAAAAAAACCAATACAGCTTCTCTGTTTCAAGAACAATCACAATTGAGAAAAAACTAACTTCCAATCCCTAAAGCAAAACACAGACCAAGTTCCATTTCACTCCCCTTTATTCACATTCTCTGTGGGTTCTAAGCTATTTCCCTACCTCCTTTCCTGCTGAGCAGGAAGCCTCGGCTCGATCCCAGAACCCTGGGACCATAACCTGAGCCAAAGGCACATGCTTAACTGGCTGAGCAAGCCAGGAGCCCCAGCTCCATGTTTTTCTTAAGCAAAAGGACACTTTCTCACAATGCCTTCACATGACTTCACATGGTACCAGAGACCTGCATTTGCTTCTAGGAGGTTGCAGATGAAGGCAATTGCAAACTCTTACAGTGGTTTATCAAATACAGTGACCTGCCTGGTGACAGTGAAACCCTTATGAGCCCACGAGAGGGTGCTGTGACACTCAGCTGTGGCTGGGCTGGCACAGAGAACCAAATCCATTTCCCTGCCTGATGTCTGTGAGGAACAGATGCCCCCACTGTGAATGAGACCCTGCCACTGAGCTGTCCAGAGATGGCCATCCTCACGGAGGATGAGGATAAAGGACAATGCCTGAGGAGACCTCATCTGTCTCTTTTATCTTTTCATATTTTCGACAGTGGACAAATCACTGCCTAGGAGTCCCCAACTACCTTAGTCTCATCTGTGAATGGCCAAGAGGTTTTACAAAACACTTAAGATTTTGACCTCACAAATGCCCACAACCACTTACCATAGGGATTCAACATTAAGCAAAGATACTGTTCGTTGGAAGAGAGGTCCTGCCCACTGTTGTTTCTCACTTATATGCTCATCTTCCTTACCTCATGGTAACATAACCACCTTGATTCCTGCTGCCGTCTTCAGGAAGGCTGATGTGACTTGTCGGGCATTACTCTGACATCGTTCTTTCTTAGCAATAAGATGTGGACATTTCCCTAGTCCTACACACCCAAAGTTGAATCGGAATCAGGATTGAGGAGGCTGATGAGAGTTGAAGGTGTTTTCCTGTACAGGGTGGTTTATTACCAATAAGGATGGGTCAGAATCCTCGAAATTCCAGAACCTTTTCATTAATGCTTCCTACTTGTGAAAGATGATGTACATTGGTCTTTCCCTGTATAGTGTGGTGACTCAGAGAAAAGTGCTTAGCCCTTTCGTCAGACTTCCACGACCACCTTGGGGCTGGCTTCCATATTCAGAAAGGATGATGTTAGGGCTAAGAGCGTTCCTGTACACTGTTATTTCTTACAGATAAGTGTATGGCATTTTTGTTACATTGCCAGAACCACTTAGCGCGGGCTTGCCGGCCTCCTGGGGACGAACCCTAACCCTAGTTCAGCCCCCGAGGGGCCTCTCCCAAGGGGCCTGGCACCACAACGCCAGGGATTGGGGATCCCCGAGCCCAGCGCCGGAGTCACCCTGCCACCCCACAGCAACCCGGGTTGCTAGGGGGGCCGCCAGTCTTTCAGGGCGAGAGAACGGGCAGGGCCCTCCAAGCCCCCAGCGACTTTTGAAGTCCCCCCGCGCCAAAATGCTTGGGTCCACACTCCCTCTCGCCAGTGCCCTCACCTCGGCCTGCCCCTACGCCTGCCGCAGAGCTGGGGGAACGGGCCTGCTGCACTCCTGGGGGCTAACACTTACCCTAGGTCGGTCCCTGAGGTGCCCCTCCCAAGGAGCTTGGCACCTCAATGCCAGGGATTTGGGAACCCCGAGCCCCAGTGCTGGACTCACTCTGCCACCCCCAAGCTCCCAGGGCGCTAGGGTCGTTGCCAGTCATTCAGGAAGGGAGAACGGGCAGGGCCCTCTGATCTGCCTGCGACCTTCAAAGGCCCCCCATGCAAAAACTCTGGCTCCCACTCTCCTGCTCGCCAGCACCCTAACCTCGGCCCACCCCTAAGCTCACTGCAGAGCTGGCGGATCAGGCCTGCTGGCTTCCTGGGGGCTAACCCTATCCCTTGGTCGCCCTCAATTGGCCCCTCCCAAGTGGTCTGGCGCCGCATGCCAGGGATTGGGGACTCCCAAGTCCCAGTGCCGGACGCACCCTGCCGCCCCACCACCACGTGGGGCACTAGGGGCTTCGCCAGTCCTTCAGGGCAACAGAACGGGCAGGACCCTCCGAGTCACCTGTGACCTTCGAAGGCACCCTGAGCCAAAGCCAAAATGCTCTGGCCCACGCTCCCGCTCGCCAGCGCCCTCACCTCGGCCTGCCCCTCCACTCGCCCCACAGCTGGTGGAGCAAGCCTGCCAGCCTCCTGTGCGCTAACCCTAACCCTAGGGCGGTGCCGAAGAGGCCGGGTACCGCAACGCCAGGGATGGGGTGCGCCCGAGCCCCTGCACCAGACTCAACTTGCCACCACCCGGCCACCCAGTTTGCTAGGGGCGCCGCGCGTCATTCAGGGCAGGAGAATGGGCAGGGCCCTCCGAGCCTTCTGCGACCTTTGAAGCCCCCCATGCCAAAACGCTTGGGCCCACGCTCCTTCTCACCAGCGCCCTCATCTCGGCCTGCCCCTCCGCTCGCCTGACAGCCGGCTGATCAGGCCTGCCGGCCTCCTGTGGGCTAACACTATCACTAGGGCGGCCCCCGAGGGGCCCCTCCCAAGGGGCCTGGCACCGCAAAGCCGGGGATTTGGGACCACAGAGCCCCAGCGTTAGACTCAACCTGCCGCCCTGCCACTACCCGGGCCGCTAGGGGCGCCGCCGGTCATTCAGGGCGGAAGAATGGGAAGGGCCTTTCGAGCCCCCGGCCACCTTTGAAGGCCCCCCACGCCAAAACGCTTGGGCATACGCTCCCGCTCTCCAGCGCCCACACCTCGGCCTGCCCCTCCGCTCGCTGCACAGCCGGCGGATCGGGCCTCTGGCCCCCTGGGGGCTAACCCTAAACCTAGGTCGGCCCTCGAGGGGCTCATCCGATGGGGCCTGGCGCCACGTCTCTGATTGCTGAACCCCGAGCTGCAGCGCCAGACTCACTGTGCTGCCCCACCGACACCCGGGCCGCTAGCGGCGCTGCCGGTCATTCAGGGCGTGAGAACGGGCAGGGCCCTCCAAGCCCCAGACGACCTTCAAAGGTACCTCCGCCAAAATGCTTCAGCCCACACTCCCGCTCGCCAGCGCCCTCACCTCGGCCCGTCCCTCCACTCGCCACACAACTGGCAGATCGGGCCTGCCGGCCTCCTGGGGGCTAATCCTAATCCTAGGTCAGCCCCCGAGGAGCCCCTCCCAAGGGGCCTAGAGCCGCAACGCCGGGGATTGAGGACCCCTGATCCCCAGTGTCAGACTCACCCTGCCGGACCGCCGCCACCCAGGCCACTATGGGCGCCACTGGTCACTCAGGGCGGGAGAACGGGCAGGGCCCTCCGAGCCCCTGGCGACTTTCGAAGGTCCCCCGCACCAAAACGCTTGGGCCCGGGCTCACTCTCTCCAGCACCCTCACATCGGCCCGTCCCTCCGTTCGCCACACAGCCAGCGGATCGGGCCTACCGGCCTCCTGGGGGTTAACCCTAAGCCTAGGTCGGCCCCCGAGGGGCACCTCCCAAGGGGCCTGGCGCCACAACACCGGGGATTGGGGACCCCAGAGCCCCAGTGTTGGACTCAACCTGCCACCCCGCCGCCACCGGGCCAGTAGGGGCGCCGCCGGTCATTCAGGGCGGAGGAATGTGAAGGGCCCTCCGAGCCACCGGAGACCTTCGAAGGCCCCCCGCGCCAAAACACTTGGGCCCACGCTCCCACTAGTCAGTGCCCTCACTTCGGCCCGCCCCTCTGCTCGCCGCACAGCTGGCAGATCGGGCCTGCCGGCTTCCTGGGGGCTAACCCTAACCCTAGGTCGGCCCCCGAGTGGTCCATTCCAAGGAGCCTGGCAGCGCAACACCGGGGATTGCGAACCCCCGAGCCCTAGCGCCGGACTCATCCTGCCACCCCGCCGCCACCCGGCTGCTAGGGGCGCCGCAGGATATTCAGTGCGGGAGAAGGGACAGGGCCCTCGGAGTCCCTGTCGTCCTTCGAAGGCCCACCAAGCCAAAACGCTTGGGCCCACGCTCCGGCTCGCCAGCGCCTTCACCTCCGCGCCCCTCCGCTCGCCGCACAACTGGCGGATCGGGCCTGATGGCCTCCTGGGGGCTGACACTAACCCTAGGTCGGCTCCCGAGGGGCCCCTCCCAAGGGGTCTGGCATGGCAAAGCCGGAGATTGGGACCCCCGAGCCCCAGCCAGGACTCACCTTGCTGTCCCGCTGCCACCTGGACCGCTAGGGGCACCGCCGGTCATTCAGAGCGGGAGAACAAGCGGGGCTCTCCTAGCCCACGACGACATTCGAAGGAGCCCCGTGCCAAAATGCTTGGGCCCACGGTCCCATTCGCCAGTGCCCTCACTTCGGCCCGCCCCTCCCCTCGCCCCACAGCCGGCAGATCGGGCCTGCCGGCCTCCTGGGGGCTAACCCTAACCCTAGGTTGGCCCCGGAGGGGCTCGTACGATGGGGCCTGGCGCCACAACGTGTCTGATTGCTGACCCCCGAGCCGCAGCGCCAGACTCACCTTGCCGCCCCGCCAACACCCAGGCCACTAGCGGCGCCACTGATCATTCAGGGTGTGAGAACAGGCAGGGCCTTCTAAGCCCCAGATGGCCTTCGAAGGCACCCCGCGCCAAAACGCTTGGGCCCACGATCACGCTTGCCTGTGCCCTCAGCTCGGCCTGCCCCTCCACTCGCTGCACAGATGGAGGATCTGGGCTGCCGGCCTCCAGGGGGCTAACCCTAACCCTAGGTTGGCCCCCAAGGAGCCCCTCCCAAGGGGCCTGGCCTCGCAACGCAGGGATTGTGAACCCCCGAACCCTAGCTCAGAACACACCATCCCGCCCCGCCGCCACCCGGCCCGCTAGGGGCGCTGCCGGTCATTCAGGGCGGGAGAATGGGTAGGTCCCTCTGAGCCCCTGGCGAACTTCAAAGTCTCCCCACGCCAAAACGCTTGGGCCCACGCTCCCGCTCGCCAACGCTTCACCTCGGCCCACCCCTCCGATCGCCACGCAGCTGGGGGATCAGGCCTGCCAGCATATTTGGGACTAACCCTAACACTAGGTCGGCCCCTGAGGGGCCCTTCCCAAGGGGCCTGGCCCACAACATCAGGGATTCGGACCCCCGAGCCCCAGCGCCGGACTCACCCTGCGGCTCAACTGCCACCCGAGCCGCTAGGGGCTCCGCCGGTCATTCAGGGCGGGAGAACGGGCAGGGCCCTCCAAGTCCCCAGCGACTTTCGAATGCACCCCACGCCAAAACCCTTTGGCCCACGCTCCCGCTCGCCAGCACCCTTACCTCGGCCCGCCCCTCCGCTCACCTCACAGCTGCTGGATCGGAACTGCCGGCCTCCTGGGGGCTCACCCTTACCCTAGGACGGGCCCGGAGCTGCCCCTCCCAACGGGCCTGGCGCCGCAATACCGGGGAGTGGGGACCCCCGAGCCCCAGCGCCGGACTCACCCTGCTGCCCCACTGACACCCAGTCCGCTAGGGGTGCCACTGGTCATTCAGGGTGGGAGAACGGACAGGGCCCTCCGAGCCCGCGGCGACATTCGAAGGCCTCCCCATCCAAAACGCTTGAGCCCATGCTCCCGCCCCTCAGCGCCCTCACCTCGGCCCGCCCCTCCGCTTGCCGGAGAGCCGGCGGATGAAGCCTGCCCTCCTCCTGGGGACTACCCATATGCCCTAGGTGGGCCCCTGAGGGGCCTGTCCGAACGGGCCTGGCACCGCAATGCCTGGGATTGGGGACCCCCGGGCCCCACCGCCGGACTCACCCTGTCACCCCGCCGCCACCCGGGCCGCTAGGGGCGCCGCCGGTCATTCAGGGAGCGAGAACGGGCAGGGCCCTCCGATCCCCTGGCGATCTTTGAAGGCAACCTGCGCCAAAATGCTTGGGTCCACGCTCCCGCTCACCAATGCCCTCACCTAAGCCCACCCCTCCGCTCGCTGCACAGCTGGCAGATTGGGCCTAACAGGCTCTTGGGGGATAACCCTAACCCTAGGTCGGCCCCCGAGGGAATCTCCCAAGGGGCCTGGCTGCCCAACGCCAGGGATTGGGACCCCCAAGCCCCAGCGCCGGACTCACACAGCCGCCGCGATGCCACCGGGCTGCTAGGGGTGCCGCCGGTCATTCAGGGTGGCAGAACGGGCAAGCCCTTCAGAGCCACCTGCGACCTTCGAAGGACCCCCGCACCAAAATGCTTGGGTCCACGCTCCCGCTCGCCAGCGCCCTCACCTCGGCCCGCCCCTCCACTCGTCACACAGCCGGTGGATCGGGCCTGCCTGCCTCCTGGGTGCTAACCCTAACCCTTGGTCGGCCCCCGATGGGCCCCTCCCAAGGGGCCTGGTGCCACAATACAGGGATTGGGGACACCGAGCCCCAGAGCCAAACTCACGCTGCTGCCCCGCCGTCATCCGGGCCGCTAGGGGTGCCACAGGTCATTCATAGCGGGAGAACGGGTAGGGCCCTCCGAGCCCCTGGCGAAATTCGAAGGCCCCCCGCGCCAAAACGCTTAGGACTATGCTCCCGCTCTCCAGCACCTGCCCCTCGGCCCGCCCCTCCGCTTGCCACACAGCTGGCGGATTGTGCCTGCCAGCCTCCTGGGGGCTAACCCTAACCCTAGGTTGGACCCGAGGGGCCCCTCCCACGGGGCTTGGCGCCTCAATGTCGGGGATTGGGGACCCCCGAGCCCCAGGGCCCAACTCAACCTACCGCCCCTCCGCCACCCGGGCTGCTTGGGGCGGCGCCGGTCATTCAGGGCGGGAGAATGGGCAGGGCCCTCCGAGCCCCCGGCGACCTTCAAAGGCCATCTGCGCCAAAACGCTTGGGCCCACGCTCCTGTTCGCCACCGCCGTCACCTCGGCTAGCCCCTCCGCTCACCGCACATACGGCAGATCGGGCCTGCTGGCATCCTTTAGGCTAACCCTACCCTAGGTCTGCCCCCGAGGGACCACTCCCAAGCGCCTGGCGCTGCCATGCCGGGGTTTGGGGACCCGTGAGCACTTGTTGCGGGCTCACCCTGCCGCCCCTCCACGACCCAGCCTTCTAGGAGCAATGTCCTCATGGGGCGTGAAAATGGGCAGGGCCCTCCGAGCCCCCGGCGAATGTCCAAGGCCTCCTGCACCAAAACGCTTGGGCCAACGCTACCACTCACCAGCGCCCTCACTTCGGACCGTCCCTCCACTCTCTGCACAGCTGGTGGATCGGGCCTGCCATTCTCCTGGGGGCTAACACTAACCCTAGGTCGGTCTCAGAGGGGACCGTCCCAAGGGGTCTGGCACTGCCCCGCCAGGGATTGGGGACCCCCGAGCCACAACACCAGATGCACCCTGCCACTCCGCCGCCACCCGGGCCGCTAGGGGCGCCGCCGGTCATTCCGGGCTGGAGAACATGCAGAGCCTTCCGAGCCACCCTCGAACTTCGAAGGCCCCTGTGCCAAAACACCTGGGACCATGCTCCCGCTCGCCAGAGCCCTCACCTTGGCCCACCACTCCGTAATCCGCTCAGCCGGTGGATGGGGCCTGCCGGCCTCCTTTGGGCTAACCCTAACCCCAGGTCGGCTCACGAGGGGCCCCTCCCAAGGGGCCTGGCGCTGCCACGCCAGGGATTGGGGACCCCCGAGCACCAGGGCCGAACTCACCCTGCTGCCCCGCTGCGACCCGGCCCGCTAGGGGCACCTTCCTCATTCAGGGCGGGAGATCGGGCAGGGCCCTACGAGCCCCTGGCAACCTTTGAAGGCCCCCCGCGCCAAAACTATTGGGCCCAAGCTCCTGTTCGCCAGTGCCCTCACCTCGGCCCATCCTCCGCTCGTCACACAGCTGGCGGAAAGGGCCTGCCGGCCTCCTGGGGGCTAACCCTAAATCTAGGTTGGCCCCCAAGGGGCCCCTCCCAAGGTGCCTGGCGCCACCACGCCTGGGATTGGGGTCCCCCAAGCCCCCTCGCCTGACTCACCCTGCCGCCCCGCCGCCACCCGGGCCGCTAGGGGCGCCGCCGTTCATTCAGGGCGTTAGAACGGGCAGGGCTCTCCGAGCCAACGGCAATCTTTGAAACCCTCTCGCCAAAACGCTTGGGCCCACACTCCCACTCGCCAGTGCATTCACGTCGACCTGTCCTTCGGCTCGCAGTACAGCCTACGGATAGGTCCTGCCGGCCTCCTGGAGCTAACACAAACCCTACGTCGGTGCCCGAGGGGCCCCTCCCAAGGGGCCTGGCTCTGCCATGCCGGGGCTCAGGGACCCCCGAGCCCCCGTGGCAGTCTCACCCTGCCACCGCGCCGTGACCTGGCACACTTGGGGTGCTGTCCTCATTCAGGTGAGAGAACGGGCAGGGCCCTCAGAGCCCCGGGCGACATTCGAAGACCCCCGCGCCAAAACACTTGGGCCCACGGTCCAGCTCGCCAGCGCCCTCACCTAGGCCAGCCCCTCCGCACACCGCACATGTGGCGGATTGGGCCTGCCAGCTTCCTGGGGGCTAACCCAAACCCTACATCAGCCCCCGAGGGGCCCCTCCCAATGGGCCTGGCGCCGCCACGCCGGGGATTGGGGACCCCAGATCCCCAGCTCTGGAGCCACCCTACTGCCCCGCCTCCACCCGGGCCGTTAGGGGCGCTGCCAGTCATTCAGGGCGGGAGAAGGGGCAGGGCCCTCCAAGCCCCCGGCGACCTTCGAAGGCCACCCTTGCCAAAATACTTGGGCCCATGCTCCCGCTCGCCAACGCCCTCACCTCGGCCCGCCCCTCCACTCGCCGCACAGCCAGCGGATCGGGCCTGCCGGCCTCCTGGGGGCTAACCCTAAACCTAAGTCAGCCCCCGAGGGGCCTCTCCCAAGGTGCCTGGCGCCACAACGCCGGGGTTTCGTGTCCCCCGAGCCCCATTGCCAGACTCACCCTCCCGCCCCGCTGCCACCCGGGCCACCAGGGTCCCCGCCGGTCATTAAGGGCGGGAGAACAGGCAGGGCCCTCCGAGCCAACGGTGACCTTCGAAGGCCCCCGTGCGAAAACACTCAGGCCCACGCTCCCGCTCGCCAGAACCCTCACTCCAGCCCGCCACATCACTCGCCGTACAGCGGGCAGATCGGGGCTGCTGGCCTCCGGGGGGATAACTCTAAGCCTAGGTCGGCACCCAAGGGGCCCCTCCCAAGGGGCCTGGCACCGCCATGCCAGGGATTGGGGACTCCCGAGCCCCAGTGCCGGACTCACCGTACCGCCTCACTGCGACCTGGCCCGCTAGGGGCAACGTCCTCATTCAGGGCGGGAGATCGGGCAGGGCCCTCCGAGTCCCCGGCGACCTTTGAACCCCCCCCCACGCAAAAATGCTTGGGCCCATGCTCCCGCTCGCCAGCAACCTCACCTCTGCCCGACCATCCACTCGCTGCACAGCTGGCAGACCCGGCCTGCTGGCCTCCTGGAGGCTAACCCAAACCCTATGTCAGGCATGAGGGGCACCTCCCAAGGGGTCTGGTGCCGAAACGCCAGGGATTGGGGATTCCCGAGCCCCAGCACTGGACTCACCCTGCCGCCCCTCTGCAACCCGAGCCGCTAGGTGCGCCATCGGGCTTTCAGCGCAGTAGAACCGGAAGTGCACTCTGAACCCCCGGTGACATTCGAATGCCCCCACGCCAAAACGCTTGGGCCCACGCTCCCGCTCTACAGTGCCCTCACCTCGGCCTGCCCCACTGCTCGCTACACAGCTGGCGGATCAGGTCTGCCATCCTCTTGGGGGCTAACACTAACGCTGGTTCGGACCCCGAGGGCCCTTCCCAAGGGGCCTGGCGCCCCAACGCCGAGTATTGGGGACCCCCACGCCCCAGCGCCGGACTTACCATGCCGCCCCACCGCAACCCGGGCCACTAGGGGCATCGCCGGTCATTCAGGTCGGGAGAACGGGCAAGGCCTTCCGAGCCCCCAGGGACTTTCGAAGGCCCCCCGCGCCAAAAGGCTGGGCCCACGCCCCCGTATGCCAGCGCCCTCACCTCGGCGCGCCGCTCTGCTCACAGCACAGCCAGCGGATGAGGCCTGCCAGCTTCCTGGGGGCTAACCCTAAACCTAGGTTGGCCCCCGATGGGCCCCTCCCAAGGAGCTTGGAGCTGCAAGGCTGGGATTGGGGACCCCCGAGTCCCAGCACCGGACTCACCCGGCCACCCCACCACAACCCAGGGCACCAGGGGCGCAGCTGGTTACTCTGGGCGGTAGAATGGGCAGGGCCCTCCGAGCCCCTGGCAACTTTTGAAGGCCCCCCACGCCAAAACGCTTGGGCCCATGCTCCCACTCACCAGCGCCCTCACCTCAGCCTGCACCACCGTCGCCGCACAGCCAGCGGATCGGGCCTGCCAGTGCCCTGGGGGATAACCCTAACTCTAGGTCGGCGCCCGAGGGGCCCCTCCCAAGGGGCTTGGCACCACAACGACAGAGATTGGGGACCCCCAAGCCCCAACTCTGAACACACCCTGCAGCCCCGCCATCACCTGGCCCGCTAGGGGCGCCGCAGGTCATTCAGGGCGGGAGAACGGGCAGGGTCCTTCTGAGCCCCCGGCGAACTTCGAAGGCCCCCTCGCCAAAACGCTTGGGCCCACGCTCCTGCTTGCCAGCGCCCTGACCTCAGCCTGCCACTCCCCTCACTGCACAGCTGGTGTATCGGGCCTGACGGCCTCCTTTGAGCTAACCCTAACCCTAGGTCAGCCCCTGAGGTTCCCCCCCAAGTGCCTGGAGCCGCCACACCGGGGATTGGGAACCCCTGTGCCCCAGCTCGAGACTCACCCTGCACCCTGCTGCCACCATGGCCGCTAGAGGCGCCGCCGGTCATTCAGGGTGGGAGAACTGGCAAGGCCCTCCGAGCCCCTGGCGAACATCCAAGGCCTCCCGCACCAAAACGCTTGGGCCAAGCTACCACTCACCAGCGCCCTCACGTCGGCCAGCCCTTCCACTCTCTGAACAGCTGGCGGATCGGGCCTGCAATCCTCCTGGGGGCTAACCCTAACCCTAGGTCGGCCCCAGAGGGGCCCGTCCCAAGGGGCCTGGCACTGCCACGCCAGGGATTGGGGACCCCTGAGCAGCAACACCAGACGCACCCTGCCGCCCCGCCGCCACCAGGGCCGCTAGGGGCGCCGCCGGTCATTCCCGCCTGGAGAACGTGCAGAGCCTTCCGAGCCACCCTCGATCTTCGAAGGCCCCCACGCCAAAACGCCTGGGCCCACTCTCCTGCTCTCCAGCACCTTTACCTCAGCCTGCCCCTCTGCACGCCGCACAGCTGGCAGATCGGGCCTGCCGGCCTCCTGGGGGCTAACACAAACCCTATGTCAGCCCCCGAGGTGCCCCTCCCAAGGGGCCTGGAACCGCCATGCCCCTGCTTGGGGACCCCCAAGCACCAGCGCCGAACTCACCCTGCCGCCCTGCAGCCACCCGGGCTGCTAGGGGCACCGACACTCATTCAGGGCAGGAGAACAGGCAGGGACCTCTGAGCCCCCAGCGACCTTGGAAGGCCCCCCGTGCAAAAACACTTGGGCCCATGCTCCAGCTAGCCAGAGCCCTCACCTTGGCCTGCCACTCCATAATCCGCACAGCCGGTGGATGGGGCTTGCTGGCCTCCATTGAGCTAACCCTAACGCTAGGTCGGCACCCAAGGGACTACTCCCAAGTGCCCGGCGCTGCCATGCCGGGGATTGGGGACCCCCGAGCCCCAGCTCCAGACTCACCCTGCTGGCCCACCACCACACCGGCCGCTAGGGGAGCCACCGGTCTTTCAAGGCGGGAGAACGGGCAGGGCCTTCCGAGCCCCCGGTGACATTCAAAGGCCCCCTGTGCCAAAATGCTTGGGCCCACGCTCCCGGTCGCCAGCGTGCTCACCTCAGCCCACCCCTCGCTCGCCGCACAGCCGGCAGATCGGGTCTGCTGGCCTCCTGGGGGCTAACCCTTCCCTAGGTCAGCTCACCAGAGGCCCCTTCCAAGGGGCCTGGCACTGCCACGCTGGTGATTGGGGACCCCCGAGCCAAACCGCCGGACACACCCTGCCACCCCACCGACACCCAGGCCGCTAGGGGCGCCACCGGTCATCTAGGTTGGAGAACGGGCAGGGCCCTCCAAGCCCCCGGTGACATTCGAAGGCCCCCCGCGCCAAAATGCTTTGGCCCACGCTTCTGCTCACCAATGCCCTCACCTCGGCCAGCCCCTCCGCAAGCTGCACAACCAGCGGATAGGGCCTGGCGGCCTCCTGGGGTCTAACCCTAACCCTAGGTTGGCTGTCGAGGGGCCCCTCCCAAGGGGTCTGGCACCACCACGCCGGGGATTGGGAACCCCCGAGCACCAGTGCCGGACTCACCCTGGTGCCCTGCGAAGACCTGGCTTGCTAGGGTCGCCGTCCTCATTCAGAGTGGGAGAACTTGCAGGGCCCTCCGCGCCCCCTGAGACCTTCAAAGGCAACGTGCGCCAAAACGCTTGGGCCCCCGCTCCTGTTCACCATTGCCCTCACCTGGGCCCCACCCTCCGCTCACCACACAGCCAGTGGATCGGGCCTGCCAGCCTCCTGGGGGCTAACCCTAACCCTAATTCAGCCCCTGAGGAGCCCCTCCCAAGGGGACTGGCGCCATCACTCTGGGGATTGGGGACAATCGAGCCCCAGCGCCAGACTTTCACTGCCACCCCGCCACCACCCGGGCTGCTAGGGGCGCCGCCGGTCCTTCAGGGCAGAGGAAGGGGCAGGGCCCTCTGAGCCCCCGGCGACCTTCGAAGGCCCCTGCGCCAAAACGCTTGGGCCCACGCTCCTGCTCGCCAGCGCGCTCACCTCAGCCCTCCACTCCGCTCGCAACACAGTTGGCGGATCGGGCCTGCCGGGCTCCTGGGGGCTAACCCTAAACCTAGGTCGGCCCCCGAGGGGCCCTTCCCAAGGGTACTGGCTCTGCAAGGCCAGATATTGGGGACCCACGAGCATGAGCGCCAGACTCACCCAGCCTCCCCGCCGCCACCCGGGCTGCTAGGGGCGCCGCCAGTCATTCAGGGCGGGAGAAGGGGCATGGATCTTTGAGCCCCCGGCGACTTTTGAAGGAGTCCCGCGCCAAAACCCTTGGGCCCACGCTCCCGCTCGCCAGCGCCCTCACCTTGGACCACCACTCCTCTCACCGCACAGCCGGCAGAACGGGCCTGCCGGCCTCCTTTGGGCTAACCCTAACCCTAGGTAGGCCCCCGAGGGACCACTCCCAAGTGCCTGGCGCCGCCACACTGGGGATTGGGGACCCACGAGCCCTAGCTCCAGACTCACCCTGCCACCCCGCCGTGACCCGGCATGCTAGGGGCAACGTCATCATAGGTCGAAAGAACAGGCAGGGCCCTCTGAGCCTCTGGTGACCTTTGAAGGCCCCCCACGCCAAAACACTTGGGCCCACGCTCCTGCTCGCCAGCGCATTCATGACGGCCCGCACCTCCGCTCGACACACAGCCAGCGGATCAGGCCGCTGGACTCCTGGGGGTAACCCTAAAGCTAGGCAGGCCCCAGAGGGGCACCTCCCAAGGGGCCTGTGGCCACCAAGCCTGGGACTAGGACCACAGGCCCCATCGCCAGACTCACCCTGCCTCCCTGCTGCCACTCAGGCCACTAGGGGCGCCGCCAGTCATTCAGGGTGCGAGAACGGACAGGGTCCTCCGAGCCACTGGCGACCTTCGAAGGCTCCCCGTGCCAAAACCCTGGTGCCCACGCTCCCGCTCCCCAGCGCCCTCACCTCGGCCCGCCCCTCCGCTCCCTGCACAGAGGGTGGATCCACCCTGCCGGCCTTGTGGGGGCTAACCCTAACTGTAGGTCGGCCCTCCAGGGTCCCTCCCAAGGATTCTTGTGCCTATGCGCCAGGGATCGGGGACTCCAAGACCCAGAACCAGACTCACGCTGCCGCAACGCCGCCACCCAGGCCACTAGGGGCGCCACCACTCATTCAGGGCGGGAGAAGGGACAGGGCCCTGGAGAAACTGGCGACATTTGAAGCCTCCCGCGCCAAAATGCAGGGGCCCACGCTCCCGCTCCCCAGGGCCTTTACCTCGGCCCACCCACCTCTTGCCAACCAGCCAGAGGATTGGGCCTGCTGGCCCCCTGGGTGCTAACTCTAACCCTAGGTCGGCCCAGGAGGAGCCCCTCCCAAAGGGCCTGGCCCCACAATGCTGGGGATTGGGGATCCCCGAGCCGCAGCTCAGGACTCACCCTGCAACCCCACCGCAATGGAGCCGCTAAGGGCGCCGCTGGTTATTCAGGGCAGGAGAATGGGCAGGGCCCTCCGAGACATGGCAACATTCAAAGGCCCAGGACGCCAAAATGCTGAGGCCCACGCTCCCTCTCCGCATCCCCCTCAACTCGGTCCACACCTCCACTCCTCGCACAGCCGGCGACTCGGGCCTGCCAGCCTCCTGGGCGCTAACCCTAACCCTAGGACGGCCCCTGAGGGTCCCTTCCTAAGGAGCCTTGCAGCGCAACGCCGGAGATTGGCGACCAGCAAGCCCCAGCGCTGGACGCACGCTGCCGCCCCGCCCCACACGGGCCGCTAGGGGCGCCGCCATTCATTCGTGGTGGGAGAACTGGCAGGGCCCTCCGAACCCCCGCCGACCTTCGAAGGCGCCCAGAACCAAAACGCTTGGGCCCAGGCTCATGTTCACCAGCACCCTCACTTAGGCCCAACTGTCCTCTCTATGCACAGGCGGTGTATCGGGCCTGCTGGCCTCCTGAGGGCTAACCCTAACTGTAGGTCGGCCACGGAGGGGCCCTTCCCAAGTGGCCTGGCGCCACAATGCCGGGAATGGGGACCCCAACCCAAGTGCCGGTCTCAACCTGCTGCCTTTCAGGCCCCGGAGCCTCTAGGGGCCCCGCCGGTCATTCAGAGCGGGAGAACGGGCAGGTCCTTCTGACCCGCACCGACCTTCGAAGACCCCCCGCACTAAAACACTTGGGCTCATGCTCAGTCTCGCCAGCGCCCTCACCTCGGCCCTACCCTCCGCGTGCTGCACAGCCGCTGATCGGGTCCACCGGCTTGCTGGGGGCTAACCGTAACCCTAGATCGACCCCCAAGGGCCCCTCCCAAGGGCCCTGGCACCGCAACACCGGGAATTGTGGACCCCTGAGCCCCAGCGCCAGACTCACCCTGCCGCCCTGCCGCCACACAGGCCGCTAGGAGTGTAGCCGGTCATTCAGGGCGGGAGAACGGGTAGGGCCCTCCAAGCCCACACCTACATTTGAAGGTGCCCCGAATCAAAACGCTTGGGCCCAGGCTCATGTTCACCAGCACCCTCAACTCGGCCCGCACCTCCGCTCCTTGCACAGCTGGCGACTCGGGCCTGCCGGCCTCTTGGGCGTTAACTAGAACCCTAGGACGGCCCCTGAGGGTCCCTTCCTAAGGGGCCTGGCACCGCAACGCCGGGGATTGGGTACCCCCAATCCCCAGCGCCGGATGCACGCTGCCGCCCCACCCCACACGGGCCGCTAGGGGCGCCGCCATTCATTCGGGGTGGGAGAACTGGCAGGGCCCTCCGAACCCCCGCCGACCTTCGAAGGCGCACCGAACCAAAACGCTTGGACCCAGGCTCATGTTCACCAGCACCCTCACTTCGGCCCAACTGTCCTCTCGATGCACAGGTGGTGTATCGGGCCTGCGTGGCTCCTGGGGGCTAACCCTAACCCTAGGTCGACCACCGAGGGGCCCTTCCCAAGGGGCCTGGCATCGCAATGCGGGGATTGGGGAGCCCCAAACCCCAGCACCAGACTAACCTTACCGCTCTGCCGGCGGCCGGGCCGCTAGGGGCGCCACCGGTCATTTAGGGCGGGAGAATGTGTAGGGCCCTCCAAGCCCCCTGTGACATTCGAAGGCCCCCCATCCCAAAACGCTTAGGCCCATGCTCCTTCTCGCCAGCGCCCTCACCTCGGCCCACGCCTCCCCTCGCAGCACAGCCGGCGGATCGGGCCTGCTGGCCTCCTGGGGGTTAACCCTAACCATAGTTCGGCCCACGAGGGCCCCTCCCAAGGGGCTTGGTGCGGCACGTGGGGATTGGGGACCCCTGAGCCCCTGCGCCAGACTCAATGTGTTGCCCCGCCTCCACCCTGGCCGATAGGGGCGCCGCTGGTCATTCAGGGCAGGAGAACGGGCAGGGCCCTCAGAGCACCCAGAGACCTTTGAAGGCTCCCAGCGCCAAAATCCTTGGGCCCGTGCTCCCGCTCGCCAGCAGCCTCACCTCGGCCCGCCCCTCCGCTCACCGCACAGCTGGCTGATTGGGCCTGAAGGCCTCCTGGGAGCTAACCCAAACCATACGTCGGCCCAAGAGGGGCCCCTCCCAATGGGCCTGGCACAGCTAAGCCGGGGCTTGGCGACCCCCGAGCACCAGTGCAAGACACCCTGCCACCTCGCCAGGACCCGGCCCGCTAGGAGCGCTGTCCTCATTCAGGGCGGGAGAACGTGCGGGGACCTCAGAGCCACCAGCGACCTTCGAAGGCCCCCCGTGCCAAAACGCTTGGGCCCACGCTCCCGATCGCGAGCGCCCTCACCTCGGCCAACCACTCCGCTCGCCGCACAGCTGGCGGATCGGGCCTGTGGGCCTCCTGGGGGCTAACCCTAACACTAGGTCGCACCCGAGGGGCCCCTCCCAAGGGGCCTGGCGCTGCAACACCGGGGATTGGGGACCCCCGAGCCCCAGCACCAGACTCACTCTGCTGCCCCTCTGCAACCCGAGCCGCTAGGTGCACCGTCGGGCTTTCAGCGCAGTAGAACCGGAAGTGCTCTCTGAACCCCTGGCAACTTTTGAATGCCCCCACGCCAATAGCTTGGGCCCATGCTCCCGCTCTACAGTGCCCTCACCTTGGCCTGCCCCACTGCTCTCTACACAGCTAGCGGATCGGCCTGTCGGCCTCCTGAGGGCTAATACTAACGCTGGTTTGGACCCCGAGGGCCCTTCCCAAGGGGCCTGGCGCCCCAACGCAGAGTATTGGGGACCCCCATGCCCCAGCTCCGGACTTACCGTGCTGCCCCACCGCAACCCGGGCCACTAGGGGCACCACCGGTCTTTCAGGTCGGGAGGACGGGCAGGGCTTTCCGAGCCCCCAGCGACTTTCGAAGGCCCCGCACGCCAAAAGGCTGGGCCCATGCCTCCGTATGCCAGCGCCCTCACCTCAGCGCGCTGCTCTGCTCGCAGCACAGCCAGTGGATGAGGCCTGCCAGCTTCATGGGGTCTAACCCTAAACCTAGGTTGGCCCCCAGTGGGCCCCTCCCAAGGAGCCTGGAGCTGCAAGGCCTGGGATTGGGGGCCTCCGAGCCCCAGCACCGGACTCACCCAGCCACCCCACCACAACCCGCGGCACCAGGGGCGCCGCCGGTTATTCAGGGCGGGAGAACGGGCAGGGCCCTCCAGTCCCCTGGCAACTTTTGAAGGCCCCCCACGCCAAAACGCTTGGGCCCACGCTCCCGCTCACCAGCGCCCTCACCTCAGCCCACCCCACCGTTGCCACACACTGGCGGATCGGGCCTGCCGGTGCCCTGGGAAATAACCCTAAATCTAGGTCGGCGTTCGAGGGGCCCCTCCCAAGGGGCCTGGCACCGCAACGACAGAGATTGGGGACCCCCGAGCCCCAGCTCCAAACACACCCTGCAGCCCCACCGCCAACGGAGCTGCTAGGGGTGCCGCTGGTTATTCAGGGCAGGAGAATAGGCAGGGCCCTCCGAGACATGGCAACATTCGAAGGCCCAGGACGCCAAAACGCTGGGGCCCCCACTCCCGCTCGGCATCCCCCTCAACTCGGCCCACACCTCCACTCCTCGCACAGCTGGCGGATCGGGCCTGCCGGCCTCCTGGGCGCTAACCCTAACCCTAGGATGGCCCCTGAGGGTCCCATCCTAAGGAGCCTTGCGGCGGAACTCTGGGGATTGGCAACCCCCAAGCCCCAGCGCCCAGTACACCCTGCCGCCCCGCCCCACACAGGCCGCTAGGGGCGCCACCATTCATTCTGGGTGGGAGAACTGGCAGAGTCCTCCGAACCCCCAGTGGCGCCCAGAACCAAAATGCTTGTGCCCAGGCTCATGTTCACCAGCAACCTCACCTCGGCCCAACTCTCCGCTCCACGCACAGGTGGTGTATAGGGCCTGCCAGCCTCCTGGGAGCTAACCCTAACTGTAGGTCGGCCCCCGAGGGGCCCTTCCCAAGTGGCCTGGTGCCCCAACGCCGGGGATGGGGCAACCGAGCCCAAGTGCCGGACTCACCCTGCTGCCCTTCAGCCACCTGAGCCACTAGGGGCCCCGCCGGTCATTCAGAGTGGGAGAATGGGCAGGTCCCTCCGAGCCCCCACTGACCTTCGAAGACCCCCCACGCTAAAATGCTTGGGCTCATGCTCAGGCTCGCCAGTGCCCTCACCTCGGCCCACCCTGCTGCGTGCCGCTCAGATGGTGATCGGGTCCACCAGCCTCCGGGGGGCTAACTGTAACCCTAGATCGACCCCCGAGGGGCCCCTACCAAGGGGCCTGGTGCCGCAATGCCGGGGATTGGGGACCCTGAGCCTCAGCACCTGACTCACCCTGCCACCCAGCCGCCACCCAGGGGCTTGGGGTGCTGCCGTTCATTCAGGGCGGGAGAACGGGCAGGGCCCTCTGAGACACGGTGACTTTCGAGTCCCCCCCGCGCCAAAACGCCCGGGCCCTCGCACCCAAACACCAGCGCCCTCACCTCGGTCCGCCGCTCCATTCTCCACGCAGCTGGCGAATAGGACCTGCCGAGTTCTTAGGGGCTAAACCTAACCCTAAGTTGTCATCCGAGGGGCCCCACCCAAAGGGCCTGGCACCGCATCCCTGGGGATTGGAGATACCCGAGCTGTAGGGCCTGACTCACCCTGCCACCCCTCACCACCTGGGCCGCTAGGGGCGCCGCCATTCATTCAGGGTGGGAGAACCTGCAGGGCACTTCGAACCCCCGCCGACCTTTGAAGGCGTTCTGAACCAAAACGCTTGGGCCCAGGCTCATGTTCACCACCACCCTCACCTCGGCCCAACTCTCTGCTTCATTCAGACCCGTTGGAAAGGGCCTGCCAGGCTCTTGGTTCTAAGGAAAACCCTAGGTCGGCCCCGTGGGGCACATCCCAAGGGGCCTGGCTCCGCAACGCTGGGGATTGGTGACTCAGAGCCCCAGAGCCGGACTCACCCTGCCGCACTATCGCCACCTGGGCCTCTAGGGGCGCCACCGGTCATGCACCGTGAGAGAAGGGCAGGGCCTTCTGAGTCCCCAGTGACCTTCAAAGGTTCCCCGCGCCAGAACACTGGTGCCCATGCTCCCGCTCCCCAGCGCCCTCACCTCGGCCCGCCCCTCCGTTTGCTGCAGAGCCAGTGGATAGTGCCTGCCATGCTCCTGGGGGCTAACTAAAACCCTAGGTCGGCCCCGTGGGGCACATCCCAAGGGGTCTGGCTCTGCAATGCTTGGGATTGGTGACTCAGAGCCCGAGAGCCAGACTCACCCTACCACACTGTCGCCACCCAGGCAGCTAGGGGCGCCTCTGGTCATTCAGGGCGAGAGAAGTGGCAGGTCCTTCAGAGTCCCCAGTGACCTTCAAGGTCTCCCTGCACCAAAACACCTAGGTCCACCCTCCCACTCACCAGCGCCCTCACCTAGGTCTGCTACTCTGCTCTCCACACAGCTGGTGAATAGGGCCTGCTGGCCTCCTAGGGGCTAAACCTATCCCTAGGTTGGCCCCCGAAGGGCCCCTCCCAAGGGGCCTGGTGCCACAACGCTGGAGATTGGGGACCCCCAAGCCCCAGGCCGGATGCAACCTGTCGCCACTCCCCATCCAGGCCGCTAGGAGCACCGCCATTCATTCAGGGTGGGAGGATAGACAGGGCCCTCCGAATCCCCGCCAACTTTCGAAGGCGCCCCGAACCAAAACGCTTGGGCCCAGGCTCATGTTCACCAGCACCCTCACCTCGCCCCAACTCTCCCCTCGACGCACAGGTGGTGTATCGGGCCTGCGGGGCTCCTGGAGGCTAACCCTAACCATAGGTCGGCCCCCGAGGGGCCCTTCCAAAGGGGCCTGGCGTCGCAACGCTGGGGATGGGGACCCCGAGTCCATGTGCCGGACGCACCCTGCTGCCCTTCAGCCACCCGAGCCACTAGAGGCCCCGCCGGTCAATCAGGGCAGGAGATCGGGCAGGGCCTTCCGAGCCCACGCTGACCTTTGAAGGCTCCCCGCGCAAAAACTTTGGCTCCCAGGATCCTGCTCGCCAGCGCCCTCACCTCAGCCCGCCCCTCTGCTTGCTTCAGAGCCGGTGGATAGGGCCTGCCGGGCTCCTGGCAGCTAACCAAAACCCTAGGTCGGCCCTGTGGGGGCATCCCAAGCTGCCTGGCTCTGCAATGCTGGGGATTGGTGACTCAGATCCCCAGAGCCAGACTCACCCTCCCACAACGCTGCCACCCTGGCCGCTAGGGGCGCCGCTGGTCATTCAGGGCGGGAGAACAGACAGGGCCCTGGAGAAACCAGGGACATTTGAAGCCTCCCTTGCCAAAAGGCAGGGGCCCACAATCCCACTCCCCAGTGCCTTTACCACAGCCCGCCCACCTCTCGCCGCCCAGCCAGAGGATCGGGCCTGCCGGCCTCATGGGGGCTAACTCTAACCCTAGGTCGGCCCACGAGGAGCCCCTCCCAAGGGGACTGGCCCTGCAATGCTGGGGATTGGGGATCCCCAAGACGCAGTGCGGGACTCACCCTGCCGCCCCACTGCCAATGGAGCCGCTAGGGGCGTCGCTGGTTATTCAGGGCAGGAGAAAGGGCAAGGCCCTCTGAGCCATGGCAACATTCGAAGGCCCAGGGCGCCAAAATGCTGGGGACCACGATCCTGCTGGGCATCGCCCTCAACCTGGCCCGCACCTCTGCTCCTCGCACAGCCGACGACTCCGGCCTGCCGGCCTCCTGGGCGCTAACCCTAACCCTAGGACAGCCCCTGAAGCTCCCTTCCTAAGGGGCCTGGTGCAGCAACGCCAGGGATTGGGGACCCCCAGGCCCCAGCGCCGGATGCACGCTGCCGCCCCGCCCCACACGGGCCGCTAGGGGCGCCGCCATTCATTCGGGGTGGGAGAACTGGCAGGGCCCTCCGAACCCCCGCCGACCTTCGAAGGCTCCCAGAACCAAAACGCTTGGGCCCAGGCTCATGTTCACCAGCACCCTCACTTCGGCCCAACTGTCCTCTCGATGCACAGGTGGTGTATCGGGCCTGCGTGGCTCCTGGGGGCTAACACTAACCATAGGTCGGACCCCGAGGGGCCCTTCCCCAGGGGCCTGGCATCGCAACGCTGGGGATGGGGACCCCATGCCCAAGTGCCGGACTCACCCTGCTGCCCTTCAGCCACCCAAGCCGCTAGGGGACCACGGGTCAATCAGGACAGCAGAACGAGCAGGGACCTCTGAGCCCGTGCTGACCTTTGAAGGCCCCGTGCGCAAAATCGTTGGCTCCCATGCTCCTGCTCCTAGGCCCCTCACCTCGGCCCGCCCCTCCGCTTGATTCAGAGCCGGTGGATAGGGCCTGCCGGGCTCCGGGGGGCTAACCAAAACCCTAGGTCTGCCCCATGGGGCACATCCCAAGTGGCCTGGCTCTGCAACACTGGGGATTGGTGACTCAGAGCCCCAGAGCCAGACTCACCCTGCTGCACTATCGCCACCTGGGCCACTAGGGGCGCCGCCGGTCATTCGGGGGAGAAAAGGGGCAGGGACTTCTGAGCCCACGGTGACCTTCAAAGGCTCCCCGCACCAAAACGCTGGTGCCCACACTCACACTCCCCAGCGCCCTCACCTTGGCCCACCCTTCTACTCGCCGCACAGTGGGCAGATAGGGCCTGCCGGCCTCCTGGGGGCTAACCCTAACCCTAGGTCGGCCCCCCAGGGGCCCCTCCCAAGGGTCCTGGTGCCGCTACGCCAGGGATCGGGGACCCCAAGCCCCAGAGCCAGACTCACCCTGCCGCAACCCTGCCACCCAGGCCGCTAGGGGCACCGCCAGTCATTCAGGGTGGGAGAAGGGACAGGGCCCTGGAGAAACCGGAGACATTTGAAGCCTCCCGTGCCAAAATGCAGAGGCCCAGGCTCCCGCTCACCAGCGCCTTTACCTCCTCCCACCCACCTCTCCCCTCCCAGCCAGAGGATTGGGCCTGCCGGCCTCCTGGGTGCTAACTCTAACCCTAGGTCGGCCCACGAGGAGCCCCTCCCAAGGGGCCTGGCCCCGCAACGCTGGGGATTGGGGATCCCTGAACCGCAGCGCAGGACTCACCCTGCCGCCCCACTGCCAACCGAGCCCCTAGGGGCGTAGCTCGTAATTCAGGGCAGGAGACAGGGCAGGACCCTCTGAGCCATGGCAACATTCGAAGGCCCAGGGCGCCAAAATGCTGGGGACCACGCTCCTGCTGGGCATCGCCCTCAACCTGGCCCACACCTCCGCTCCTCGCACAGCCTGCGACTGGGGCCTGCCGGCCTCCTGGGCGCTAACCCTAACCCTAGGACAGCCCCTGAAGCTCCCTTCCTAAGGGGTCTGGAGCCGCAACGCCGGGGATTGGGGACCCCCAGGCCCCAGCGCCAGATGCACGCTGCCGCCCCGCCCCACAGGGGCCGCTAGGGGCGCCGCCATTCATTCAGGGTAGGAGAAGTGGAGGGCCCTCCGAACCCCTACAGACATTCGAAGGCACACCAAACCAAAACGCTTGGGCCCAGGCTCATGTTCACCAGCACCCTCACCTCGCCCCAACTATCCCCTCGACGCACAGGTGGTGTATCGGGCCTGCGGTGCTCCTGGAGACTAACCCTAACCATACATCAGCCCCCGAGGAGCCCTTCCCAAGGGGCCTGGCGTCGCAACTCTGGGGATGGGGATCCCGAGCCCATGTGCCTGACTCACCCTGCTGCCCTTCAGCCACCCGAGCCACTAGAGGCCCCGCTGGTCAATCAGGGCAGGAGATTGGGCAGGGCCCTCTGAGCCCACGCTGACCTTTGAAGGCTCCCCGCGCAAAAACGTTGGCTCCCACGATCCTGCTCACCAGCGCCCTCACCTAGGCCCACCCCACCGCTTGCTTCAGAGCCGGTGGATAGGGCCTGCTGGGCTCCTGGCAGCTAATCAAAACCCTAGGTCGGCCCTGTGGGGACATCCCAAGAGGCCTGGCTCTGCAATTCTGGGGATTGGTGTCTCAGAGCCCCAGAGCCAGAGTCACCCTGCCGCACTGTACCCACCCGGGACACTAGGGGAGCTGTCGGTCATAGAGAGCAAGAGAAGGGCAGGGCCATCTGAGCCACAGGTGACCTTCACAGGCTCCCCACACCATAACGCTGGTGCCCACGCTCCCGCTCCCCAGCGCCCTCTCCTTGGCCCACACCTCCGCTCGCCGCACAGTGTGCGGATTAGGCCTGAAGGTCTCCTTGGGGCTAATCCTAACCCTAGGTCGGCCTCCCAGGGGCCCCTCCCAAGGGTCCTGGTGCCACTGTGCATGGGATCTGGGACTCCAAGCCCCAGAGCCAGACTCACCCTCCCACAACGCTGCCACCCTGGCCGCTAGGGGCGCCGCCGGTCATTCAGGGCGGGAGAATGGACAAGGCCCTGGAGAAACCAGAGATATTTGAAGAATCCAGCGCCAAAATGCAGGGGCCCACAATCCTGCTCCCCAGCGCCCTCACCTCGGCCCACCCCTCCGCTCGCCCCACAGCCATCGTATTGGGACTGCAGGCCTCCTGGGGGCTAACCCTAACCCTAGGTCGGCCCCCGAAGGGCACTCCCAAAGGGCCTGGCACCGCGATGCCGGACATTGGGGACCCCCAAGCCCCAGCGATGTACTCAAAATGCCCCTCCGCTGCCACCCGGGCCACTTGGGGCGCCGCCGGTCATTCAGGGTGGGGGAATGGGCAGGACCCTCCAAGCCAAAGAATAGGAAAACAGTAAGTAAAAAGGATACGTGCACCCCTATGTTTCTTGCACCATTATTTACAATGTCACAATATGTAAGCAACCCAAGTGTCTGTAGAAAAATTGACAAATGAGATGATAGATGTGAGTATTCACACACACACACACACACAGACACAGACACACACACACACACATACACACACACAATGGAGTATTACTCGGATTGCAAAAGAATGAAACCTTGCCATTTGCAGACACATGGATGGAGCTAGAGAGTATTATCCAAACTAAAATCAGTCAGTCAGAGAAAGACAAATCCCATATGATGTCACTCTAATGGGGAATTTAAAAAACAAACAAAAATAAATAACTAAAAGAGAAAAAGGAGACACACCAAAATACAAACTCTTAACAATAGAGCACAAACGGATGGTTACAAGAGAGGAGGTGGATAGAGGGATGAGTGGAATAGATGAAGGGGATTAAGAGGACACTTCTTGATGACCACTGAGTAATATATAGAAATACTGAATCACTATACTGTACACCTGAAACTAATGTAACACTGTATTTTAGCTTTAATGGAATTAAAATAAATTTTAAAAAAAGATTTTTCTTTCAGAAACCTCTTTGAAAAAGCTTTTCCTGTGCAATGTGCAAAAGCCCTACTTGGGAGGATTCACTCTACAATAATTATTCACTTAATGCCTAAAATTCAGATTTCACTGAGTTCTTACCATGGATCCCAGCCCACGGGAGCCATGGTCCTTTTCAGTCCAGGCTCAGCACCTATGCATTCAAGATTGGAAGTAGAGACACATATCACTTCACAGTCCAGATAGCTATTATTGTTTCTGTTTCAGTGTGAGAGAGTCACAGACTTTGGGACAGGTTTCAGAGCAGATTTATTATGGATCCTGGATCTCTACTTCAATGTTCATTGCCTGGATCCATTTGACTAATAGGTTCTCTGTGGATGGGCTTGCTTCCAAGCACATACATGGAAGATGCAAAGGTGGGTGGGCTTGGTGCGGGACAGGAAGAAGACCAAAAGCAGACAAGGGTCCGATCCCTCCCCTGATCCAGGAACTGCTATGGGAGAGGGTACGGGAGGTAGAATCCATGTGAAACTCCAAGGTCACCAGCTGAACACAGGAGGCACAGGTCAAGGGATCTGGAGATGCAGGGGTTGAAGGCTGCTCTGAGCTACCTCTGGGAGGAAGGGAGGGAAGGAATGAGAAGGAGACACTGCCTGCCCCTGGCCCATGCCAGCTGCCCACCGCTCCGACACGCATCAGTCTATGAGCTGACACAGCCTGGGCTCAGGATGGGCTGGCTTGGGTCCCTCAATCCTCAGTAGGACAGCTGGCCCCAGGGCTCAGAGACATGCTGAGGGAGATGAGAGGGAAAGCTGCCCCACCCAGGTCATCCCCTCCTTGAGCAGACAGCCCTTCAGAACTGCTAAAAAAACCCCACTAACGGGGTTGAAAGACATGCCATGGATGAACTAAGGCATAGAGATATGTAAAATAACATTCATTTTTAAGTTCAGAGCTGTCATCTCAGGAAGTGGGGACAGCTTCCCTGAAGAAGACTGAGGGGAGGGCAGGCCATGCTGAAAAGGGAGACATGGCTGTCCTGATTGGGGACCTGCAGCCCCCTTCCAGGGCAGTGCATCATCCTCACATCACACGAGATCCATGGAAGTGTTCCATCAGGGCCAGATGTTTGTCTGGAGAAGGCTACCCTGGCATCGGACTGCACAGGGCACCAGGGACGAGGGCCAGATGGAGGACGGACAATACCCCGGAGGCCATGGGGCAAGAGCAGAGGCACATGACCTTGAAGATGATGATGAAAAGCAGGAGGTTGCAGCATGGACCTGGCCCAAAAGTGCCATGGGAGCAGTGCCCAGAGCTACACTGACTGGGTGCCTTCTGTGCCCGGTGCGGCTAACTTCAGTGGGGTCCAGACTAGTCCTGACCACAAGTCTAGGAAGTGTGCACCACCCCCGGCCTCCTCTCCCCTTGCAGCTGCTAGGAATCACGGTCACAGACCCTGGTCAGCTTTCATGGAAACCAAGCAGTGGCTCCCCCGCACGCTGCACCTCTGGTCGTGGTCCAGTGCGACCCTCGTGCCTGGCCAGACACTGATGTCTACCTGTCTCCACACAAATCCACAGACAGGAGGGTGTCCCTGAATTCCACAGCACCTGATGAGACAGATCCACAGAACCCAACACCCGGTGCGTCACTCGGGACCTCACCTATGGTCATGGAGCTCACCATACCTTATTTCTGTCACTTCCCACAGAAAGCCTGGTTCTGATACCCCACAATACCGTACATTCTGGTTGCTGACCTGGGGTCATGCCATGAACCCACATGACACCTTTCTTTAAGTGAAGGCTATGCCTATATCTCCTAGAAAATATTTAATGAAGTACAAGTCCATCAGGACTATGGTGTGAACAGTAGCACACAGCCTGCATGGTAGTAGTCAGTAATTCTAACAAGGGTTAACCCCACCCCCCGTCTCACAAAGCCTTCCTCCATCCCCACTGAACTCATGGTCTGCCCTCAGAAAACCCTCCAGGAAACAAACCTTTCATCTGAGTGCTCTCTTCACCTTCTGCATCAAATCTTGTCCAACCACAATGATAGGAAATTAGAAATCAGTCTCAAGAAAAAAATGGGACAGTCAAAAATAGGTGGAGATTTTTGGGGCCTGGGTGGCTCTGTCGTTAAGGATGTGCTTTCAGCTCAGGTCTTGACCCCGGATCCTGGGATCTAGCCCCAAATCAGGTCCTTGCTCAGTGGGAAGCCCGCTTCTCCCTCTCCCACCCCCCTGCTTGCGTTCCCTCTCTCGCTGTCTCACTCTCTGTCAGATACTTAAAGAATCTTAAAAAATATGTGGAGATTTAACAACATGCTACTGAACAACCAACAGTCAAAGAAGAAATCAAAAAAATTTTAGAAGTACCTTGACATTGATGAAAAAGACAACCTACAAAAACTTATGGGATGCAGCAAAAGTAGCTTTATGGGGGACATTCATAGAAATTCAGATCTTCATCAATCCATGAAAATGCTCTCCAATAAACAACCTGATTTATGTGGTAAAGAAGTAGAAAAAAAATAACAAAGCCCCAAATTAGTAGAAATAAGGAAATAACAAAAATGAATACATAAATAAATCCAACGGAGACTAAAAAGAAAAAAAATGAAAATGAGAGCAGCCTTTTTTGGAAAGATAAACAAAACTGACAAACTTAGCTAGACTCACCAAGAAAGACAGAGGACTCGAATACAATCAGGAAAGAAAGATAATGGATTCCTGTCTCATATCAAAATCAAAAGAACCCTTCAACCTTGGACACAACAACATCTTGTAAGCCACGTCTCTAAAGGCAAAGGAAATAAAAGCAAAAAATGAACTATTGGCACTTCATCAGGATAAAAAGCTTCTGCTCGGCAAAGCAAATGATCAAAAAACAAAAAGGCAACCTATGGAATTGAAGAAGATATCTGCAAATGATATTACAGATAAAGGGTTGGTATCCAAGATCTATAAAGAACGCCTCAAACTCGACACCCAAAAAATGGGCAGAAGACAAAAAGAGATACTTCTCCAGAGAAGACATACAAATGGCCAACAGACACATGAAAAAATGCTCCACATCACTTGCCATCAGGCAAATACAAATCAAAATGACAATGAGATACCACCTTACACCAGTTAGAATGGTTAAAATTAACAAGGCAGGGGGCACCTGGGTGGCACAGAGGTTAAGCATCTGCCTTCGGCTAAGGGCGTGATCCTGGCATTATGGGATTGAACCCCACATCAGGCTCCTCCGTTATGAGCCTGCTTATTCCTCTCCCACTCCCCTGCTTGTGTTCCCTCTCTCGCTGGATGTCTCTATCTCTGTGGAATGAATAAATAAAATCTTGAAAAAAAATTAACAAGACAGAAATAAAAAAAAGTCAGAGAGGATGTGAAGAAAGGGGAGCCCTCTTACACTACTCGTGAGAATTCAAGCTGGAACAGCCACTTTTGAAAACAATATGGAGGTTCCTCAAGACGTTAAACACAGAGCTATCCTATGACCCACCAATTGCACTACTGGGTATTTACCCCATCGACACAGAGTAATGAAAAGAAGGGGCACCTGTATCCCAATGTTCATAGCAGCAATGTCCATAATAGCCAAACTGTGGAAGGAGCCAAGATGTCCTTCAGCAGATGAATGGACAAAGAAGATGTGGTTCATCTATACAATGGAATATTACTCAGTCATCAGAAAGGATTAATACCCCCCATTTGCACCAACGTGGATGGACCAGGAGCGGATTATGCTAAGTGAAATTAAGTCAAGCAGAGAAAGACAATTATCATATGGTTTCACTCCTATGTGGAACGGAAGGAATAGCATGGAGGACATTAGAAGAAGGAAGGGAAAACTGAAGGGGTGGGAATGAGAGGGGAAGATGAACCATGAGAGACTACTGACACTGGGAAACAAACTGAAGGTTGCAGAAAGGGAGGGGAAGAGGAATGAGTTATCCTGGTGATGGGTATTAAGGAGGGCACGTGTTGGGACGCCTGGGTGGCACAGCGGTTAAGCGTCTGCCTTCGGCTCAGGGCGTGATCCCGGCGTTATGGGATCGAGCCCCACAACAGGCTCCTCCGCTGTGAGCCTGCTTCTTCCTCTCCCACTCCCCCTGCTTGTGTTCCCTCTCTCGCTGGCAGTCTCTATATCTGTCGAATAAATAAATAAATTCTTTTAAAAAAAAAGGAGGGCACGTGTCATAATGAGCACTAGGTGTTATATGCAAACAATGAATCATGGAACACTACATCAAAAACAAATGAAGTACTGTAGGGTGACATCATTTTAAAAAAAGAAAGATATGAAATCCATACAGGAAAACTGTCACTATTTGCAAATGACATGAAATCCCGAAAGATTCCACAAAAAAAAAAAAAAAAAACTGTAAGAATAAACAAATTCAAGAAAGCTGCAGGATATAAAGTCAATATACAGAGACCTGTTGTCTTTATTTATTTTCAAATTTTATGTATTTATTTGAAAGGAAGAGAAAAAGCACAAGCAGTGGGAGTGTCAGAAAGAGGGAGAAGCAGACCCTCGCTAAGCGGGGAGCACAACACGGGGCTTGATCCCAGAACTCTGGGTTCATGACCTGAGCTGAAGGCAGACGCTTCACCTATGGGGCCACCCAGATGACCCAACTTCTTTCATTTCTGTATACTGATGACACACTGTTGTAAAGAGAAATTAAAAAAGCAATGCCATTTACAATTGCATAAAAAAAATCTAGGAATAAAAGTAACCAAGAATGAGAAAGACATAGTACACTCAACACATGGCAGAAAAGAAATGAAAAGCATGTGTGTCGAGGGGGGCAGGATGAATGGGTCAAAGATTTGGAAGGCAACACAAACAAATGGAAGCATACGCCATGCTCCTTAACTGGAAGAGTTAATTATGTGAACATGTCCATCGTACCCAAAGCAATCGACAGATGTGATGAAATCCCTAACTGTATTCCAGTGGCATTATTCCAGCAAGTAGAAAACAGTCCTCAAACTTGTATGGAATCACAAAACACCCCAAATACCCAAAGGAACCTGGAGAAAGAAAGGTGCAGTCAACACACTCCTGGATTTCAAGTTAGATTACAAAGCTGTTGTCATCAAAACAGGATGGTACTGGCATAAACACAGACACCAGGTCAGTGGAACAGAACAGAAAGCTCAGAAACTTACCCACACGTAGATGATCCTAACTTACGACACAGCAGCAGAAGATATGCCATGAGGGAAGGACTGTCTCTTCAGTGAGCGGTAACAGGCAAAGGGGACACTAAATGCAGAAGAATATAACTGGGTCACTTTCTTACACCACACACAAAATTTTTAATGGATGAATGATATGAATGTAAGACCTGAATCCATAAACCTCCAAGAAGACACAGGTACTAAGTCTCTCGACATTGGTTTTGACAAAGTGTCTTCAGATCGGACACCAAATGCAAAGGCAACAAAAGCAAAAATAAACAAGTGGAACAACTTCAAAGTGAAATCTTCCACGCGGAAAAAGAAACCAGCAAAAACTTACAAGGCCACAGACCCAATAAGAAAAAAATATCTGTGAATCATATGTGTGAGAAGACGCTAATATCCAAAATACACACAACACTCATACAAATCAAAACAAACAAACAAACAAAAAACGGTATAAAAAATGTGGGGAATATGTGAATAGATACTTTCCAAAGACGGCACACAGGTGCCAACAGACAGAAAAAGTTGTTCCACATCACTAAATATCGTCAGGGAAACATCAGTCAAACCCACAATTGGCTATTCCCTCACAACTGTTGGAACACCTATTGTCCCAGAGACAGACACCAGGTGGGGTCAAGGGTGTGCAGACGAGGAGACTCTGTGCACTGTTGGTGGGAATGGAAATTGGTGCAGCCACTGTGACAAACGATATGGAGGTTCCTGAAAAAATAAATACAACTACCCCATGACCCAGTAATGGCTCTACTGAGTATTGATTCGGAGAACACAAAAATACTGCCTCAAAAAGACAGATGCACTCCCACGTTCACTGCAGCATTATTCACAAGAACCAGACATGGAAACACAGACCTTGGGGGCCTTATGCCAAGTAACTCAGACACAGAAAGACCAATACCAGATGCTCTCGTGTACATTCCACGAGGAATAAACAAATACTGAACGCATAGACACTGAGAGCAGATTGGTAGGTGCCAGATTCAGGGTTGGGGTGGTAGAAACGGGTAAAGGTGGTCAAAGTCTCAATGTTTGAGTGAGAAAATCCGACAGTCATCAAATGTTCTGTCCAGCATGGAGACTAAAACTAACCCCGCAGTATGAGGTATAGGTTTCCCTGCTCTTTGAAAGTACAGGGCTTCTGAGAAACCTTGCACAGCAGAAATGGTGTCAAGAAGGAATGGCCATTAATTTACACGGAACAATTAGACAGTGTGCTCAAACACCAAAATTCCTTCTCTTTGGCTTTTCTTAGGCCTCAGGACACAAGTTTCTAAGGGAGGCCCAGCATAAATGAAGATAAAGCACAGCAGAGGCTCACAGACACCATTCAAAGTGCTGGTGGCTGGATGCGGAGAGCGGTTCCCAGCGGAAGGAGCTGGTTGGGGTGCACGCCGCCTCTGTTGTGCTTCTCCCCAAAACAGATGCTGAACGTGATTCTCACTGTTCACCTTTTTTCATAAGAGGGAAATCCTCTTCAGGTCTCTTCCTCTTACTGAATATGGGTAATAACATAGTTCTTTGAAGAAAGCCCAATGTCTTCCTGTGAACGTTTAAAAAGTGGGGGACACTTGTACTTGAGCATTACTGAGGGAGGAGATGTAAAAGGTTCTCCTAGACACAAATCTCAGCAGATCCACCGGGAAAGGCACCTTCCTCAGCATGCGGAACATGGACTACATCCTACCCCCAGAAACCCTCTCCTTCCCCTCGATCAGGACAACCCACAACAGCTGGGAGTTACCCCAACTCCTCCGTTCTCCTGCTCCTAATAGCTAACCCATCAGCAAATCCTGTGAGCTCCATCTTCAAAATGGACCCCGAATAGGTCTAACCACTCCATCCAAGGCCACCTGTCTGGTCCACAGTGCCTGAGTTCCTGGAAAAGCTTCGTCATTGATGTGCCTTGCCGTCTTCAACACTCTGTCATCTGTTCTCAACACTGTAGCCAGGATGGCCCAGTGAAACAGGGTCTCATGGGGTTATAGCCCTGGAATGCCTTTCTTTCACCTCTCTGAGGTAATGTCCTAAGGTGTCTCCTGTGGCCACAGGGCCTTCTTGCTGCTCCTGGACATACCTGGAATTCTCCTGCCCCAGAGCCTTTGCACATGCTTTCCCTTCTGTTAAGAATGCTCTTGATGTGTTCTCACTCACCTTCGGAGAAGTCTGAATTGGAGTGACAGGGACAGAAGATGAGCCTGTGTGTGTTGGGTGAGGCTGGTGGCCCAGAAGAGGGTTCTCTGCCAGCTCTCAACCTGTGCCTCACTTGTCCTCAGCCAGGAACTTGCACAGAGCCCTCACCTGTCACAACTCTCACCCAGGAGACCCACAGCCACCCTTGGAGCCCACCCTGCCCATACCCTGCTGCAGAATGCATTCAGCTCTCATCTGGGACCCCTGTCAGCTTTACCCAGACCTGGAACTCCCCCATCTCCTGCAATGCTCCTGGATTCCCCCTCTTCTTCCAAAATCACACTGGCGCAAGGCTTTCATGAGAAAGATATAATGCTAACTAATGAAAGGTTCACACCTACTTTCCCCTTCTGTTGCCTTTCTCTCCACCTTCTTTCCTACCTGTGCAAATTGTAACATATCAGTGGAACATGAACATGCTCTGAGACCTGAATCTTTCAATGCAGCTTTCTGAGGACTCCTTATGTGATAAGAAACTAGTGTATCTTACAACAGGGTGTTTTACAACTCTCATCTATAGAATAGTACAGCCCAAATCACTACAATTTTACCTCACTCTTCATGAAGCAGAACACTTTTTCCTTTCTTCTCTTACTTAAATTCCAGTTAGTTCACATGCCATGGAATATTCGCTTCAGGGGTAGGATTTAGTGATTCCTCACCTGCATACAGTACCCGGTGCTCATCACAAGTACCATCCTTAATACCCCTCACCCATTTAACTCTTCCCCCCACTCCCCTGTCCTGCAGCAACACTCAGTTTGTTCTCCAAGGTTGAGTCTATTTCCTTGTTTGCCTCTCTCATCACCCCTCCACTCTGTTCATCTGTTTTTTTTTCTGAAATTCCACAAGTGTGAGAGCATAGGATATTTGTCTTTCCTCACTGATTCTGCTTAGCTTAATACACTCTAGGTCCATGCACATCCTTGCAAATGGTAAGATTTCATTCTTTTTGAAGCTGGGTCATATTCCATTATATATAGGTATCCCACATCTGCTTTATCCATTCATCAGTGCATGGACTTTGGGATTCTCTCCATAGTTTGGCTACTGTGGACATTACTGCCATAAACATCATTGTGCATCGACCCCCTTCGAATCTGCATTTCTGTATCCTTTGGGTAATTACATAGGAGAGCAATTGCTGAATCATGGGGTTTTTCAATGTTTAACTTTTTGAGGAACCCCCACACTGTTTCCCAGACTGGCTGAACCACTTTGCATTGCCACCAACAGGATGGGAGGGTTCCCCTTTAAGCAGAACATTATCTGCCGGCAATTTCATAAGAGGAAACAAAACCTCTGGGAGATGCACCCAGGGTCAGGCAAGCAGTTGCAGACTTCACCCCAAGGCTCCTGACGCCAAGCCCCTTGAAGCCACCAGCATGCCACTATCCAAAAGAATTCCCAGACTCTCCTTCTGACTCCACCACCAAAGAAACTACAGAGAGAATATGGCACCTCAAAATATCGAGATAATACATTTAGTAAAACTAGAAAGTCAAGCTCAACTTTTAAACAGGAGCAGGCTGCTTTGGATAATTTTCAATTTTCCCTCCACCGTAATTTTAACTCTTCTGATGAATAAACTAATCAATGATGAAACATCACCTTTGTCAAATGACATCATCCAAGTCTGTATCAGATGAAAAAAAAGCCACCTAACTCTAGATGCTGGCCACTCAACCATATCTTAGGCCCAATTGAATAAACACTGTTAGATGAAGGAACAAATTAGATGTTACAAACAGGCACAGAGTGAATCTCACCTTCCCTTTCTAATAAAAGAGGGTTCCTAGGAAACAGATGGTCAAAATACATTTGTCAGCAATAAATGGACAGAGAAATTGTGATCCCCTGCAAAGTTCTACCTGCAGGGAAACTAAGTAATTCTTGCACCAAACCCAGAATCCTGACAGCTACTTCAATTTTACTTTGTGGCTCAACTAGAGAAAAGAGAAAAGCCCAGGAGGTTTCGGGATAATGAGAGGTTTTACCTCCAGCCCTGACATAGATAGGACATTTTGCCAAACATACCTGTGCTTTCTCTGAACACTGGCGTCCTGTGACAAGCTGCCTCGCTGACTCCGATGCTAACGTTCAAAACCTCGGGTGTCTTGGAGCCAGAGCAGAGAAGTGTTGTCAGCTGGGGACAAGAAGGCACCTCTGACCTAAAGCCTGCACACCTGCTTCGGTTTCTGGGCGAAGGGGCAACACATACTTGTTGTTTGTCAGTAATTATCTTCATTCTCAACAGACCAATGACCTTGCCTTTTCTGGAAAGCAGACTTACTCTTCTAATGAAACCCTCAATTCATCTATTCCCAATGCAACTAGAGTGGGGTCTGGTTTACGCACGCCTCCAGGCCCCCACCTGGAGGATTTTCCTGCATGATTCTAATAGCCAATTACCACTAACCCGGGGGCACAGGGGGCATAATGCTGAAGTTGGGGGATGGCTCTGGGGCTTGCTACTGCCACACCTGTGCCTGGGGGACCAGGGCACACCCTGCTGAACTCGGGGTACTGCTCAAGAGGCATCACCTGCACTGTGTCAGAGAACTAAATGTGGGGATTGTGTGAGGTCCTTTCCCGCACTCTTCCAGGGGAACAGGGGAAACCCTGAAATTCTGCAACCCATCCCACCAAAGCTCAGGGGAGCGGGCGCCCTGGAGTTCACGGGTATGGAGATAAGGCCAGTTGAGGACATGGGGCGGAAGAGACTTTAAAGGGAAAAAGAAAACTCACCTGAGTCCCCACAATGAACCCTCTCCACGTGCCCTTCCAGAACCCTGCCTCCCACCTGAGGCGCACCCTACCCCCGGACCCCCACCCCAGTGCATGCTGCTCACTCACCAGCAGGGATCTCCACAGGGCAACTCTCTCTCTCTCAGTGCCCCTTCTTTGCCCCAAGTCTGCAACCCACTGCAAATCTGGGCCAGCCCACAGTGATGTAGCTCCACCCCCAAGTGGTGAATGGTCTGGGAGGGTGGTGCCTGAGCTCCTTGGATGCTGCGCAACCAGTCCTCAAGCCCCTGGAACCCTGAAAGTGCAGGGGGCACAAGAGGAGCCTCCTCTACCCAACACCAGGCACAAGCATGGGTGGGCTCGTGGGCTGGGGCCCCCACACAACCTGGCCCCTTCTAGGGACCTCTCTAGCTACAGACCACCCTCAGAGTCCTGCCCCTTCCCTTTCTGCACCAGCCCTCCCTGCTGGGGTGTGCCTGGTTCTGGGCATAGTCAGTGAGTATCAGACCCTCCAAGACTTGGGCTTTAGGAAATGCAATGTTTTCATGCATTTTCAGTATGCACATGTCAGTATGACTTTAATCTTATGGGAGCCAAAGAGGTTCTTTATTTTCTCTTATCTTTATGTTGGCATTTTTGGTTATTGTTTTCTTCTCGAAGCAGATGTACAACATGTGCTTGGGGCAGAAATAGGGATCATGCTTTCAGGTTTTGCCCAGTCATTTTGAGCTGGGTAAAATGTTAAAGGATAGCTTACCTGGGAGCCCAGGATCAGGGCCCACAGATGATATAAGATAAAAATTACTTTCATCATTATAATTACTCCTAAATGGAGGAATGTGAGACAAAAGCACCTTTCCCAAGAGTACCAAGAAATCAAAATGATGTCCACAGAAGGTGGCCTGCTCCATGGTCAGCACAGGTGACAGAAGTGTTCACAGTCTCTGAACTCCTGCCCTTCTCCTGCCCAAATGTCTGAAGCACACAGACCACTTAAAATCAGAATTGTAGAACTGCTAGACACCTTAGAGATGTCTGGCACCATTCCCTTGGACTGCAGAATAAAACACAGTAGCTCATTGTCACAAACTAATTTCAACATGAAGTGCCCCCTGGATGCACTAAGTTCTTTCTCTGCAAATGTTGACTAATGTAAGTCACAGTCATACCATATAAACACTACGATGGTTGGGAAGTCATTGTAGGTAAGGGAATATTTTAGCCATGTTTATAAGCATTGGCTCACGTTGTAGAAGAGGCTGAGCTGAGTGTTTTTAAATACTATTTCAGACCTGTTTTACAGCACCCTCTGAACATACCAGAGCCTGAATCGACTAAAAGAGATAGTTGGTTTCAGTAACTTTAATACCAGGAAAATATTATACTGTCTGTATTCCTAAGGATCTTTGAGTATCTTACCCAGAGGTCCTCCACTGAGATAATGATCTTAATGATCACCATTGGCAGAGGTGAAAAGGCCCGCTGAATTCGTTCCAGTTTTCCACATGACAAGAAAATCCTGATACTTGATAGGTTTCCAGATCGAGAAGACCAGAGATAAGAGGGAAATAGTACCCTGTATGGAACAACAGGGGATTTGGAGTCAATTTGGGGATCCCACTTAGGTTTCTGACACTAAAATCCTCTGTGACTCATATCATCTGAGTCCCTTTCTAACCGTCTGAACATGTGCCTAAAAATATCTACACCCTAGTTGAGAAGTTTAAGAGGCAGAATGCTACAAAGAGCCAGTATGATGTCTCTCAGGAACAGGTGCTCAGGAAGCCATAATTGCTATTGGGTCTATTTCTTTTCCAGAAGAAAGAACACATGTTGAATCCATATTCCTAATAGATGACTCACCAGATGATTTTCAAACCTGAAGGAAGGCCAAGAAGTCGCTCTTGTGTCATATTTCACTCAGAAATCATATTGTTGGACTGGTGAGGATGATACGATAGCAACGTCATCACTAAGAGTGGGGAGCTTCTAATTTCCATACGGCCATGTTGACCCCCTTAGCTCAGAGCCACCAGAAAGGGCAGCTGGGGAGGGGGCACTGCCATCACTATGACTGGGGAGCTTCCCATTTCCTTATGGCCATGATGACCCCCTTAGCTCAGGACCACCAGAAAGGACAGCTGAGGGGGACCCCAGGCCAAGGCTGCCAGGTGTGGCTGGGGCAGGCAGAACTCTGACTTAAGGCTCAACACCTGTCTAGGATATTATAATGCTCTTCACAAAGAAAGTGCCATTGTGTGTAAGCCCTCATAGAAAAGGTTCAGAATTTCCATTGAGATTCCCTCTCTGGCCTTTAGGATATGTAGCAAACTTCCATTTAATTTTTAAACATTAAAGGACTTCCTGGTTTTCTTTTCGCTATGACTGTGGCTCAATTCCCCTGTGGTCTAAGAACAGAATCTAGTTAATATCAGGGTTTAACATTTGTAGCCTTGATTCGTGGCCCCACCTATCATCTATTTGGGTAAAGAGTCTATGACCACTTGAAAATAATGTATTCTGCACTTATTATGGAATGTTCCCTATATGTCAATTAGGTCACATTTGTTACCAATGATTTGTCTGCTTTTTCTGTCAGATATTGAGAAAGGTATATTAAAATCTTCAAACAATGCTGCTCTATTCAACGTGGCATCAGAGAATCTACCAGTGTTAGAAGGCAAGAAAAACAAAAAGTATAAGAATTGAGGGGATAATTTGACTATTCACAGATAATACAATTGTGTACATAGAAAATCCAAAACAGTCTATAAATACCCTATTAGAATTAAAAATGTAATTTATAAATTTGAGATGAATTGTGTTTCCCATTGGACAGTTTCTGAAAGAAAACGTAGAACCTGTCAATCTTGGGGTAGGACATAGGGTGCACTAACCATTTAAAAGAATTCAGTGGGACTTCATAAAAATGTGACATTTCTCCTTATCTTATGACCATAAGAAAGTGAAAAAGTGAACCGCAGGCTGGAAAGTAAAGATTTGCAATACACACACTGACAAAGACTTGTCAATAAAGAATTCCTGCTCATCAACCATTAAAAGTCTATTTATAAACAAATACTTCACAAAAGATTGACTGATGGCCAATAAGAACAGGAAAGGGTGCTCTACAGTATTATTTTCAGGAACAGCAAGGCCTTTCCTAAAATGAAAACATACACACAAACCAGTATTCCCTAGATGGATGGCGTCCTTATTTCTGAGGACTGCTTGAAGAGGAGACTAGCATCAAAGTAAAGTGATGGAATTCCTGACACTCAGAGGATGGACAATTGACCTCAAACTACAGTACAATTTCTAGGCATCATTCGGTCCTCTGAAGGCAGACAACTACCACATCCCTTCCTACGCCACACAGGTTGCTTCCCAACACCTACCATAAAAGAAGATGAGAAACAGATAGGACTAGTAGGAAATAGCAAAAATCACATGTGGGGATTGTCCTGAAACACTGATCACATAACTAGTGTAAGGAAGTGTAGGGAACTGACAAGGACAGAGACTCAAGAGGTACTTCTTTGGGAAATGCTGTCTGAAATTGTCACACCTTGGTACCAGCTAATGAGGGCTCTGAACATACCCTAGGGTTTGCTCACAAGGGTCTGCAACACCATCGCTGAGGACTGAAACTCTTCAAGACCTCAAAGCTTGCCTGATTGACTATTGGACTAAGAGATTCCCATGTTCTGAAAACAGATACCAACTCATTGAAAGGTTCACCTGGGCTCTCTCGGAGGTCCTACAAGAAGCTGAACCATTCATTGAAAATCAATTACACACACACACACACACACACACACACACACACCTGTCATTTCGCCAATTACTTAAACATTCAAGGTTCTTCCTACATTTCCTTTTTCACATTGATATTTATACTCACATGAAATGTCATCATTTCTAATGAACACTGATGTCAAAATAGAGATCCATTGACACAATATTTACAAAATGGAACTTCCCTGCTGTAATTTTCAATATAGCGTTTTTTAAAGTTCATACATATTTTAGGTTTTTGGTATCTTATACAGGAGAAGATCAGCATTGAAAAACTCTAAATACTGACAATGAGTTTTAAGCCTAGAGAACAAAAATTGTCCAATTTCATAGATAATAAGGAACCAAAGGCAAAGCATGGAAGCTGTAGTCGAATAATTTTACACATGTGCATCCTCTATTATTCTACTGCTGAGGGGCGTGTTTTATTACCACTATACATGCATCAATTGTCTTCCACGTGCATCTGCACAGGTATAATGAATTACTACAGTAGAATGAAATGTCTGGGAACTACTTGGCGGTATCTATAATGAACAATGAAATTTCGATCTTATATTTGGTGAACTTCCACTGTCTGTCTCGTTAGACGATGGACCCTAAACAGAAGGGGGAATGAACCACGAGAGACTATGGACTCTGGGAAACAAACTGAGGGCTTCAGAGGGGAGAGGGGTGGGGGATTGGGATGGTCCAGTGATGGGTATTAAGGAAGGTACATATTGCATGGAGCACTGGGTGTTATATGCAAATAATGAATCACGGAACACTACATCAAAATCTAAGGAAATACTGTATAGTGACTAACATATCATAATAAAAAATTATTATTAGAAAAAAATTAAAGGGAAAAAAAATACAGGTTTTCTGTTTCAAGAACAATCACAATTGAGAAAAAACTAACTTCCAATCCCTAAAGCAAAACACAGACCAAGTTCCATTTCACTCCCCTTTATTCACATTCTCTGTGGGTTCTAAGCTATTTCCCTACCTCCTTTCCTGCTGAGCAGGGAGCCTCGGCTCGATCCCAGAACCCTGGGATCATAACCTGAGCCAGAGGCACATGCTTAACTGGCTGAGCCAGCCAGGAGCCCCAGCCATGTTTTTCTTAAGCAAAAGGACACTTTCTCACAATGCCTTCACATGACTTCACATGGTACCAGAGACCTGCATTTGCTTCTAGGAGGTTGCAGATGAAGGCAATTGCAAACTCTCACAGTGGTTTATCAAATACAATGACCTGCCTGGTGACATTGAAACTCTTATGAGCCCACAAGAGGGTGCTGTGACACTCAGCTGTGGCTGGGCTGGCACAGAGAACCAAATCCATTTCCCTGCCTGATGTCTGTGAGGAACAGATGCCCCCACTGTGAATGAGACCCTGCCACTGAGCTGTCCAGAGATGACCATCCTCACGGAGGATGAGGATAAAGGACAATGCCTGAGGAGACCTCATCTGTCTCTTATCTTTTCATATTTTTGACAGTGGACAAATCACTTCCTAGGAGTCCCCAACTACCTTAGTCTCATATGTGTATGGCCAAGAGGTTTTACAAAACACTCAAGATTTTGACCTCACAAATGCCCACAACCACTTACCATAGGGATTTAACATTAAGCAAAGATAATGTTCGTTGGAAGAGAGGTCCTGCCCACTGTTGTTTCTCAATTATATGCTCATCTTCCTTACCTCATGGTAACATAACCAGCTTGATTCCTGCTGCCGTCTTCAGGAAGGCTGATGTGACTTGAAGGGCATTACCCTGTCATCGATCTTTCTTAGCAATAAGGTGTGGACATTTCCCTAGTCCTACACCCCCAAAGTTGAATCAGAATCAGGATTGAGGAGGCTGATGAGAGTTGAAGGTATTTTCCTGTACACGGTGGTTTATTACCAATAAGGATGGGTCAGAGTCCTCGAAATTTCAGAACCTTTTCATTAATGCTTCCTACTCGTGAAAGATGATGTACATTGGTCTTTCCCTGTATAGTGTGGTGACTCAGAGAAAAGTGCTTAGCGCATTCGTCAGACTTCCACAACCACTTTGGGGCTGGCTTCCATATTCACAAAGGATGATGTTAGGGCTAAGAGGGTTCCTGTACACTGTTATTTCTTACAGATAAGTGTATGGCATTTTTGTTACATTGCCAGAACCACTTAGCGTGGGCTTGCCGGCCTCCTGGGGACAAACCCTAACCCTAGGTCGGCCCCTGAGGGGCCCCTCCCAAGGGGCCTGGTGCCACAGTGCCGGGGATTGGGGACCCCCGAGGCCAGCGCCGGAGTCACCCTGCTGCCCCCAGCAACCCGGGCTGCTAGGGGCGCCGCCAGTCTTTCAGGGTGAGAGAACGTGCAGGGCCCTCCAAACCCCCGGGACTTTTGAAGGCCCCCTGCACCAAAACGCTTGGGCCCACACTCCCTTTCGCCATTGCCCTCACCTTGGCCTGCCCCTCCGCCTGCTGCAGAGCTGGTGGAAGGGGCCTGCTGGACTCCTGTGCTAACACTTACCCTAGGTCGGCCCCCGAGGGGCCCCTCCCAAGGAGCCTGGCACCGCAATGCTGGGGATTTGGGACCCCCGAGCCCCAGTGCTGAACTCACTCTGCCACCCAGCAAGAACCCAGGGCGCTAGGGGCGTTGCCAGTCATTCCGGAAGGGAGAACTGGCAGGGCCCTCCGATGCCCCTGCGACCTTCGAAGGACCCCCGCGCAAAAACTCTGGCTCCCAAGCACCTGCTCGCCTGCTCCCTAACCTCGGCCCACACCTCCGCTCACTGCAGAGCTGGCGGATCGGGCCTGCTGGCTTCCTGGGGACTAACCTTATCCCTAGGTCGCCCCCAAGGGCCCCTCCCAAGAGGCCTGGCGCCACAATGCTGGGGATTGGGGATACCCAAGTCACAGTGCCTGACTCACCCTGCCGCCCCGCCACCACCTAGGCTGCTAGGGGCGCTGCCATTCACTCAGGGAGGAGAATGGGCAGGGCCCGTCGAGTCCCCAGAAACATTCGAAAGCCCCAGGCGCCAAAATCCTTGAGCCCAAGCTCCCGCTCCACAGAGATCTCACCTCGACCCACCCCTCAATTCTCCGCACAGCTGGCGGATTGAGCCTGCCGGCGTCCTGGGGGCTAAGCCTAACCCTAGGTCATCCCCCGAGGGGCCCCTCACAAGGGGCCTGGCGCCGCAACACTGTGTATTGGGGACCTCTGAGCCCCAGCGCCGGACTCACCTGCCGCCCTGCCACCAACCGGGCCGCTAGGGGCGCCACCGGTCATTCAGGGTGGGAGAACGGACAGGGCCCTGGAGAAATCAGCGAAATTTGAAGCCTCCCACGCCAAAATGCAGGGGCCCACGCTTCCGCTGGGCAGGGCCTTTACCTCTGCCCGCCCACCTCTTGCCGCCCAGCCAGAGGATTGGGCTTGCCAGCCTCCTGGGGGCTAACTCTAACCCTAGGTCGCCCACGAGGAGCCCCTCCCAAGGAGCCTGGCACAGCAGCGCCGGGGATTGGGGATCCCCGACCCAAAGTGCAGGACTCACCCTGCCGCCCCACTGCCAACAGAGCCGCTAGGAGCGCCGCTGGTTACTCAGGGCAGGAGATCGGGCAGGACCCTCTGAGCCATGACAACATTCGAAGGCCCAGGGCGCCAAAACCCTGGGGACCACGCTCCCACTCTCCATCGCCCTCAAACCGGCCCACACTTCCGCTCCTCGCAGAGCCGGCTACTTGGGCCTGCCGGCCTCCTGGGCGCTAACCTTAACACTAGGACGGCCCCTGAGGGTCCCTTCCTAAGGGGCCTGGCGCCACAACGCCAGGGATTGGGGACCCCCAAGCCCCAGTGCCTGATGCACCCTGCCACCCCGCCCCACACGGGCTGCTAGGGGCGCTGCCATTCATTCAGGGTGGGAGAACTGGCAGGGCCCTCCGAACCCCCGCCGACCTTCGAAGTTGCCCCAAACCAAAACGCTTGGGCTCAGGCTCATGTTCACCAGCACCCTCACCTCGGCCCAACTCTCCGCTCGACACACAGGTGGTGTATCAGGCCTGCCGGACTCCTGAGGGCTAACCCTAACCATAGGTCGGCCCCCCAGGGTCCCTTCCCAAGGTGCCTGGTGTCGCAACGCTGGATGGTGACACCGAGCCCAAGTGCCGGACTCACCCTGCTGCCCTTCAGCCACCCGAGCCGCTAGGGGCCCACTGGTCAATCAGTGCAGGAGAACGGTTAGGGCCCTCCGAGCTCCTGCTGACCTTCAAAGGACCCCCACCCTAAAACGCTTGGGATCATGCTCAGTCTCGCCAGCGCCCTCACCTCGGGGCAACCCTCCACGTGTTGTACAGCCGCTGATCGGGTCCACCGGTCTTCTGGGGGCTAACCGTAACCCTAGATTGACCCCCGAGTGCGGTAGAACGGGAAGGGTGCTCTGAGCCCCCGGCGACTTTTGAATGCCCCCCACGCCAAAACTCTTGGGCCCAGGATTCCGCTCAACAGCGCCCTCACCTTGGCCCGCCCCTCTGCTCACCATACAGCTGGCAGATCGGGTCTGCCGGCCTCCTGGAGGCTAACAGTAATGCTCGGTCGGCCCCTAGACCCCTTCTGAAGGGGCCTGGAGCTCCAACGCCAAGGATTGGGGACCCCGAGCCCCAGCACCTGACTCACCATACCGCCCATCCTCTACCCGGGCCGCTAGGGTAGCCGCCGGTCATTCAGGGCGGAAGAATGTGCAGGGCCCTCTGAGCCTCAGGCAACTTTTGAAGGACCCCCACGCCAAAACGCCTGGGCCCATGCTCCCACTCGCCAGTGGCCTCACCTCCACCTGACCCTCCATTCGCCGCACAACTGGTGGATTGGGCCTGCCGGCCTCCTGGAGGCTAACCCAAACCCTATGTCAGCCCCCGAGGGGCCCCTCCCAAGGGGTCTGGTGCTGCAATGCCGGTGATTAGGGATCCCTGAGCCCCAGCACTGTACTCACCCTGCCGCCCCTCCGCAACCCGAGCCGCTAGGTATGCCGTCCGGCTTTCAGCAAGGTAGAACGGGAAGTGCGCTCTTAACCCCCGGTGATTTTCGAATGCCCCCACGCCAAAATGCTTGGGCCCACGCTCCCGCTCAACAGCGCCCTCACCTCGGCCTGCCCCTCTGCTCGCTACACAGCCAGCGGATCAGGCCTGCCAGCTTCCTGGGGGCTAACCCTAAACCTAGGTTGGCCCCCGATGGGCCCCTCCCAACGAGCCTGGAGCTGCAAGGCCTGGGATTGGGGACCCCTGAGCCCCAGCGCCGGACTCATACGGCCGCCCCACGGTAACCCGGGGCACTAGGGGCGCCGCCGGTTATTCAGGGCAGGAGAACGGGCAGGGCCCTCCAAGCCCCCGCCGACTTTTGAAGGCCCCCCACACCAAAACGCTTGGGCCCCCACTCCTGCTCCCCAGCGCCCCCACCTCGGCCCGCCCCTCCGCTCGACGCGCAGGTGGTGTATCGGGCCTGCTGGCCTCCTGGGGGATAACCCTAACTACAGGTCAGCCCCCGATGGGCCCTTCCCAAGGGACCTGGCGTCGCAACGCTGGCAATGGGGACCCTGAGCCCAAGTGCCGGACTCACCCTGCTGCCCTTCAGCCACCCGAGCCGCTAGGGGCCAACCGGTCAATCAGGGAAGGAGAACGGGCAGGACCCTCCGAGCCCCCACCAAACTTCAAAAGCCCCCCACGATAAAACACTTGGGCTCATGCTCAGGCTCGGCAGCACCCTCACCTCGGCCCAACCCTCTGCGTGTTGCACAGACGCTGATCGGGTCCACAGGCCTTCTGGAGGTAACCGTAACCCTAGATCGACCCCCGAAGGGCCCCTCCCAAGGGGTCTGACGCCGCAACGCCGGGGATTTGGGACCCCGAACCTCAGCACTGGATTCACCCTGCCAGCCAGCCGCCACCCGGGTCTTGGGGTGCTGCCGTTCATTCAGGGCGGGAGAACGGGCAGGGTCCTCCGAGACACGGAAACGTTCAAAGCCTCCCCGAGACAAAACACCCAGGCCCACGCTCCCGCTCACCAGCGCCCTCACCTCGGTCCTCCACTCCAGTCTCCAAAAAGCTGGTGAATAGGGCCTGCCAGCCTCCTCGGGGCTAAACCTAAACCTAGGTTGGCCCCCTTGGGGCCCTTACCAAGGGGCCTGGCGCTGCAACGCCGGGGATTGGGGACCCCCAAGCCCCAGCGCCGGATGCACCCTGCCACCCCTCCCCACCCGGGCCGCTAGGGCGCCGACGTTCATTCAGGGTGGGAGAACGGGCAGGGCCTTCTGAACCCCCACCAACCTTCGAAGGCGCCCCGAACCAAAACGCTTGGACCCAGGCTCATGTTCACCAGCACCCTCACCTCGGCCCAACTCTCCACTCGATGCACAGGTGGTGTATCTGGCCTGCCGGCCTCTTGTGGGCTAACCCTAACCATAGGTTGGCCACCGAGGGGACTTCCCAGGGGGCCTTGCGTCGCAACGCTGGGGATGGGGACCCCGAGCCCAAGTGCTGGACTCACCCTGCTTCCCTTCAGCCACCCGAGCCGCTAGGGGCCCCCCGCTCAATTAGGGCAGGAGAACCCACAGGGCCCTCCGAGACCCTGCTGACCTTCGAAGGCCCCCCGCGCAAAAACCTTGGCTCCCATGCTCCTGCTCCCAGCGCCCTCACCTCGGCCCGCCCCTCCTCTTGGTTCGTAGCCGGTGGATAGGGCCTGCCAGGCTCCTGGGGGCTAACCGAAACCCTAGGTCGGCCCCGTGGGGCACATCCCAAGGGGCCTGGCTCTGCAACGCTGGGGATTGGTGACTCAGAGCCCCAGAGTCGAACTCACCCTGATGCACTGTCGCCACCCAGGCCGCTAGGGGCGCCGCTGGTGATTCAGGGCGAGAGAAGGGGCAGGGCCTTCGGAGCCCCAGGTTACCTTCAAAGGCCCCCTGCACCAAAATGCCCCAGCCCATGCTCCCGCTCCCCAGCACCCTCACCTTGGCCCACCCCTCCGCTCCCCGCACAGTGGGCAGATGGGGCCTTCCGGCCTCCTGGGGGCTAACCCTAACCCTAGGTCGGCCCCCCAGGGGCCACTCCCAAGGGTCCTGGTACCACTACGCTGGGGATCGGGGACCCCAAGGCCCAGAGCCAGACTCACCCTGCCGCAACGCTGCCACCCAGGCCGCTAGGGGCGCCACCGGTCATTCAGGGCTGGAGAAGGGACAGGGCCTTGGAGAAACCTGCAACATTTGAAGCCTCCTGCACCAAAATGCAAGGGACCAAGCTCCCGCTCCCCAGCACCTTTACTTCGGCCTGCCCACCTATCCCTGCCCAGCCTGAGGATTGGGCCTGCCAGCCTCCTGGGGGCTAACTCTAACCCTAGGTAGGCCCACGAGGAGCCCCTCCCATGGGGCCTGCCCCCACAACGCTGGGGATTGGGAACCCCAGAGCCTCAGCACTGGACTCACCCTGCCACCCAGGCGCCACCCGGGGACTTGGGGTGGTGCCATTCATTCAGGGCGGGAGAACGGGTAGGGCCCTCCGAGACACAGTGACATTCAAAGGCCCCCCGTGCCAAAACGCCAGGCCCACCATCCCGCTCACCAGCGCCCTCACCTCGGTCGGCCACTCCGCTCTCCACACAGCTGGTGAATAGGGCCTGATGGCCTCCTAAGGGCTAAACCTAACCCTAGGTTAGCCCCTGAGGGGCCACTCCCAAGGGGCCTGGCGCCTCAACACTGGGTATTGGGGATACCCGAGCCAAAGCGCCTGACTTACCCTGCCTCCCCGCTGCCACCTATGCTGCTAGGGGCACCGCCGGTCATTCAGGGAGAACGGTCAGGGCCCGCTGAGTCCCCTGAGACATTCGAAGGACCCCGGTGCCAAAACGCTTGGCCCCACGCTCCCACTCAACAGAGATCTCACCTCGACCCACCCCTCCATTCGCCACACAGCTGGCGGACTGAGCCTGCCAGCGTCCTGGAGGCTAACCCTAACCCTAGGTCAGCCCCCGAGGGGCCCCCACCAAGGGGCCTGATGCCGCAACGCGGTAGATTGGGGATCCCCGAGCCCCAGCGCCGGACTCACATGCTGCCCTGCCGCCACCTGGGCTGCTAGGTACGCCGCCGGTCATTCAGGGAGGAGAATGGGCAAGGCCATCTGAGTCCCCGGAGACATTCGAAGGCCCCAGGTGGCAAAACGCTTGGGCCCACGCTCTTGCTCTCCAGCGCCCTCACCTCGGCCTGCCCCTCCGCTCCCCTCACAGCGGGCGGATCCCGCCTGCAGGCCTCCTGGGTGCTAACCCTAACCCTAGGTCGGCCGCCCAGGGGCCCCTCCCAAGGGTCCTGGTGCCGCTTCGCTGGGGATCGGGGACCCCAAGCCCCAGAGCCAGGCCCAGCCTCCACCCGTGGGCTTGGGGTGCTGCCATTATTCAGGGAGGGAAAATGGGCAGGGCCCTCCGAGGCACGGTGACCTTCAAAGGCCCCCCGCACCAAAACGCCCGGGCCCATGCTCCCGCTTACCAGTGCCCTCACCTCGGTCCACCACTCTGCTATCCACACAGCTGATGAATAGGGCCTGCCAGCCTCCTAGGGGCTAAACCTAACCGTAGGTTGGCACCCGAGGGGCCGCTCCCAAGGGGCCTGGTGCCACAACGCTGGGGATTGGAGATACCCGAGCTGCAGCGCCTGACTCACGCTGCCACCCTGCCGCCACCAGGGCGGCTGGGGGCGGCACCAGTCATTCAGGGTGGGAGAACGGGCACGGCCCTCCAAACCCCCGCCGACCTTCGAAGGCCCCCCACACCAAAACGCCCAGGCCCACGCTCCCAATCACCACCGCCCGCACCTTGGTCTGCCAGTTCACTCTCCACACAGGTTGCGAAAAGGGCCTGCCGGCCTCCTGGGGGCTAACCCTAACCCTAGGGTCGGCCCCCCAGGGGCCCCTCCCAAGGGTCCTGGTGCCGCTACGCCGGGGATCGGGGACCCCAAGCCCCAGAGCCAGACTCACCCTGCCACAACACTGCCACCCAGGCCACTACAGGCACCACCGGTCATTCAGGGAGGTAAATGGCTAGGGCCCGCCAAGTCCCCAGAGACATTCGAAGGACCCTGGCGCCAAAACGCTTCGGCCCGCGCACGCTCGACAGAGACCTCACATCGACCCACCCTTCCATTAGCCACACAGCTGGCAGATTGAGCCTGCTGGCATCCTGGGGGCTAACTCTAACCCTAGGCCGGCCCAGGAGGAGCCCTTCCCAAGGGGCCTGGTGTCACAACACCGGGGATTGGGGACCCCCAAGCCCCAGCGCCGGGTGCACCCTGACGCCCCTCCGCACCCAGACTGCTAGGGGGGTAGCCGTTCATTCAGGCTGGGGGAATGGGCAGAGCACTCCGAACCCCTCCGACCTTCGAAGGCGCCCCGAACCAAAACGCTTGGACCCAGGCTCATGTTCACAAGCACCCTCAACTCGGCCCAACTTTCCGCTCGATGCACAGGTGGTGTATCGGGCCTGCAGGTCTCCTGGGGACTAACCTTAACCATAGGTCGGCCCCCAAGGGTCCCTTCCCAAGGGGCCTGGCGTCGCAACGCTGGGGATGGGGACACCGAGCCCAAGTGCCGGACTCACCCTGCTGTCCTTCAGCCACCCGAGCCACTAGGGGCCCACCGGTCAATCAGTGTAGGAGAATGGTTAGGGCCCTCCGAGCATCTGCTGACGTTCATAGGCCCCCCGCGCTAAAACGCTTAGGCTCATGCTCAGGCTAGCCAGCGTCCTCACCTCGGCCCCACCCTCCGCGTGTTGTCAGCCGCTGATCGGGTCCACTGGCCTTCTGGGGGCTAACCGAAACGCTAGATCGACCCCGAGAAGCCCCTCCCAAGGGGCCTGGCGCCGCAACACCGGGGATTGGGGATGCCCAAGCCTCAGCACTGGACTCATCCTGCCGCCCAGCTGCCACGCGGGGGCTTGGGGTGGTGCCGTTCATTCAGGGCCAGAGAATGGGCAGGGCCATCCAAGACACAGAGACCTTCAAAGGCTCCCCAGGCCAAAACAACGGGGCCCATGCTCCTGCTCACCAGCGCCCTCACCTCGGTCTGCCACTCCAGTCTCCACACAGCTGGCGAATAGGGCCTGCGGGCCTCCTAGGGGCTAAACCTAACCCTAGGTTGGCCCCGAGGGGCCCTCCCAAGGGGCCTGGCGCCGCAACACTGGGGATTGGGGATACCCAAGCCACAGTGCCTGACTGACCCTGCCACCCCGCCACCATCTGGTCTGCTGGGGGCGCTGCCAGTCACTCAGGGAGGAGATTGGGCACGGCACGGCGAGTCCCCGGAGACATTCGAAGGCCTCTGGCGCCAAAACGCTTGGGCCCATGCTCCCGCTCGACAGAGGCCTCACCTCGACCCACCACTCCATTCGCCGCACAGCTGGCAGATTGAACCTGCCGGGGTCCTGGCGGCTAACCCTAACCATAGGTCAGCCCCCGACGGGCCCCTCCCAAGGGGCCTGGCGGCGCAATGAGGTGGACTGGGGACCCCGAGCCCAGCGCCAGATTCACCTACCGCCCCTCCATCACTCAGGCCGCTAGGGGTGCTTCAGTTCATTCAGGGTGGGAGAACTGGCAGGGCCCTCCATTTCCCCTGCGGCCTTCGAAGGCCCCCCGCGCAAAATGTTGGCTCCCACGCTCCTGCTCGCCAGGGTCCTCACCTTGGCCTGCTCCTCTGCTTTATTCAGAGCTGGTGGATAGTGCCTCCCGGGCTCCTGGGGGCTAACCGAAACCCTAGGTCGGCCCCGTGGGGCAGATCCCAAGGGGCCTGGCTCTGCAATGCTTGGGATTGGAGACTCAGAACCCCAGAGCCAGACTCACCCTGCTGCACTGTCACCACCCAGGTCGCTGCGGGCGCCGCCGGTGATTCAGGGTGAAGGAAGTGGCAGGGCCTCCCGAGCCCCCTGTGACCTTCAAAGGCCCCCCACGCCAAACCACTGGTGCCCATGCTCCCGCTCCCCAGCGCCCTCACCTCGGACCGCCCCTCCGCCCATCGCACAGGCGGCAGATCGGACCTGCCGGCCTCCTGGGTGCCAACCCTAACCCTAGGACGGCCCCTGAGGGTCCCTTCCTAAGGGGCCTGGCGCCGCAAAGCCGGGCACTGGGGACCCCTGAGACCCAGCTCCGGATGCACCCTACCGCCCCGCAACACACATGCCGCTAGGGTCGCCACCATTCATTCAGTGTTGGAGAACTGGCAGGGCCCTCCTAACTCCCTCTGACCTTTGAAGGTGCCCCGAACCAAAACGCTTCGGCCCAGACACATGTTCACCAGCACCCTCACCTCGGCCCACCACTCCGCTCGCTGCACATGTGGTGTATCAAGCCTGCTGTCCTCCTGGGGACTAACCCTAACTGTAGGTCGGACCCCGAGAGGCCCTTCCCGAGTGGCCTGGCACCACAACGCTGGGGATAGGGACACTGAGGAATAGTGCCGGACTCACCCTCCTGCCCTTCAGCCACCCGAGCCGCTAGGGTCCCGCCAGTCATTCAGAGCGAGAGAATGGGCATGGCACTCCAAGCCCCGGGCGACTATCGAAGGCCCCCCCACAGCAAAATGCTTGGGCCAATGCTCCCGCTCACCAGCGCCTTCACCTCGGCCCACTCCTCCGCTCGCCTCACAGTCGGCTGATAGGGCGTGCCGGCCTCCTGGGGGCTATCCCTAACCGTAGGTCGGCCCCCGAAGGGCCACTCGCAAGGGGCCTGGAGTTGCAAAGCCGGGGATTGGGGACCCCCAAGCCCCAGCGCCGGATGCACCCTGCCACCCCGCCTCACACAGGCCGCTAGGGGCGCCGCCATTCATTCAGGGTGGGAGAACTGCCAGGGCCCTCTGAACCCACGCCGACCTTCGAAGGTGCCCCGAACCAAAACGCTTGGGCCCAGGCTCATGTTCACCAGCACCCTCACCTCGGCCCAACTCGCCGCTCGACGCACAGGTGGTGTATCGGGACTGCCGGCCTCCTGGGGACTAAACCGAACTGTAGGTCGGCCCCCGAGAGGCCCTTCCCAAGTGGCCTGGCACAGCAACGCTGAGGATGGGGACCCCGAGGAAATGTGCCGGAATCACCCTGCTGCCCTTCAGCCACCTGAGCAGCTAGGGTCCCGCCGGTCATTCAGAGCGGGAGAACAGGCATGGCACACCGAGTCCCCTGCGACTTTCGAAGGACCCCCGCAGCAAAATGCTTGGGCCAATGCTCCCACTAACCAGCGCCTTCACCTCGGCCCACTCCTCCGCTCTCCTCACAGTTGGCTGATAGGGCGTGCCGGCCTCCTGGGGGCTATCCCTAACCCTAGGTCGGCCCTCGAGGGGCCCTTCCCAAGGGCCCTGGCGACTCAACGCTGGGGATGGGGACCCCGAGCCCAAGTACCGGACTCACCCTGCTGCCCTTCAGCCACCCGAGCCGCTAGGGGCCCCGCCGATCATTCAGAGCGGGAGATCGGGCAGGTCCCTCCGAGGCCCCGCCGACCTTCGAATGCCCCCCGCACTAAAAAGCTTGGGCTCATGCTCAGTCTCGCCAGTGCCCTCACCTCGTCCCAACCCTCTGCGTGCCGCACAGCTGCTGGTAGGGTCCACCGGCCTCCTGGGTGCTATCCATAAACCTAGATCGATCCCCAAAGGTCCACTCCCAAGGGGCTTGGCGCAGCAACGCCGGGGATTGGGGACCCCGAACCTCAGCACCTGACTCACCCTGCCGCCCAGCCGCCACCCGGGGGCTTGGGGTGTTGCCAATCATTCAGGGCGGGAGAACAGGCAGGGCCCTCCGAGACACAGCGAACTTCGAAGGCCCCCCCACGCATAAACGGCAGACCCACCCTCCCACTCACCAGCACCCTCACCTCCGTCCGCCACTGCACTCTCCACACAGCTGGCGAATAGGGCCTGCCGGCCTCCTGGGAGCTAAACCTTACCCTAGGTTGCCCCGGATGGGTCTCTCCCAAGGGGCCTGGCGCCGCATCACCTGGGATTGGGGACCCCCAAGCCCCAGCACCGGATGCACCCTGTTGCCCCTCCCCACCTGGGCTGCTAGGGGCGCCGCTGTTCATTCAAGGTGGGAGAAGGGGCAGGGCCCTCCGAACCCCCGCCTATGCTCCAAGGCACCCCGAATCAAAACGCTTGGGCCCACGCTCATGTTCACCAGCACCCTCAACTCGGCCCGCACCTCCGCTCCTCGCACAGCCAGCGACTCGGGCCTGCTGGCCTCCGGGGCGCTAACTCTAACCCTAGGACGGCCCCTGAGGATCCCTTCCTAAGGAGCCTGGCGCCCCAAGGCCAGGGATTGCAGACCCCCAGGCCCCAGCGCCGGACGCACGCTGCCGCCCCGCCCCACACAGGCCGCTAGGGGCGCCGCCATTCATTCAGGTTGGGAGAACAGGCAGGGCCCTCCGAACCCCCGCCGGCCTTCGAAGGCGCCCGGAACCAAAATCCTTGGGCCCTGGCTCACGTTCACCAGCACCCTCACCTTGGCCCAACTCTCCGCTCGATGCACAGGGGGTGTATTGGGCCTGCTGGGCTGCTGGGGGCTAACCCTAACCATAGGTCGGCCCCTGAGGGGCCCTTACCAAGTGCCTGGCGACGCAACGCTGGGGATGGGGACCCCCTGCCCAAGTGCCGGACTCACCCTGCTGCCCTTCAGCCACCCAAGCCACTAGGGGACCACCGGACAATCAGGACACGAGAACGGGCAGGGACCTCTGAGCCCCAGCTGACCTTCGAAGGTCCCCCGCGCAAAAACGTTGGCTCCCATGCTCCTGCTCCCAGCGCCCTCACCTCAGCCCGCCCCTCCGCTTGATTCAGAGCTGGTCGATAGGGCCTGCCAAGCTCCTGGGGCTAACCAAAACCCTAGGTCGGCCCCAAGGGGCCTGGCTCTGCAACCCTGGGGATTGGTGACTCAGAGCCCCAGAACCCGACTCACCCTGCCGCACTGTCCCCACCCGGGCCGCTAGGGGCGCCACCAGTCATTCAGGGCGGGAGAACGGACAGGGCCCTGGAGAAACCAGGGACATTTGAAGCCTCCCGCCAAAATGCAGGGTGCCAGGGTCCCGCTCGCCAGAGCCTTTACCTCGGCCCGTGCACCTCTTGCCGCCCAGCCAGAGGATTGGGCCTGCCGCCTCCTGGGTGCTAACTCTAACCCTAGGTCGGCCCCCTACGAGCCCCTCCCAAGGGGCCTGGCCCCACAACGCTAGGGATTGGGGATCCCCGAGCCGCAGCACGGGACTCCCCGTGCCGCCCCACCGCCAACGGAGCCGCTAAGGGCGCCGCTGGTTATTCAGGGCAGGGAACAGGCAGGGCCATTCAAGTCATGGCAACATTCGAAGGCCCAGGGCCTGCCGGCCTCCTGGGAGCTAACCCTAACCATAGGTCGGCCCCCGAGGGGCACTTCCCAAGTGGCCTAGTGCCACAAAGCCAGGGATGGGGACCCGGAGCCCAAGTGCTGGACTCACCCTGCTCCCCTTCAGCCACCCGAGCCGCTAGGGGCCCCGCCGGTCATTCAGAGCGGGAGAATGGGCAGGTCTCTCCGAGGCCCCGCCGAGCTTCGAAAGCCCCCCGCACTAAAAAGCTTGGGCTCATGCTCAGTCTCGCCAGTGCCCTCACCTCGTCCCAACCCTCCGCGTAATGCTCAGCCTCTGATCATGTCCACCGGCCTCCTGGGGGCTAACTATAACCCTAGATCGATCCCCAAAGGACCACTCCCAAGGGGCTTGGCGCAGCAACGCCGGGATTGGGGACCCCGAATCTCAGCACCTGACTCACCCTGCCGCCCAGCCGCCACCCGGGGGCTTTGGGTGTTGCCGATCATTCAGGGCGGGAGAACAGGAAGGGCCCTCCCAGACATGGCGACCTTCGAAGGCCCCCCGTGCAAAAACGGCAGACCCACCCTCCCACTCACCAGCGCCCTCACCTCCGTCCGCCACTGCACTCTCCACACAGCTGGCGAATAGGGCCTGCCGGCCTCCTGGGGGCTAAACCTAACCCTAGGTTGCTCCCGAGGGGCCTCTCCCAAGGGGCCTGGCGCCGCATCGCCGGAGATTGGGGACCCCCAAGCCCCAGTGCCTGATGCACCCTGTCGCCCTTCCCCTCACAGGCCGCTAGGGGCGCCGCCATTCATTCAGGGTGGGAGAACGGGCAGGGCCCTCCGAACCCCCGCCTATGCTCGAAGGCGCCTGGAATCAAAACACTTGGGCCCACGCTCATGTTCACCAGCACCCTCAACTCGGCCCTCACCTCCGCTCCTCGCACAGCCCGCGACTCGGGCCTGCCGGCCTCCTGGGCGCTAACCCTAACCCTAGGACGGCCCACGAGGGGCCCTTCCCAAGGGTCCTGGTGACACAATGCTGGGGATGGGGACCCCGTGCCCAAGTGCCAGACTCACCCTGCTGCCCTTCAGCCACCCAAGTCGCTAGGGGACCACCGGTCCATCAGGACAGGAGAACGGGCAGGGACCTCCGAGACACGGTGACCTTTGAAGCCCCCCTGCGCAAAAACGGCAGACCCACCCTCCCACTCACCAGCGCCCTCACCTCCGTCCGCCACCCCACTCTCCACACAGCTGGCGAATAGGGCCTGCCGGCCTCCTGGGAGCTAAACCTTACCCTAGGTTGCCCCGGATGGGTCTCTCCCAAGGGGCCTGGTGCCCCATCGCCGGGGATTGGGGACCCCCAAGCCCCAGCACAGGATGCACCCTGTCGCCCCTCCCCACCCGGGCTGCTAGGGGCACCGCCGTTCATTCAGGGTGGGAGAACGGGCAGGGCCCTCCGAACCCCCGCCTATGCTCGAAGGCGCCCGGAATCAAAATGCTTGGGCCCACGCTCACGTTCACCAGCACCCTCAACTCGGCCCTCACCTCTGCTCCTTGCAGAGCCGGCGACTCGGGCCTGCTGGCCTCCTGGGCGCTGACACTAACCCTAGGACGGCCCCTGAGGATCCCTTCCTAAGGGGCCCAGCGCGGCAATGCCGGAGATTGCGGACCCCCAAGCCCCAGCGCCGGATGCACGCCGCCGCCCCACCCCACACGGGCCGATAGGGGCGCCACCATTCATTCAGGGTGGGAGAACTGGCAGGGCCCTCAGAACCCACGTCGACTTTCGAAGGCGCCCCGAACCAAAACCCTTGGGCCCTGGCTCACGTTCACCAGCACCCTCACCTCGGCCCAACTGTCCTCTCGATGCACAGGTGGTGTATTGGGCCTGCGTGGCTCCTGGGGACTAACCCTAACCATAGGTCGGCCCCCGAGGGGCCCTTCCCAAGGGACCTGGTGACGCAATGCTGGGGATGGGGACCCCGTGCCCAAGTGCCAGACTCACCCTGCTGCCCTTCAGCCACCCAAGCCGCTAGGGGATCACCGGTCAATCAGGACAGGAGAACGGGCAGGGACCTCCGAGCCCCAGCTGACCTTCGAAGGCCCCCCGCGCAAAAACGTTGGCTCCCATGCTCTTGCTCCCAGTGCCCTCACCTCGGCCCGCCCCTCCACTTGATTCAGAGCCAGTGGATAGGGCCTGCCAAGCTCCTGGGGCTAACCAAAACCCTAGATCGGCCCCGTGGGGCACATCCCAAGGGGCCTGGCTCTGCAACGCTGGGGATTGGTGACTCAGAGCCCCAGAACCGGACTCCCCGCCGCACTGTCGCCGCCCAGGCCGCCTGGGGCGCCGCCGTTCATTCAGGGCGAATGTAGGGACAAGGCCCTGGAGAAACCGGCGACATTTGAAGCCTCCCGCCAAAATGCAGGGGCCCACGCTCCCCCTCGCCAGAGCCTTTACCTCGGCCCGCGCACCTCTCCCTGCCCAGCCAGAGGATTGGGCCTGCCGCCTCCTGGGTGCTAACTCTAACCCTAGGTCGGCCCCCTACGAGCCCCTCCCAAGGGGCCTGGCCCCGCAACGCTGGGGATTGGGGATCCCCGAGCCACAGCGCGGGACTCCCCCTGCCGCCCCACCTCCAACGGAGACGCTAAGGGCGCCGCTAGTTATTCAGGGCAGGAGAACGGGCAGGGCCCTTGGAGCCATGGCAACATTCGAAGGCCCAGGGCCTGCCGGCCTCCTGGGAGCTAACCCTAACCATACATCAGCCCCCGAGGGGCCCTACCCAAGGGGCCTGTCGTCACAACGCCGGGGATTGGGGACCCCCAAGATCCAGTGCCGGATGCACCCTGGCGCCCCGCCTCACACGGGGCACTAGGGGCGCCACCATTCATTCAGGGTGGGAGAACTGCCATGGCGTTCCAAACCCCCGCTGACCTTCGAAGGCCTCCCGCACTAAAAAGCTTGGGCTCATGTTCAGTCTCACCAGTGCCCTCACCTCGTCCCAACCCTCCACGTGCCGCACAGCCGCTGATCGGGTCCACCGGCCACCTGGGGGCTAAGCATAACCCTAGATCGATCCCCAAAGGTCCACTCCCAAGGGGCTTGGCGCAGCAACGCCGGGGATTGGGGACCCCGAACCTCAGCACCTGACTCATGCTGCCGCCCAGCCACCACCGAGGGGCTTGGGGTGTTGTCGATCATTCAGGGCGGGAGAACAGGCAGGGCCCTCCCAGACACAGCGACCTTCGAAGGCCCCCCGCACAAAAACGGCAGACCCACCCTCCCACTCACCAGCGCCCTCACCTCCGTCCGCCACTCCACTCTCCACACAGCTGGCGAATAGGGCCTGCCAGCCTCCTGGGGGCTAAACCTAACCCTAGGTTGCTCCCGAGGGGCCTCTCCCAAGGGGCCTGGCGCCGCATCGCCGGGGATTGGGGACCCCCAAGCCCCAGCGCTGGATGCACCCTTTCACCCCTCCCCACTCGGCCGCTAGGGACGCCGCTGTTCATTCAGGGTGGGAGAAGGGGCAGGGCCCTCCGAACCCCCGCCTATGCTCAAAGGTCCCCCGAATCAAAACGCTTGGGCCCACGCTCATGTTCACCAGCACCCTCAACTTGGTCTGCACCTCCGCTCCTCGCACAGCCGGCGACTTGGGCCTGCCGGCCTCCTGGGCGCTAACCCTAACCCTAAGACGGCCCCTGAGGATCCCTTCCCAAGGGGCCTGGCGCTGCAATGCCGGGGATTGCGGACCCCCAAGCCCCAGCGCAGGATGCACGCTGCCGCCCCGCCCCACACCTGACTCATCCTGATGCCCAGCCGCCACCCGGGGGCTTGGGGTGCTGCTGTTCATTCAGGGCAGGAGAACGGGCAGGGCCCTCCAAGATACAGTGACCTTCGAAGGCCCCCCGTGCCAAAACGCCCAGGCCCATGCTCCCAATCACCAGCTCCCTCACCTCGGTCTGCCACTTCACTCTCCACACAGGTTACGAATAGGGCCTGCCAGCCTCCTGGGGGCTAAATCGAAGGCTAGGTTGACCCCCGAGGGGTCCATCCCAGGGGCCTGGCGTCACAACACTGGGGATGGGGACCCTGAGCCGCAGCATGGGACTCACCCTCCCCCCCCCACCGCCAACAGAGCCGCTAGGGCGCCGCTGTTTATTTAGGGCAGGAGAAGGGGCAAGGCACTCCAAGCCATGGCAACATTCCGGGACCCAGTGCGCCAAAACGCTGGGGCTCAAGCTCTCGCTCGCCATCGCCCTCAACTCGGCCCATACCTCTGCTCCTTGCACAGCTGGCGGATCGGGCCTGCCGGCCTCCTGGGCGCTAACCCTAACCCTAGGACGGCCCCTGAGGTTCCCTTCCTAAGGGGCCTGGCGCTGCAACGCCGGGGATTGGGGACCCCCAAGCCCAAGCGCCAGATGCACCCTGCCGCCCCGCCCCACACGGGCCGCTAGGGGCGCCGCCATTCATTCAGGGAAGGAGAAATGGCAGGGCCCTCCGAGCCCCCGCTGACCTTCAAAGGCCTCCCGCACTAAAACGCTTGGGGTTATGCTCAGGCTCGCCAGCGCCCTCAACTCGGGGCAACCCTCCGCTTGTTGCACAGCCGCTGATCGGGTCCACTGGCCTTCTGGGGGCTAAACGCAACCCTAGAATGGCTTCCGAGCGGCCCTTCCCAATGGGTCTGGTGACACAACGCCGGGGATTGGGGACCCCTGAGCCCCAGCGCCGGACTCACCTTGCCGCCCAGCTGCCACCCAGGGTCTTGGGGTGCTGCCATTATTCAGGGAGGGAGAAAGGGCAGGGCCCTCAGAGACACGGTGACCTTCAAAGTCCCCTGGCGTCAAAACGCCCGGGCCCACGCTCCCACTCACCAGCGCCCTCAACTCAGTCCGCCACTCCGCTATCCACACAGCTGGTGAATAGGGCCTGCCTGCCTCCTAGGGGCTAAACCTAACCCTAGGTTGGCACCCGAGGGGCCGCTCCCAAGGGGCCTGGCACCGCAACGCTGGGGATTGGAGATACCAGAGCCAAAGCGCCTGACTCACCCTGCACCCCGCCGCCACCAGGGCAGCTAGGTGCGCCGCCGGTCATTCAGGGAGGTGAATGCGTAGGGCCCACCGAGTCCCCGAAGACATTCGAAGGCCCCCCGCGCCAAAACGCTTGGGCCCACGCTCCCGCTCCACAGAGACCTCACCTCGACACACTACACCTTTCTCCGCACAGCTGGCAGATTGAGCCTTCTGGCGTCCTGGGGTCTGACCCTAACCCTAGGTCAGCCCCCGAGGGCACCCTCCCAAGGGGCCTGGTGCAGCAACTCGGTGGATTGGAGACCCCCAAGCCCCAGCGCCGGACTCACCTGCCGCCCTGCCGCTACCCAGGCCGCTAGGGGCGCCACAGGTCATTCAGTTGGGAGAACTGGCAAGGCCTTCCATTTCCCCTGCGACCTTCGAAGGCCCCCCACTCAAAAAAGTTGGCTCCCAAGCTCCCAAGCTCCTGCTCCCCAGTGCCCTCACCTCGGCCCGCCCCTCCGCTTGCTGGAGCCAGTGGATAGTGCCTGCCAGGCTCCTGGGGGCTAACCGAAACCCAAGGGGCCTGGCTCTGCAACGCTTGGGATTGGTGACTCAGAGCCCCAGAGCCGGACTCACCCTGCCACACTGTCGCCACCCAGGGCGCTAGGGGCGCTGCCGGTCATTCAGGGTGGTAGAAAGGTCAGGGCCCTGGAGAAACCTGCCACATTTGAAGCCTCCTGCGCCAAAATGCAGGGGCCCACGCTCATGCTTCCCAGCGCCTTTACCTCGGCCTTCCCACCTCTCGCTGCCCAGCCAGAGGATTGGGCCTGCTGGCCTCCTGGGGGCTAACTCTAACCCTAGGTCAGCCCAGGAGGAGCCCCTTCCAAGGGGCCTGGCTCCGCAACACTGGGGATTGGGGATCCCGGAGCCACAGTGCAGGACTCACCCTGCCGCCCCACCACCAACGGATATGCTAGGGTCGCAGCTGCTTATTCAGGGCAGGAGAATGGGCAGGGCACTATGAGCCATGGCAACATTCGAAGGCCAAGGGCGCCAAAGTGCTGGGGACCAAGCTCCCACTCGCCATCGCCCAAAACTCAGCCCGCAACACCGCTCCTCACACAGCCAGCAGATCGGGCCTGCCAGCCTCCTGGGGGCCAACCCTAACCCTAGGTTGGCCCCCAAGGGGAACATCCCAAGGGGCCTGGTGCAGCAACGCCAGGGATTGGGGACCCACGAGCCCCCGCGCCGTACTCACCATGCCACCCCGCCACCCACCAGGCCACTAGGGGCGCCGCTGGCCATTCAGGGAGGGAGAACCCGCAGGGCCCTCCAAACCCCAGCGACCTTCCAAGGCCCCCCGTGACAAAATGCTTGGGCCCACGCTCCAGCTCGGTGGCGCCCTCAACTTGGCCTGGCCCTCCTCTACCGCACAGCTGGTGGATCATGCCTGCCAGGCTCCTGGGTGCTAACACTAACCCTAGGACGGCCCCAGAGGGGCCCCTCCCAAGGGGCCTTGCACTGCAACGCATAGCATTGGAGACCCCCAAACCGCAGTGCCAGACTCACACTGCCAACTCGCCACCACGCGGACCGCTCGGGGTGCCGCTGCTCATTCAGGGCAGGAGAACGGACAGGGCCCTCCGAGGCTCTAGCGACATTCAAAGGCCCCATGCGCCAAAACGCTGGATACCATAATCCCGCTCGCCAGCGCACTCACCTCGGCCCCCTCGTCCGTTTGCCGCACAGCCGGCGCATCAGTCCTGCTGGCATACTGGGGTCTAACCCTAACCCTAACCCCTAACCTTAAACCCTAAACCTTAACCCCTAATCCTAACCCTAACCCTAACCCTAACCCTACCCTAAACCTAACCCTAAACCCTAATCCTTAAAACTAAACCCTAACATTAACACTAAACCCTAAACCCTAACCCCTAACCCTAATCCCGAAACCCTAAACACTAAACCCTAACCTTAACCACTAACCCCAATCCCCAAACACTAACCCTAAACCCTAACCCTACCCGGACCCCTACCATACCACTAATCCTACCCCTAACCCTACCCCTTCAGCTAACCCTATCCCTAACCCGTAACCTATCCCTAAACCTAACCCTAACCCGTAACCTAACCCGTACTCTAACCGTAACTCTAACCCGTACCCTAACCCTAACCCTAACATGTACCCTAACCCTAGCCGAAACCCTAACATGTACTCTAACCCGTACCCTAACCCGTACCATAACCCTAACCATAAACTGTACCTTAACCCGTAACTTAAACCGTACCCTAAACCTAACCGTAGCCCTAACAAGTACCCTAACCCGTACTATAACCTTAACCCTAAACCCTAAACCCTGACCCTAACCCATACCATAACTCATACCATAACCCGTAACCTAACCCTACCTGTATCCTAACCCTAACCCGTACCCTAACCGTAACCCTAAACGCTAAACTGTAACCCGTACCCTAGCCCTAACCACTACCCTTACCTTAACCTTAACCCATACCCTAACCCGTACCCTAACCCATACCCTAACCCGTACCCTATCCCTAACCTGGACCCTAACCCATATCCTAACCCATACCTAAAACTAACCTGTACCCTAACCAGTACCCTAACCCATACCCTAACCCTAAACCTTACCCTATACCTATCCCTAACCTGATCCCTAACCCGTACCCTCACCCTAACCCTAAACCGTAACCTAACCTGTACCATAACCGTAAACTGTACCCTAAACCTAACCCGTACACTAACCCTAACCTGTACCCTAAACCGTACCCATTTCCGTACGCCAACACTTACCCTAAACTGTACCCTAGCCCGTACCCTAAACCGTACCCTAATGCATACCCTAACCCATAACCTAACCCTAACCCATACCCTAACCCTAACCCGTACTCCAACCCTAACCCTAACCGTAAACCCAAACCCTAAACCCTAACCCGTACCCTAAACCCTAATCTGTACCCTAACCCATAACCTCTAACCTGTAACCCCTAAACCCAACCCTACCCTGTACCCTCTCCTTACCCTAACCCTAACCCCTACACTCACCCATACCCTAACCGTAACCCATACCCTAACCTTAACCCGTAACCTAATCCGTAACCTAACCCCGGGGATTGGGTACACATGAGCCCCACCACGGGACTCAGCCTGCCACCACTCAGGAAACCATGCCCCTTGGGGCGCCACAGAGCATACCGTGCAGAACTGGTAGGGCCCACCTGAGCCCCCAGTGATCCTGGGCGGCCCCCTACACCCCAACCCTGAGGCCCACGCTCATCCCGCCCCACGCCTTCCCTTCAGCTTGCCACCGAGCTCGTCGCAGAGCCGGCAGATAAGGCCTGCCGGGTTCCTGGGGCCTAGACCTGACCCTAGGTCGGCTGGGTAGGGACCCTCCCCTGGGGCCCGGTGCCGCAGCCCCAGGGACTGGGGACACCTGAGCCCCACTGCAGGACAAAGCCTGCCAGCCCGCAGGAAACCGTGCCCCTTGGGAGGCTGTAGAGCATTCAGCGCGGGAGAATCTGGAGGGCCCCCAGAGCCCCCAGCGAACTTCGGCGATCCCTAAACCCAAGCTTGAAGCCCATGCTCACCCCACCCCACACCCTCACCTCAGCCCGCAGCGGAGCTCACCACATAGTGGGCAGATCTGGCCTGCGGGGTTCCTGGGCCCCAACCCTAACCCTAGTTCATCTGTGGAGGGCCCCCTCCCCAGGAGCCTGGAGCCACAGCTGCGGGGATTCGGGACACCTGAGCCCCACAGCAGGACTCAGTCTGCCACCCTGCAGGAAACCGTGCACCTTGGGAGGCCATAGAGCATTCAGGGCGGGAGAACAAGGAGGAGCCTCCTGAGCCACCAGCGAACTTCGGCGGCCTCCCGCACCCCAACCCTGAGGCCCACGCTCACCCTCCCCACACCCTCACCTCAGCCCGTGTAGCTCGCCATACAGCCAGCAGATTGGGCCTGCGGGGCTCCTGGGGCCTAACCCTAGCCCTAGGTCGGCCGCGGGTGTGGGGGCCTCCCCGGGAGCCTTACACAGCAGCCCCGGGGAATTGGGTTACCTGGCCCCACCGCAGGACTCAGCTTGTCACCTGACAGGAAACCGTGCCCCTTGGGACTCTACAGAGCCTACAGGACACGAGAACATGGGGGAGGCCCCCAGAGCCCATCCCCACTTTTGGCAGCCCCCCCGTGCCCCAACCCTGAGTCCCACGCTCACCTTCCCCCATGGCCTCCTCTCAGCCCTCCACAGAGCTCGCTGCACAGCCTGCAGATTGTCCCTGGCAGGCTTCTGGACCCTAACCCTTACCCTAGGTTGGTGACAGAAGGGTCCCTCCCCAGGGTCCTGGCACCCCACTCTAGGGGATTTGGGACACCCAAGCCCCACCGTAGGACTCAGCCTGCAGCCCACAGTAAACTGTACCATTTTGGGGCACAACACAGCATTCAGGGCAAGAGAATTGGGGCACGCCTGAGAGCCCCTTCTGGTGAACCCCGACCTTTGTGGGCCCTTCCGGATGAAACCCGAAGGCTCACACTCACCCGCCCTTGTGCCCTCATCTCACTCGGCCTGGGAGTTCTCTGAGCACTGGGCAGTTCGGACCTGCTGTCTCTTGAGGCCTAACCTAACACTGGGTCTTCTGCTGAGGGTCCCTCCCTGTTTGCCTGCCTCCAAGGCAGCAGGCATTGGGCTCACCTCTGCACGACTAGAGGACTCAGCCTGCCCCACAGCAGGAAACTGTCCATTTGGGGCTGCAGCAAGGATTCATAGGAAAATCGGAGGGCCACCCTCAGCCTATCCCAGGCAACCCCCACTTTGAGAGATCTCCCCAGAACTAATTAGTAGCTTCACACTGACCTTTAAACTTGCTCTCCACGGAGATCTTTTGAAATTCTCCACAATTCCAACCGATGGCATCATCCAGCTTCAGTGCCTTACCCAGCTTTAGGTCTTGAGATGGATTAAAATGGGAAGTCATTTCACTGATGATGACGTACTGGTGACCAAAAGATACATGCATAAATGCTTCATATCACTTGGCTTCAGGGAAATGCAAATCTAAACCCCTATAGATGCCATATCACACGAGGCTGAATATCTAAAAATAAGAAGACATAAAACTATACATGTTGGAGAGGATGTGGAGAAACGGGAACCCTCTTACACACCTGTACGAATGGAGTCCGGTACAGCCACTCTTGAAAATGGTACGGAGTTTCCTCAAGAAGTTATAAATAAAGCTACCCTATGTCCCAGCAATTGCACTACTGGGTATTTACCCCAAAGAGACAGAGGTAGCAAAGTCGGGACACATGCACCCCAGTGTTCATAGCAGCAATATCCATAATAGACAAACTGTGGAAGGAGTGCAGATGACCATGGATAGATGAATGGATAAAGAAGATGTGGAATATATATATATATATATATATATATATATATATATATATATATATATATATATATATATATAATGGAATATTACTCAGCCATCAGAAAGGATGAATACTTACCATCACACCGACCTGGGTGGAGCTGGAGGGTATTATGCTGAGTGGAATAAGTCAATGAAAGAAAGACAATGATCATATGCTTTCACTCCTATGTGGAATATCAGAAACAAGGAAGAAGACCATAGGGCAAGGAAGGGAAAATAGAATGGGAAGTCATCAGAGAGGGAGAAAACCCATGATGGACTCTTAACTACCGCAAGAAATTGATGATTGTTGGAGGAGAAGTTGGGGGGGTAACTGGGTGAGTAGCATTAAGGAGGTCACACGATACAATGAGCACTGGGTGTTACACACGACTGAAAATTTATTGAAGACTACATCTGAAACTAATGATGTACTGTAAGTTGGCTAATTGAATTTAAATTAAAGAACAAAAGACCTCGAATAAACAATCCTAAACATTTGTATGCAACCACTAAAGATTCCAAACAGCCAGAGCAATGTGGAAAAGAAAAACAAAGCTGGAGGACTCACAATTGCAGATTTCAGGTTATACTACAAAGCTGCAGTCATCCTAACAAGACAGTACGGCACAAAAATAGACACAGTGACCAAAGGAACAGGATACAAGTTTAGACAGAAACCCACAATTATGTGGTCCATGAATCTTCCACAAAGCAAGCAACGATATCAAAAGGGAAAAGGACAGTCTCTACAACAAATGGTGTTGGGAAAACTAGACAGCTACGTACAGAAGAATGCAATTAGACTCTTTTCTTACACAATAAAGACAAACGCAAAACAGTTTCAAGACCTCAATATGAGACCTGAATCCATAAAAATCCTACAGGAGGGAAGACAGTAACTTCTTGACATGGACCATACCAACGTTTTTCTGGACTGTCTCCTGAGGCAAAGGAAATGAAAGCAAAAATAAACTATTGGGAATACAGCAAAATAAAAAGTTTCCACATGGCAGAAGAACAATGAAAACGTAAAAATAATAAGACAACCTACTCAAAGGGAGAAGATATTTGCAAAGATCATAGGCAATAAAGGGATAGTGTCCAAAACATATACAACTGATACTACTCGACCCCCAAAACAAATAATCCAGTTAAAAAATAGGCAGAAGACATGGACAGACATTTCTCCAAAGAAAAAATACAAATGGCCAACAGTCCCGTGAAAAGATGTTCACCATCACCCATCATCAGGAAAATGTAAATCCAAAGGACAATGAGGTAATACCTCAAACCTGTCAGAATGGCTAACATCAAAAGCACAACAAAGAGCAGGTGTTGGGAGGATGTGGATAAAGGGGAATCCTCGTGAACTGTGGGTGGGAATGCAAACTGTGGTGGCCACCGTGGAAAACAGTATGAAGGTTCCTCAAAAAATTAAATATATAACTACCCTACGATCCAACAATCACACTACTTGTATTTACCCAAAGAATAGGAAAACAGTAACGTAAAAGGATACGTGCACCCCTATGTTTCTTGCACCATTATTTACAATATCACCATATGGAAGCAACCCAAGTGTCTGTAGAAAAATTGACAAATGAGATGATAGATGTGTGTATTCACACACACACACACACACACACACACACACACACACACATACACACATACAATGGAGTATTACTCGGCTTGAAAAAGAATGAAACCTTGCCATTTGCAGACACATGGATGGAGCTAGAGAGTATTATCCTAACTAAAATCAGTCAGTCAGAGAAAGAAAAATCCCATACGATGTCACTCTAATGGGGAATTTAAAAAACAAACAAAAATAAATAACTAAAAGAGAAAAAGGAGACACACCAAAATACAAACTCTTAACAATAGAGAACAAACGGATGGTTACCAGAGAGGAGGTGGATAGAGGGATGAGTGAAATAGATGAAGGGGATTAATAGGATGCTTTTCTTGATGACCAATGAGTAATATATAGAATTACTGAATCACTCTATTGGACACCTGAAAAGAATGTAACACTGTATGTTAGCTCTACTGGAATTAAAATAAATTTTAAAAAAAGATTTTTCTTTCAGGAACCTCTTTGAAAAAGCTTTTCCTGTGCACTGTGCATAAGCCCTACTTGGGAGGATTCACTCTACAATAATTATTCACTCTATGCCTTGAATTCAGATTTCACTGAGTTCTTACTGTGGATCCCAGGCCACGGGAGCCATGGTCCTTTTCTGTCCAGGCTCAGCACCTATGCATTCAAGATTGGAAGTAGAGACACATGTCACTTCACAGTCCAGAAAGCTATTATTGTTTCTGTTTCAGTGTGAGAGAGTCACAGACTTTTGGACAGGTTTCAGAGCAGGTATATTATGGATCCTGGATCTCTACTTCAATGTTCATTGCCTGGATCCATTTGGCTAATAGGTTCCCTGTGGATGGGCTTGCTTCCAAGCACATACATGGAAGATGCAAAGGCGGATAGGATTGGTGTGGGACAGGAAGAAGACCAAATGCAGACAAGAGTCCGATCCCTCCTCTGATCCAGGAACTGCTACAGGAGAGGGTACGGGAGGTAGAATCCATGCGAAACTCCAAGGTCACCAGCTGAACACAGGAGGCATAGGTCAAGGGATCTGGAGATGCAGGGGTTGAAGGCTGCTCTGAGCTACCTCTGGGAGGAAGGGAGGGAAGGAATGAGAAGGAGACACTGCCTGCCCCTGGCCCATGCCAGCTGCCCACCACTCTGACACGCATCCATCTACACAGCTGACACAGCCTGGGCTCAGGATGGGCTGGCGCATGTCCCTCAATCCTCAGTGGGAGAGCTGGTCCCAGGGCTCAGAGACATGCTGAGGGAGATGAGAGGGAAAGCTGCCCCACCCAGGTCATCCCCTCCTTGAGCAGACAGCCCTTCAGAACTGCTAAAAAAAACCCACTAACGGGGTTGAAAGACATGCCATGGATGAACTAAGGCATAGAGATATGTAAAATAACATTCAGTTTTAAGTTCTGAGCTGTCATCTCAGGAAGTGGGGAGAGCTTCCCTGAAGAAGACTGAGGGGAAGGCAGGCCATGCTGAAAAAGGAGTCATGGCTCTCCTGATTGGGGACCTGTAGCCCCCTTCCAGGGCAGGGCATCATCCTCGCAACCTACAAGATCCATGAAAGTGTTCCATCAGGGCCAGATGTTTCTTTCAAGAAGGCTACCCTGGCATCGGACTGCACAGGGCACCAGGGACGAGGGCCAGATGGAGGACGGACAATACCCCGGAGGCCATGGGGCAAGAGCAGAGGCACATGACCTTGAAGATGATGATGAAAAGCAGGAGGTGGCAGCATGGAGCCGTCCCGAAAGTACCATGGGAGCAGTGCCCACAGCAACACTGACTGGGTGACTTCTGTGCCCGGTGTTGCTGACTTCAGTGGGCTCCAGACTAGTCCTGAACACAACTCTCGGAAGTGTGCACCACCCCCGGCCTCCTCTCCCCTTGCAACTGCTAGGAATCAAGGTCAAAGACCCTGGTCAGCTTTCGTGGAAACCAAGCAGTGGCTCCCCCACACGCTGCACCTCTGGTGGTGGTCCAGTGCGACCCTCGTGCCTGGCCAGACACTGATGTCTACCTGTCTCCACACAAATTAACAGAGAGGTGGGTGTCCCTGAATTGCACAGCACTTGATGAGACAGATCCACAGAACCCAACACCCAGTGGGTCACTCGGGACCTCACCTATGGTCATAGAGCTCACCATACCTTATTTCTGTCACTTCCCACAGAAAGCCTGTTTCTGATCCCCCACAATACCATACATCCTGGTTACTGACCTGGGGTCATGCCATGAACCCACATGGCACCTTTCTTTAAGTGAAAGCTATGCCTACACCTCCTAGAAAATATTCCTAATGAAGTACATGTCCATCAGGACTACGGTGTGAATGGTAGCACACAGCCTGCATGGTAGTAGTCAGTAATTCTAGCAAGGGTTAACCCTACCCCCCGTCTCACAAAACCTTCCTCCGTCCCCACTGAACTCATGGTCTGCCCTCAGAAAACCCTCCAGGAAACAAACCTTTCATCTGAATGCTCTCTTCACCTTCTGCTTCAAATCTTGTCCAACCACAATGATAGGAAATTAGAAATCAGTCTCAAGAAAAAAATGGGACAGTCAAAAATAGGTGGAGATTTTTGGGGCCTTGGTGGCTCAGTCGTTAAGGATCTGCTTTCAGCTCAGGTCGTGATCCCAGGATCCTGGGGTCTAGCCCCGAATCAGGCTCCTTGCTCAGTGGGAAGCCCGCTTCACCCTCTCCCACCCCCATGTTTGCGTTCATCTCTCACTGTCTAACTCTCTGTCAGATACATAAATAATCTTAAAAAAATATGTGGAGATTTAACAACATGCTACTGAACAACCAACAGTCAAAGAAGAAATCAAAAAAAATTTAGAAGTACCTTGACACTGATGAAAAAGACAACCTACAAAAACTTATGGGATGCAGCAAAAGTAGCTTAATGGGGGACATTCATAGAAATTCAAATCTTCATCAATCCATGAGAATAATCTCCAATAAACAACCTGATTTATGTGGTAAAGAAGTAGAAAATAAAACAACAAACAAAGCCCCAAATTAGTAGAAATAAGGAAATAACAAAATGGAATGCATAAATAAATCCAACGGAGACTAAAAAGACCAAAAAAGAAAAAAACCAATGAAAATGAGAGCTGCCTTTTTTGGAAAGATAAACAAAACTGACAAACTTAGCCAGACTCACCAAGAAAGAGGACTCGAATATAATCAGGAAGGAAAGATAATGGATTCCTGTCTCATATCAAAATCAAAAGAACTCTTCAAACTTAGACACAACAACTTCTTGCAAGATAGGTCTCTAAAGGCAAAGGAAATAAAAGCAAAAATGAACTATTGGCACTTCATCAGGATAAAAAGCTTCTGCTTGGCAAAGTAAAAGATCAACAAAACAAGAAGGCAACCTATGGAATCGAAGAAGATATCTGCAAATGATATTACAGATAAAGGGCTGGTACCCAAGATCTATAAAGAACTCCTCAAACTCGACACCGAAAAATGGGCAGAAGACACAGATACTTCTCCAGAGAAGACATACAAATGTCCAACAGACACATGAAGAAATGCTCCACATCACTTGCCATCAGGCAAATACAAATCAAAACAACAATGAGATACCACCGTACACCAGTTAGAATGGTTAAAATTAACAAGACATGGGGCACCTGGGTGGCACAGTGGGTAAGCATCTGCCTTCGGCTCAGGGCGTGATCCTGGTATTATGGGATCAAGCCCCACATCAGGCTCCTCCGTTATGAGCCTGCTTCTTCCTCTCCCACTCCCCCTGCTTGTGTTCCCTCTCTCGCTGGCTGTCTCTATCTCTGTGGCATAAATAAATAAAATCTTGAAAAAAAATTAGCAACACAGGAAATAAAAAAAAGTCAGAGAGGATGTGGAGAAAGCGGAGCCCTCTTACACTACTCGTGAGAATTCAAGCTGGTACAGCCACTTTTGAAAACAATATGGAGGATCCTCAAGACGTTAAACACAGAGCTATCCTATCACCCACCAATTGCACTACTGGGTATTTACCCCATAGACACAGAGTAATGAAAAGAAGGGCACCTGTATCCCAATGTTCATAGCAGCAATGTCCATAATAGCCAAACTGTGGAAGGAGCCAAGATGTCCTTCAGCAGATGAATGGACAAAGAAGATGTGGTTCATCTATATAATGGAATATTACTCAGTCATCAGAAAGGATGAATACCCACCATTTGCACCAACGTGGATGGACCAGGAGGGGATTATGCTAAGTGAAATTAAGTCAAGCAGAGAAAGACAATTATCACATGGTTTCACTCCTATGTGGAATGGAAGGAATAGCATACAGGACATTAGAAGAAGGAAGGGTAAAGTGAAGGGGGGGAATGAGAGGGGAAGATGAACCATGAGAGACTACTGACACTGGGAAACAAACTGAAGGTTGCAGAATGGGAGGGGAAGAGGAATGGGTTATCCTGGTGATGGGTATTAAGGAGGGCACGTGTTGGGGTGCCTGGGTGGCACAGCAGTTAAGCGTCTGCCTTCGGCTCAGGGCGTGATCCCGGCGTTATGGGATCGAGCCCCACAACAGGCTCCTCCGCTGTGAGCCTGCTTCTTCCTCTCCCACTCCCCCTGCTTGTGTTCCCTCTCCTGCTGGCTGTGTCTATCTCTGTCGAATAAATAAATAAATTCTTTTTTAAAAAAAAAGGAGGGCACGTGTCATAATGAGCACTAGGTGTTATATGCAAACAATGAATCATGGAGCCCTACATCAAAAACAAATGAAGTACTGTAGGGTGAATAACAATTTTAAAAAAAGAGAAGATATGAAATCCATACAGGAAAACTGGCACAGTTTGCAAATGTCTTGAAATCCCGAAAGATTCCACACAAAAAAAAACCTGTTAGAATAAAAAAATTCAAGAAAGCTGCAGGATATAATGTCAATATACAGAGACCTCTTGTCTTTATTTTTTTCAGATTTTATTTATTTATTTGACAGGAAGAGAAAAAGCACGAGCAGGGGGAGAGCCAGAAAGAGGGAAAAGCAGACCCTCGCTAAGCGGGCAGCCCAACACGGGGCTCAATCCCAGAACTCTGGGATCATGACCTGAGCTAAAGGTAGATGCTTCACTTATGGAGCCACCCAGATGACCCAACTTCTTGCATTTCTGTATACTGATGACACACTTTCGCACAGAGAAATTAAAAAAGCAACGCCATTTAAAATTGCATAAAAAAATCTTGAAATAAAAGTAACCAAGAATGAGAAAGACATAGTACACTCAACACATGGCAGAAAAGAAATGAAAAATATGTGTCGAGGGGGGCAGAATGTATGGGTCAAAGATTTGGAAGGCAACACAAACAAATGGAAGCATACACCATGCAACTTAACTGGAAGAGTTAATTATGTGAACATGTCCATCATAACCAAAGCAATCGACAGATGTGATTAAATGCCTATCTGAATTCCAGTGGCATTATTCGAGGAAATAGAAAACAGTCCTCAAAGTTGTATGGAATCACAAAAGACCCCAAATACCCAAAGCAACCTGGAGAAAGAGGTGCAGTCAACACGCTCCTGGATTTCAAGCTAGATTACAAAGCTGTTGTCATCAAAACAGGATGGTACTGGCATAAACACAGACACCAGGTCAGTGGAACAGAACAGAAAGCTCAGAAACTTACCCACACGTAGATGATCCTAACTTACGACACAGCAGCAGAAGATATGCCATGAGGGAAGGACTGTGTCTTCAGTGAGCGGTAACAGGCAAACTGGACACTAAATGCAGAAGAATATAACCGGGTCACTTTCTTACACCACACACAAAATTTTTAATGGATGAATGATTTGAACATAAGACCTGAATCCATAAACCTCCAAGAAGACACAGGTACTAAGTCTCTCGACATTGGTTTTGGCAAAGAGTCTTCAGATCGGACACCAAATGCAAAGGCAACAAAAGCAAAAATAAACAAGTGGAACAACATCAAACTGAAATCTTCCACACGGCAAAAGACACCAGCAAAAACTTAAAAGGCCACTGACCCAATAAGAAAAAAATATCTGCAAATCATATGTGTGAGAAAAGGCTAATATCCAAAATACACACAACACTCCTACATATCAAAACAAAAAAAAAAAACTATATAAAAAAATGGGAGGAATATGTGAATAGAAACTTTCCAAAGATGGCACACAGGTGCGAACAGACAGAAAAAGTTGTTCCACATCACTAAATATCGTCAGGGAAACATCAGTCAAACCCACAATCGGCTATCTGCTCACAAGTGTTGGAACAGCAATTGTCCCAGAGACAGACACCAGGTGGGGTCAAGGGTGTGCAGATGAGGAGACACTGTGCACTGTTGGTGGAAATGGAAATTGGTGCAGCCACTGTGACAAACGGTATGGAGGTTCCTGAAAAAATAAATAAACTACCCCATGACCCAGTAATGGCTCTACTGAGTATTGATTTGAAGAACACAAAAATGCTGCCTCAAAAAGACAGATGCACTCCCACGTTCACTGCAGCATTATTCACAAGAACTAGACATGGAAACACAGACCTTGGGGGCCTTATGCTAAGTAACTCAGACACAGAAAGACCAATACCAGATGCTCTCATGTACATTCCACGTGGAATAAAAAAATACTAAACACATAGATCCTGAGAGCAGATTGGTAGGTGCCAGATACGGGGATGGCGTGGTAGAAACGGGTAAAGGTGGTCAAAGTCTCAATGTTTGAGTGAGAAAATCCGACAGTCATGAAATATTCTGTCCAGCATGGAGACTAAAACTAACCCCGCAGCATGGGGTATAGGTTTCCCTGCTCTTTGAAAGTACAGGGCTTCTGAGAAACCTTGCACAGCAGAAATGGTGTCAAGAAGGAATGGCCATTAATTTACACGAACAATTAGACAGTGTGCTCAGACTCCAAAATTCCTTCTCTTTGGATTTTCTTAGGCCTCAGGACACAAGTTTCTAACAGAGGCCCAACATAAATGAAGATAAAGCACAGCAGAAGCCCACAGACACCATTCAAAGTGCTGGTGGCTGGATGCGGAGAGTGGTTCCCAGAGAAAGGAGCTGGTTGGGGTGCACGCCGACTCTTTCATGCTTCTCCCCAAAACAGATGCTGAACGCGATTCTCACTGTTCACCTTTTTTCATAAGAGGGAAATCCTCTTCAGGTATGTTCCTCTTACTGAAGCTGGGTAATAACGTAGTTCTTTCAAGAAAGCCCAGTGTCTTACTGTGAACATTTAAAAAGTGGGGGATACTTGTACCTGAGCATTGCTGAGGGAGGAGATGTGAAAGGTCCTCCCAGACACAAATCTCAGCAGATCCACTGGGAAAGGCACCTTCCTCAGCATGCAGAACACAGACTACCTCCTACCCCACGAGAAACCCTCTCCTTCCCCTTGATAAGGACAACCCACAACAGCTGGGAGTTACCCCAATTCCTCCCTTCTCCTGCTCCTAATAGCTAACCCATCAGCAAATCCTGTGAGCTCCATCTTCAAAATGAACCCAGAAGAGGTCTAACCACTCCATCCAAGGCCACCTGTCTGGTCCACAGTGCCTGAGTTCCTGGAAAAGCTTCGTCATTGACCTGCCTTGCCATCTTCAACCCACTGTCATCTGTTCTCAACACTGTAGCCAGGATGGCCCAGTGATACAGGGTCTCATGGGGTTATGGCCCTGGAATGGCTTTCTGTCACCCTCTGTCACCTCTCTGAGGTAATGTCCTAAACTGTCTCCTGTGGCCACAGGGCCTTCTTGCTGCTCCTGGACATACCTGGAATTCTCCTGCCCCAGAGACTTTGCACATGCGTTCCCTTCTATTCAGAATGCTCTTGATGTGTTCTCACTCACCTTCTGAGAAGTCTGAATTGGAGTGACAGAGACAGAATATGAGGCTGTGTGTGTTGGGTGAGGCTGGTGGCTCAGAAGAAGATTCTCTGCCAGCTCTCCGCCTGTGCCTCACTTGTCCTCAGCCAGGAACTTGCACACAGCCCCCACCTGTCACAACTCTCACCCAGGAGACCCACAGCCACCCCTGGAGCCCACCCTGAACACACCTTTCTGCAGAATACATTCAGCTCTCCTCTGGGACCCCTGTCAGCTTTACCCAGTCCTGGAACTCCCCCGTCTCCTGCAAAGCTCCCATATTCCCCCTCTGCTTCCAAAATCACACTGGTGCAAGTATTTCATGAGAAAGCTATAATGCTAACTAATGAAAGGTTCACACCTACTTTCCCTTTCTGTTGCCTTTCTCTCCACCTTCTTTCCTACCTGTGCAAACTGTAAGATATCAGTGGAACACGAACATGCTCTGAGATCTGAATCTTTCATTGGAGCTTTCTGAGGACTCCTTATGTGATAAAACTCTATTGTATCCTACAACAGGTTGTTTTACATCTATCCTCTATAGAATAGTACAGCCCAAATCACTACAATTTTACCTCACTCTTCATGAAGCAGAACACTTTTTCCTTTCTTCTTTTACTTAAATTCCAGTTAGTTCACATGCCATGGAATATTTGCTCCAGGGGTAGGATTTAGTGATTCCTCACCTGCATACAGTACCCGGTGCTCAACACAAGTGCCCTCCTTAATACCCCTCACCCATTTGACACTTCCCCCCACACCCTTGTCCTGAAGCAACACTCAGTTTGTTCTCCAAGGTTGAGTCTATTTCCTTGTTTGCCTCTCTCATCACCCCTCCACTCTGTTCACCTTTTTTTTTTCTGAATTTCCAGAAGCATTAGAGTATAGGATATTTGTCCTTCCTCACTGATTTTGCTTAGCTTAATACACTCTAGATCCATCCACATCCTTGCAAATGGTAAGATTTCATTCTTTTTGAAGCTGGGTCATATTCCATTATATATATGTATCCCACATCTGCTTTATCCATTCATCAGTGCATGGACTTTGGGATTCTCTCCATAGTTTGGCTACTGTGGACATTACTGCCATAAACATCATTGTGCATGGACCCCCTTCAAATCTGCATTTCTGTATCCTTTGGGTAATTACATAGGAGAGCAATTGCTGGATCATGTGGTTTTTCAATGTTTAACTTTTTGAGGAACTCCCACACTGTTTTCCAGACTGGCTGCACCACTTTGCATTCCCACAAACAGGATGGGAGGGTTCCCCTTTAAGCAGAACATTATCTGCCGGCAATTTCATAAGAGGAAACAAAACCTCTGGGAGATGCACCCAGGGTCAGGCAAGCAGTTGCAGACTTCACCCCAAGGCTCCTGACGCCAAGCCCCTTGAAGCCACCAGCATGCCACTATCCAAAAGAATTCCCAGACTCTCCTTCTGACTCCACCACCAAAGGAACTACAGAGAGAATATGGCACCTCAAAATATCGAGATAATACTTTTAGTAAAACTAGAAAGTCAAGCTCAACTTTTAAACAGGAACAGGCCGCTTTGGATAATTTTGAATTTCCCCTCCACCCTAATTTTAACTCTTCTGATGAATAAACTAAGCAATGATGAAACATCACCTTTGTCAAATGACATCATCCAAGTCTGTATCAGATGAAAAAAGCCACCTAACTCTAGATGCTGGTCACTCAACCATATCTTAGGCCCAATTGAATAAACACTGTTAGATGAAGGAACAAATTAGATGTTACAAACAGGCACAGAGTGAATCTCACCTTCCTTTTCTAATAAAAGAGGGTTTCTAGGAAACAGATGGTCAAAATACATTTGTCAGCAATAAATGGACAGAGAAATTGTGATCCCCTGCAAAGTTCTACCTGCAGGGAAACTAAGTAATTCTTGCACCAAACCCAGAATGCTGGCAGCTACTTCAATTTTACTTTGTGGCCCAACTTGAGAAAAGGGAAAAGCCCAGGAGATTTTGGGATAATGACAGATTTACCTCCATCCCTGACATAGATAGGACATTTTGCCAAACATACCTGTGCTTTCTCTGAACACTGGCGTCCTGTGACAAGCTGCCTCGCTGACTGCGATGCTGACGTTCAAAACCTCGGGTGTCTTGTAGCCAGAGTAGAGAAGTGCCGTCAGCTGGGGAGAAGAAGGCACCTCTGACCTAAAGCCTGCACACCTGCTTTGGTTTCTGGGCGAAGGGGCAACACGTACTTGTTGTTTAGCAGTAATTATCTTCATTCTCAATAGACCAATGACCTTGCCTTTTCTGGATAGCAGACTTACTCTTCTAAAGAAACCCTCAATTCGTCTATTCCCAATGCAACTAGAGTGTAACGTTTATTTGTCACTTAAATAGAAAACACTGTTATTGTCGACACTGCGTGAATGAACTGTTAAAAACATTTTAGAGAAAAAGGAAGAGACCTTTATTCAAACCCAAGTCAGGACAGCTGCCTGGGAGACACAATCTTCACCAAGAAGGGAGTGCTCCGGGGAAAGAACATTTGGGGCAGGCTTATATATTTTTTTCTGTTTTGTTTCAGGTACAGAGTTACACACCACAATGAGGATCTTCTTAGATTCCAGAAAGTGACAGATTCTTTCTTATGTTTTCAGTATGTACATGTCAGTATGACTTCAATCTTATGAGAGCCAAAGAGGTTCTTTATTTTTTCTTATATTTATGTTGGCATTTTTGGTTATTGTTTTCTTCTCGAAGCAGATGTACAACGTGTGCTTGGGGCAGAAATAGGGCCCATGCTTTCAGGTGTTGCCCAGTCATTTTGAGCCGGGTAAAATGTTAAAGGATAGCTTCCCTGGGAGCCGAGGATCAGGGCCCACAGATGATATAAGATAAAAATTCCTTTTATCATTATAATTACTCCTAAATGGAGGAATTTGAGACAAATGCACCTTTCACAACAGTACCAAGAAATCAAAATGATGCCCACGGAAGGCTTACTGCTCCATGGTCAGCACAGGTAACAGAAGTGTTAACAGTCTCTGGACTACTGCCCTTCTCCTGCCCAAATCTATGAAGCACACAGACCACTTAAAATCAGAATTGTAGAACTGCTAGACACCTTAGAGATGTCTGGCACCATTCCCTTGGACTGCAGAATAAAACACAGTAGCTCATTGTCACAATCTAATTTCAACATGAAGTGCCCACTGGATGCACTGAGTTCTTTCTCTGCAAATGTTGACTAATATAAGTCACAGTCATACCATATAAACACTACGATGGCTGGGAAGTCATCGTAGGTAAGGGAATATTTTAGCCATGTTTATAAGCATTGGCTCACTTTGTAGAAGAGGCTGAGCTGAGTGTTTTTAAATACTATTTCAGACCTGTTTTACAGCACCCTCTGAACATACCAGAGCCTGAATGGACTGAAAAAGATAGTTGGTTTCAGTAACTTTAATACCAGAAAAATATTATACTGTCTGTATTCCTTAGGATCTTTGAGTATCTTACCCAGAGGTCCTCCACTGAGATAATGATCTTAATGATCACCATGGGTAGATGTGAAAAGGCCCGCTGAATTCATTCCAGTTGTCCACATGACAAGAAAATCCTGATACTTGATAGGTTTCCAGATCGAGAAGACCAGAGATAAGAGGGAAATAGTACCCTGTATGGAACAACAAGGGACTTGTAGTCAATTTGGGGATGCCTCTTAGGTTTCTGACACTAAAATCCTCTGTGACTCATATCATCTGAGTCCCTTTCTAACCGTCTGAAAATGTGCCTAAAAATATCTACACCCTAGATTCAAGTTTAAGAGGCAAAATGCTATTAAGAGGCAGTATGATGTCTCTCAAGAACAGGTGCTCAGGAAGCCATAATTGCTATTAGGTCTATTTCTTTTCCAGAAGAAAGAACACATGTTTTATCCATATTCCTAATAGATGACTCACCAGATGATTTTCAAACCTGAAGGAAGGCCAAGAAGTCGCTCTTGTGTCATAGTTCACTCAGAAATCAGATTGTTGGACTGGTGAGGACGATACAACAGCAACGTTATCACTAAGAGTGGGGAGCTTCTAATTTCCATACGGCCATGTTGACCCCCTTAGCTCAGAGCCACCAGAAAGGGCAGCTGGGGAGTGGGCACCGCCATCACTATGAGTGGGGAGCTTCCCATTTCCATATGGCCATGATGACCCCATTAGCTCAGGGCCACCAGAAAGGACAGCTGAGGGGGACCACAGGCCAAGCCTGCCAGGTGTGGCTGGGGCAGGCAGAACTCTGACTTAAGGCTCAACTCCTGTCTAGGTTATTATAATGCTCTTCACAAAGAAAGTGCCATTGTGTGTGAGCCCTCATGTAGAAAAGGTTCAGAATTTCCATTAAGATTCCCTCTCTGACCTTTAGGATATGTAGCAAAGTTCCATTTAATTTTTAAACATTGAAGGACTTCCTGGTTTTCTTTTCGCTATGACTGTGGCTCAATTCCCCTGTGGTCTAGGAATAGAACCTAGTTAATTTCAGGGTTTAACATTTGTAGCCTTGATTCATGGCCCCACCTATCATCTATTTGGCTAAAGAGTCTATGACCACTTGAAAATAATGTATTCTGCACTTATTATGGAATGTTCCCTATATGTCAATTAGGTCACATTTGTTACCAATGCTTTGTCTGCTTTTTCTGTCAGATATTGAGAAAGGTATATTAAAATCTTCAAACAATGCTGCTCTATTCAACGTGGCATCGAAGAATCTACCAGTGTTAGAAGGCAAGAGAAACAAAAAGTATAAGAATTGAGGGGATAATTGTGACTATTCACAGATAATACGATTGTGTACATAGAAAATCCAAAACAGTCTATAAATACCCTATTAGAATTAAAAATGTAATTTATAAATTTGAGATGGATTGTAGCTTCCCATTGGACAGTTTCTGAAAGAAAACGTAGAACCTGTCAATCTTGGGGTAAGACATAGTGTGCAATAACCATTGAGAAGAATTCAGTGGGACTTCATAAAAATGTGACATTTCTCCTCATCTTATGACCATAAGAAAATGAAAAAGTGAACCGCAGGCTGGGAAGTAAAGATTTGCAATACACACACTGACAAAGACTTGTCAATAATGAATTCCTGCTCATCAACCATAAAAAGTCTATGTACAAATGAATACTTCACAAAAGATTGACTGATGGCCAATAAGAACAGGAAAGGGTGCTCGACAGTATTATTTTCAGGAACAGCAAGGCCTTTCCTAAAATGAAAACATACACACAAACCAGTATTCCCTAGATGGATGATGTCCTTATTTCTGAGGACAGCTTGAAGAACAAGAACACACTAGCATCAAAGTAAAGTGATGGAATTCCTGACACTCAGAGGATGGATAATTGACCTCAAACTACAGTACAATTTCTAGGCATCATTCGGTCCTCTGAAGGCAGACAACTACCACACTCCTTCCTACACCACACAGGTTGCTTCCCAACCCCTACCATAAACGAAGAAGATGAGAAACAGATAGGACTAGTAGGAAATAGTAAAAATCACATGTGGGGATTATCCTGAAACACACTGATCACATAACTAGTGTAAGGAAGTGTAAGGAACTGAGAAGGACAGAGACTCAAGAGGTACTTCTTTGGGAAATGTTGTCTGAAATCGTCACACGTTGGTACCAGCTAATGAGGGCTCTGAGCATATCCTAGGGTTTGCTCACAAGGGTCTGCAACACCATCGCTGAGGACTGAAACTCTTCAAGACCTCAAAGCTTGCCTGATTGACTATTGGACTAAGAGATTCCCATGTTCTGAAAACAGATAACAACTCACTGAAAGGTTCACCTGGGCTCTCACGGAGGCCCTACAAGTAGCTGAACCATTCATTGAAAATCAATTACACACACACACACACACACACACACACACACACACACACACACCTGTCATTTCACCAATTACTTAAACATTCAAGGTTCTTCCTACCTTTTCTTTTTCACATTGATATTTATACTCACATGAAATGTCATCATTTCTAATGAACACTGATGTCAAAATAGAGATCCATTGACACAATATTCACAAAATGGAACTTCCCTGCTGTCATTTTCAATATAGCGTTTTTTAAAGTTCATACATATTTTAGGTTTTTGGTAACTTATACAGGAGAAGATCAGCATTGAAAAACTCTGAATACTGACAATGAGTTTTAAGCCTAGAGAACAAAAATTGTCCAATTTCATAGATAATAAGGAAGCAAAGGGAAAGCATAGAAGCTGTAGTTGAATAATTTTACACATATGCATCCTCTATTATTCTACTACTGAGGGGTATGTTTTATTACCACTATACATGCATCAATTGTCTTCCACGTGCACTTGCACAGGTATAATGAATTACTACAGTAGAATGAAATGTCTGGGAACTACTTGGTGGCATGTATAATGAACAATGAAATTTCGATCTTATATTTGGTGAAATTCCACTGTCTGTCCCTTTAGACAATGGACCCTAAACAGAAGGGGGAATATACCACGAGAGATTATGGACTCTGGGAAACAAACTGAGGGCTTCAGAGGGGAGAGGGGTGGGGGATTGGGATGGGCCAGTGATGGGTATTAAGGAAGGTACATATTGCATGGAGCACTGGGTGTTATATGCAAATAATGAATCACGGAACACTACATCAAAAACTAAGGAAATACTGTATAGTGACTAACATATCATAATAAAAATTATTATTAGAAAAAAAATTAAAGGTAAAAAAAAAACAATACAGCTTTTCTGTTTCAAGAACAATCACAATTGAGAAAAAACTAACTTCCAATCCCTAAAGCAAAACACAGACCAAGTTCCATTTCACTCCCCTTTATTCACATTCTCTGTGGGTTCTAAGCTATTTCCCTACCTCCTTTCCTGCTGAGCAGGGAGCCCGGGCTCGATCCCAGAACCCTGAGATCATAACCTGAGCCAAAGGCACATGCTTAACTGGCTGAGCCAGCCAGGAGCCCCAGCCATGTTTTTCTTAAGCAAAAGGACACTTTCTCACAATGCCTTCACATGACTTCACATGGTACCAGAGATCTGCATTTGCCTCTAGGAGGTTGCAGATGAAGGCAATTGCAAACTCTCACAGTGGTTTATCAAATACAATGACCTGCCTGGTGATAGTGAAACTCTTATGAGCCCACGAGAGGGTGCTGTGACACTCAGCTGTGGCTGGGTTGGCACAGAGAACCAAATCCATTTCCCTGCCTGATGTCTGTGAGGAACAGATGCCCCCACTGTGAATGAGACCCTGTCACTGAGCTGTCCAGAGATGGCCATCCTCACGGAGGATGAGGATAAAGGACAATGCCTGAGGAGACCTCATCTGTCTCTTTTATCTTTTCATATTTTTGACAGTGGACAAATCACTGCCTAGGAGTCCCCAACTACCTTAGTCTCGACTGTGAATGACCAAGAGATTTTACAAAACACTCAAGATTTTCACCTCACAATTGGCCACAACCACTTATCATAGGGATTCAACATTAAGCAAAGATAATGTTCCTTGGAAGAGAGGTCCTGCCCACTGTTGTTTCTCACTTATATGCTCATCTTCCTTACCTCATGGTAACATAACCAGCTTGATTCCTGCTTCCGTCTTCAGGAAGGCTGAGGTGACTTGAAGGGCATTACCCTGACATCGTTCTTTCTTAGCAATAAGATGTGGACATTTCCCTAGTCCTACACACCCAAAGTTGATTCGGAATCAGGATTGAGGAGGCTGATGAGAGTTGAAGGTGTTTTCCTGTACAGGGTGGTTTATTACCAATAAGGATGGGTCAGAATCCTCGAAATTCCAGAACCTTTTCATTAATGCTTCCTACTCGTGAAAGATGATGTACATTGGTCTTTCCCTGTATAGTGTGGTGACTCAGAGAAAAGTGCTTAGCCCTTTCGTCAGACTTCCACGACCACTTGGGGCTGGCTTCCATATTCACAAATGATGATATTAGGGCTAAGAGGGTTCCTGTACACTGTTATTTCTTACAGATAAGTGTATGGCATTTTTGTTACATTGCCAGAACCACTTAGCACCGGGTTTGCCGGCCTCCTGGGGACTAACACTAACCCTATGTGGGCCCCCGAGGGGCCCCTCCCAAGGGGCCTGGCACCACAGCACCGGGGATTGGGGATCCCTGAGCCCAGCGTCGGAGTCACCCTGCCGCCCCGCAGCAATGCGGGCTGCTAGGGGCGCCGCCAGTCTTTCAGGGCGAGAGAACGGGCAGGGCCCTCCAAGCCCCCGGCGACTTTCGAAGGCCCCCCCCGCGCCAAAACGCTTGGGCCCACACTCCCTCTCGCCATTGCCCTCACCTTGGGTTGCCCCTCCACCTGCCTCAGAGCTGGCGGAACGGGCCTGCTGGACTCCTGCGGGCTAACACTTACCCTAGGTCGGCTCCCGCGTGGCCCCTCCCAAAGAGCCTGGCACCGCAATGCCGGAGGTTTGGGACCCCCGAGCCCCAGTGCTGGACTCACTCTGCCACCGGGCAATCACCCAGGGTGCTAGGGGCGTTGCCAGTCATTCAGGAAGGGAGAACGGGCAGGGCCCTCCGATCCCCCTTGGACCTTCAAAGGCCACCCCGCCCAAAAACTCTGGCTCGCATGCGCCTGCTCCCCAGCGCCTTAATCTCGGCCAACCCCTCCGCTCGCTGCAGAGCTGGCGGATTGGGCCTGCCGGCATCCTGGGGGCTAACCCTAACACTAGGTGGGCCCCTGAGGGGCCTCTCACAAGGGTCCTGGCGCAGCAATGCCAGGAACTGGGGACACCGAGCCCCAGCACCTCACCCTGCTGACATGCGCCACCCGGTCTGCTAAGGGCGCCGCTGGTCATTCAGGGCGGGAGTATGGGCAGGTCCCTCTGAGCCCCCGGCGACCTTCAAAGGCCCCCCACGCCAAAACTCAGGAGCCCACACTCCCGCTCACCATCGCCCTCACCTCGGCACGACCATCCGCTCGTGGTACAGCAGTTGGATCGGGCCTGCTGGCCTACTGGGGTCTAACTCTAACCCTAACCCCTAACCCCTAACCCTAAGCCCTAAACCCTAACCCCTAACCCTAACCCTAACCCTAAACCCTAACCCTTACCCTAAACCTAACCCTAACCCTAAACCCTAAACCTTAAACCCTAAACCCTAACGCTAACACTAATCCCTAAACCTTAATCCCTAACCCTAAACCCAAAAGCCTAAATTCTAAACCCTAACCCTAACCGCTAACCCCAAACCCCAAACCCTAACCCTAAACCCTAAACCTACCCCAACTCCTACCCTACCCCCAACCCTACCCCCAACCCTACACCTTCAGCTAACCCTACCCCTAACCCGTACTCTAACCCATATGCTAACCCGTACCCTATCCCTATCCCGAACTCTAACCCATACCCTAACCCGTACCTAACCCTAACATGTACCCTAACCTGTACTCTAACCCTAAACCGTACCCTATCCCTAACCTGTTCCCTAACTCGTATCCTAACTTTAACCCTAAACCGTAACCAAACCCGTACCATAACCCTAACCCATACCTTAACCCTAAACCGTACCCTAAACCGTACCCTAACCCGTACCCTAACCCATACACTAACCCATACCCTATCCCTAACCCGGACTGTAACCCATACCCTAACCCGTACCTAACCCTAACATGTACCCTAACCCATACCCTAACCCTAAACCGTACCCTATCCCTAACCTGTTCCCTAACTCGTATCCTAACTCTAACCCTAAACCATAACCAAACCCGTACCATAACCCTAACCCGTACCCTAACCCTAAACCGTACCCTAAACCGTACCCTAACCCGTAACCTAAACCTTACCTAATGTCTACCCTAACCCATACACTAACCCTAACCCATACCCTAACACTAACCGGAACTCCAACCCTAATCCTAACCCTAAACCCAAACCCTAATCCCTAACCCGTACCCTAAACCTTAATCCATACCCTAACCCATAACCCCTAACCTGTAACCCCTAAAGCCAACCCCAACCCGTACCCTCACCTTACCCTAACCCTAACCCCTACCCTCACCCGTACACTAACAGTAACCCATACCCTAACCCGTACCCTAATCTGTACCCTAACCCTGGGGATTGGGTACACCTGAACCCCACCACAGGACTCAGCCTGCCACCCCACAGGAAACCATGCCCCTTGGGGCGCCACAGAGCATCCCGTGCAGGAGAACTGGTAGGGCCCACCTGAGCCCCCAGCGATCCTCGGCGGCCCCCTACACCCCAACCCTGATGCCCACGCTCATCCCGCCCCACGCCTTCCCTTCAGCCTGCCACCGAGCTTGTCGCAAAGCCGGAAGATCAGGCCTGTCGGGTTCCTGGGGCGTAGCCCTGAACCTAGGTCGGCTGGGGAGGGCCCTCCCCCGGGGCCCAGGCCGTAGCCCCGGGGACTGGGTACACCTGAGCCCCACTGCAGGACAAAGCCTGCCACCCCGCAGGAAACTGTGCCTCTTGGGGCTCTATGGAGCATACAGGGCTCGAGAACTTGGGGAGGCCCCCGGAGCCTGTCCTCAGCTTTGGCAGCCCCCATGCCCCAACCCTGAGGCCCATGCTCACTCTCCCCCATGACCTCATCTCAGCCCTCCACGGAGCTCACCGCACAGCCTGCGGATTAGCGCTGCCGGTCTCCTGGACCCTAACCCTTACCCTAGGTTGGCCACAGAGGGGCCCTTCCCCAGGGTCCTGGCACCGCACTCTGGGGGATTGGGGATACCCCAGCCCCACCATAGGACTCAGCCTGCAGCCCACAGGAAACTGTACCATTTTGGGGCACAACAGAGCATTCAGGGCAAGAGAATTGGGGCACCCCCTGAGAGCCCCTGCTGGTGAACTCCGACATTTGTGGGCCCTTCTGGATGAAACCCCAAGGCTCATATTCACCCGCCCTTGTGCCCTCATCTCACTCGGCCTGGGAGTTCTCTGAGCACTGGGCAGTTCAGAACTGCTGTCTTTTGAGGCCTAACCTAACCCTGGGTCTTCTGCTGAGGGTCCCTTCCCCATTTGCCTGCCTCCAAGGCACCAGGCATTGGGCTCACCTCTGCACGACTAGAGGACTCAGCCAGCCCCACAGCAGGAAACTGTCCATTTGGGGCTGTAGCAAGGATTCATTGGAAAATCGGAGGGCCCCCCTCAGCCCATTCCAGGGAACCCCCACTTTCAGAGATCTCCCCAGATCCAATTAGTAGCTTCACACTGACCTTTAAACTTGCTCTCCACGGAGATCTTTTGAAATTCTCCACACTTCCAACCGATGGCATCATCCAGCTTCAGTGCCTTACCCAGCTTTAGGTCTTGAGATGGATTAAAATGGGAAGTCATTTCACTGATGATGACGTACTGGTGACCAAAAGATACATGCATAAATGCTTCATATCACTTGGCTTCAGGGAAATGCAAATCTAAACCCCTATAGATGCCATATCACACGAGGCCGAATATATAAAAATAAGAAGACATGAAACTATACATGTTGGAGAGGATGTGGAGAAACGGGAACCCTATTACACCCCTGTACGAATGGAGTCCATTACAGCCATCTTGAAAATGGTACGGCGTTTCCTCAAGAAGTTATAAATAAAGCTACCCTATGTCCCAGCAATTGCACTACTGGGTATTTACCCTAAAGAGACAGAGGTAGTGAAGACGGGACACATGCACCCGTGTTCATAGCAGCAATATCCATAATAGACAAACTGTGGAAAGAATGCAGATGACCATCGACAGATGAATGGATAAAGAAGATGTGGATCATATATATACTGGAATATTACTCAGCCATCAGAAAGCATGAACACTTACCATCACACCGACCTGGGTGGAGCTGGAGGGTATTATGCTGAGTGGAATAAGCCAATGAAAGAAAGGCAATGATCATATGCTTTCACTCCTATGTGGAATATCAGAAACAAGGAAGAAGACCATAGGGGAAGGGAGGGAAAATAGAATGGGAAGTCATCAGAGAGGGAGAAAACCCATGATAGACTCTTAACTATCGCAAATAAAATGATGATTGCTGGAGGAGAAGTTGGGGGGGGGTAACTGGGTGAGTGGCATTAAGGAGGCCACACGATACAATGAGCACTGGGTGTTACACACGACTGAAAATTTATTGAAGACTACATCTGAAAGTAATGATGTACTGTAAGTTGGCTAATTGAATTTAAATTAAAGAACAAAAGACCTCGAATAAACAATCCTAAACATTTGTATGGAACCACTAAAGATTCCGAACAGCCAGTGCAATGTGGAAAAGAAAAACAAAGCTGGAGGACTCACAATTGCAGTTTTCAGGTTATACTACAAAGCTGCAGTCATCCTAACAAGACAGTACGGCACAAAAATAGACACAGCGACCAAAGGAACAGGATACAAGTTCAGACAGAAACCCACAATTATGTGGTTCGTGAATCTTCCACAAAGCAAGCAACGATATCAAAAGGGAAAAGGTCATTATCTACAACAAACGGTGTTGGGAAAACTAGACAGCTACGCACAAAAGAATGAAATTAGACTGCTTTCTTACACAATACAGACAAACACAAAACAGTTTCAAGAACTCAATATGAGACCTGAATCCGTAAAAATCCTACAGGAGGGAAGACAGTAACTTCTTGACATGGACCATACCAACGTTTTTCTGGACTGTCTCCTGAGGCAAAGGAAATGAAAACAAAAATAAACTATTGGGAATACAGCAAAATAAAAAGTTTCCACATGGCAGAAGAACAATGAAAATGTAAAAATAATAAGACAACCTACTCAAAGGGAAAAGATATTTGCAATGATCATATGCAATAAAGGGATAGTGTCCAAAACGTATAGAACTGATACTACCTGAACCCAAAAAAACATATAATCCAGTTAAAAAATAGGCAGAAGACATGGACAGACATTTCCCCAAGGAAGAGATACAAATGGCCAACAGTCCCATGAAAAGATATTCACCATCACGCATCATCAGGAAAATTTAAATCCAAAGGACAATGAGGTATTACATCAAACCTGTCAGAATGGCTAACATCAAAAGCACAACAAAGAGCAGGTGTTGGGAGGATGTGGATAAAGGGGAATCCTCGCAAACTGTGGGTGGGAATGCAAACTGTGGTGGCCACCGTGGAAAACAGTATGAAGGTTCCTCAAAAAATTAAATATAGAACTACTCTACGATCCAACAATCACTCTACTGGTATTTCCCCAAAGGCTAGGAAAACAGTAACTTATAAGGATATGTGCACCCCTATGTTTCTTGCACCATTATTTAGAATATCACAATATGGAAGCAACCCAAGTGTCTGTAGAAAAATTGACAAATGAGATGACAGATGTGTGTATTCACAAACACACACACACACACACACACACACACACACACACAATGGAGTATTACTCGGCTTGAAAAAGAATGAAACCTTGCCATTTGCAGCCACATAGATGGAGCTAGAGAGTATTATGCTGACTGAAATCAGTCAGTCAGAGAAAGACAAATCCCATACGATGTCACTCTTATGGGGAATTGAAGAAACAAACAAAAATAAATAGAGAGAAAAAGGACACACACCAAAATACAAACTCTTAACAAGAGAGAACAAACAGATGGTTACCAGAGAGGAGGTGAATAGAGGGATGAGTGAAATAGATGAAGCAGATTAAGAGGACACTTTTCTAGATGACCACTGAGTAATATATAGAATTACTGACTCACTCTCTTGTACACCTGAAAAGAATGTAACACTGTATGTTAGCTCTACTGGAATTAAAATAAATTTTTAAAAAAGAATTTTCTTTCAGGAACCTCTTTGAAAAAGCTTTTCGTGTGCAATGTGCATAAGCCCTACTTGGGAGGATTCACTCTACAATAATTATTCAATCTATGCCTCGAATTCAGATTTCACTGAGTTCTTACCATGGATCCCAGGCCACGGGAGCCATGGTCCTTTTCTGTCCAGGCTCAGCACCTATGCATTCAAGATTGGAAGTAGAGACACATGTCACTTCACAGTCCAGAAAGCTATTATTGTTTCTGTTTCAGTGTGAGAGAGTCACAGACTTTGGGACAGGTTTCAGAGCAGGTATACTATGGATCCTGGATCTCTACTTCAATGTTCATTGCCTGGATCCATTTGGCTAATAGGTTCCCTGTGGATGGGCTTGCTCCCAAGCACATATATAGAAGATGCAAAGGTGGGTGGGCTTGGTGTGGGACAGGAAGAAGACCAAAAGTAGACAAGGGTTCGACCCCTCCCCTGATACAGGAACTGCTGCAGGAGAGGGTACGGGAGGTAGAATCCATGCGAAACTCCAAGGTCACCAGCTGAACACAGGAGGCATAGGTCAAGGGATCTGGAGATGCAGGGGTTGAAGGCTGCTCTGAGCTACCTCTGGGAGGAAGGGCGGGAAGGAATGAGAAGGAGACACTGCCTGCCCCTGGCCTATGCCAGCTGCCCAGCACTCCGACACGCATCCGTCTACACAGCTGACACAGCCTGGGCTCAGGATGGGCTGGCTCAGATCCTTCAATCCTCAGTGGGATAGCTGGTCCCAGGGCTCAGAGACATGCTGAGGGAGATGAGAGGGAAAGCTGCCCCACCAAGGTCATCCCCTCCTTGAGCAGACAGCTCTTCAGAACTGCTAAAAAAAAAAACCCACTAACGGGGTTGAAAGACATGCCATGGATGAACTAAGGCATAGAGATATGTAAAATAACATTCATTTTTAAGTTCAGAGCTGTCAGCTCAGGAAGTGGGGAGAGCTTCCCTGAAGAAGACTGAGGGGAGGGCAGGCCATGCTGAAAAGGGAGTCATGGTTCTCCTGATTGGGGACCTGCAGCCCCCTTCCAGGGCAGGGCATCATCCTCAATCACATGAGATCCATGAAAGTGTTCCATCAGGACCAGATGTTTGTCTCGAGAAGGCTACCCTGGCATCGGACTGCACAGGGCACCAGGGACGAGGGCCAGATGGAGGATGGACAGTACCCCGGAGGCCATGGGGCAAGAGCAGAGGCACATGACCTTGAAGATGATGATGAAAAGCAGGAGGTGGCAGCATGGAGCCCGCCCAAAAGTGCATTGGGAGCAGTGCCCACAGCTACACTGACTGGGTGCCTTCTGTGCCCGGTGTGGCTGACTTCAGTGGGCTCCAGACTAGTCCTGACCACAAGTCTAGGAAGTGTGTACCACCTCCGGCCTCCTCTCCCCTTGCAGCTGCTAGGAATCACGTTCACAGACCCTGGTCAGCTTTCGTGGAAACCAAGCAGTGGCTGCCCCGCACGCTGCACCTCTGGTGGTGGTCCAGTGCGACCCTCGTTCCTGGCCAGACAGTGATGTCTACCTGTCTCCACACAAATCCACAGACAGGAGGGTGTCCCTGAATTGCACAGCACCTGATGAGACAGATCCACAGAACCCAACACCCAGTGGGTCACCTGGGACCTCAAGTATGGTCATGGAGCTCACCATACCCTATTTCTGTCACTTCCCACAGAAAGCCTGGTTCTGATCCCCCACAATACCATACATCCTGGTTGCTGACCTGGTTAAGCATCTGCCCTCGGCTAAGGGTGTGATCCTGGCATTATGGGATCGAACCCCACATCAGGCTCCTCCGTTATGAGCCTGCTTCTTCCTCTCCCACTCCCCTGCTTCTGTTCCCTCTCTCGCTGGATGTCTCTATCTCTGTTGAATGAAATAATAAAATCTCGAAAAAAATTAACAAGACAGAAATAAAAAAAGTCAGAGAGGATGTGAAGAAAGGGGAGCCCTCTTACACTACTCGTGAGAATTCAAGCTGGTACAGCCACTTTTGAAAACAATATGGAGGTTCCTCAAGACATTAAACACAGAGCTATCCTACGACCCACCAATTGTACTGCTGGGTATTTACCCCAACGACACAGAGTAATGAAAAGAAGGGGCACCTGTATCCCAATGTTCATAGCAGCAATGTCCATAATAGGCAAACTGTGGAAGGAGCCAAGATGTCCTTCAGCAGATGAATGGACAAAGAAGATGTGGTTCATCTATACAATGGACTATTACTCAGTCATCAGAAAGGATGAATACCCCCCATTTGCACCAACGTGGATGGACCAGGAGGGGATTATGCTAAGTGAAATTAAGTCAAACAGAGAAAGACAATTATCATATGGTTTCACTCCTATGTGGAATGGAAGGAATAGCATGGAGGACATTAGAAGAAGGAAGAGAAAAGTGAAGGGGGGGAATGAGAGGGGAAGATGAACCGTGAGAGACTACTGACACTGGGACACAAACTGAAGTTTGCAGAAAGGGAGGGGAAGGGGAATGGGTTATGCTGGTGATGGGTATTAAGGAGGGCACGTGTTGGGGCGCCTGGGTGGCACAGAGGTTAAGCATCTGCCTTCGGCTCAGGGCGTGATCCCGGCGTTATGGGATCGAGCCCCACCACAGGCTCCTCCGCTGTGAGCCTGCTTCTTCCTCTCCCACTCCCCCTGCTTGTGTTCCCTCTCTCAATGGCAGTCTCTATATCTGTCGAATAAATAAATAAATTCTTTTTTTAAAAAAAGGAGGGCACGTGTCATAATGAGCACTAGGTGTTATATGCAAACAATGAATCATGGAACACTACATCAAAAACAAATGAAGTACTGTAGGGTGACATCATTTTAAAAAAAGAAAGATATGAAATCCGTACTGGAAAACTGTCACTATTTGCAAATGATATGAAATCCCAAATGATTCCACAAAAAAAAAAAAACAAAAAACAACAACAACAACAAAAAACAAAACACAACTGTTAGAATAAACAAATTCAAGAAAGCTGCAGGATATAAAGTCAATATACAGAGACCTGTTGTCTTTATTTATTTTCAAATTTTATTTATTTATTTGACAGGAAGAGAAAAAGCACGAGCAGGGGGAGTATGAGAAAGAGGGAGAAGCAGACTCTTGCTAAGCAGGGAGCCAAACACGGGGCTCGATCCCAGAACTCTGGGATCATGACCTGAGCTGAAGGCAGACGCTTCACCTATGGGGCCACCCGATGACCCAACTTCTTGCATTTCTGTATACTGATGACACACTTTCGCAAAGAGAAATTAAAAAAGCAATGCCATTTACAATTGCATCAAAAAAATCTAGGAATGAAACTAACCAAGAATGAGAAATACATGGTACACTCAACACACGGCAGAAAAGAAATGAAAAGCATGTGTGTCGAGGGGGGCAGGATGTATGGGTCAAAGATTTGGAAGGCAACACAAACAAATGGAAGCTTATGCCATGCTCCTTAAATGGAAGAGTTAATTATGTGAACATGTCCATCGTACCCAAAGCAATTGACAGATGTGATGAAATGCCTATCTGAATTCCAGTGGCATTATTCGAGGAAATAGAAAACAGTCCTCAAACTTGTATGGAATCACAAAAGACCCCAAATACCCAAAGCAACCTTTAGAAAGAAAGGTGCAGTGAACACACTCCTGGATTTCAAGGTAGATTACAAAGCTGTTGTCATCAAAACAGGATGGTACTGGCATAAACACAGACACCAGGTCAGTGGAACAGAACAGAAAGCTCACAAACTTACCCACACGTAGATGATCCTAACTTACGACACAGCAGCAGAAGATATGCCATGAGGGAAGGACTGTCTCTTCAGTGAGCGGTAACAGGCAAACTGGACACTAAATGCAGAAGAATATAACTGGGTCACTTTCTTACACCACACACAAAATTTTTACTGGATGAATGATATGAACGTAAGAACTGAATCCATAAACCTCCAAGAAGACACAGGTACTAAGTCTCTCGACATTAGTTTTGGCAAAAAGTCTTCAGATCGGACAACAAATGCAAAGGCAACAAAAGCAAAAATAAACAAGTGGAACAACTTCAAACTGAAATCTTCCACATGGAAAAAGTAACCAGCAAAAACTTACAAGGCCACAGACCCAATAAGAAAAAAAATATCTGCGAATCATATGTGTGAGAAGAGGCTAATATCCAAAATACACACAACACTCATACAAATCAAAACCAAAAAAAAAAAAAACTGTATAAAAAATGTGGGGAATATGTGAATAGATACTTTCCAAAGATGGCACACAGGTGCCAACAGACAGAAAAAGTTGTTCCACATCACTAAATATCGTCAGGGAAACATCAGTCAAACCCACAATTGGCTATTCCCTCACAACTGTTGGAACACCTATTGTCCCAGAGACAGACACCAGGTGGGGTCAAGGGTGTGCAGACGAGGAGACTCTGTGCACTGTTGGTGGGAATGGAAATTGGTGCAGCCACTGTGACAAATGGTATGGAGGTTCCTGAAAAAATAAAAGCAACTACAACATGACCCAGTAATGGCTCTACTGAGTATTGATTCGGAGAACACAAAAATACTGCCTCAAAAAGACAGATGCACTCCCACGGTCACTGCAGATTTATTCAAAAGAAACAGACATGGAAACACAGACCTTGGGGGCCTTATGCCAAGTAACTCAGACACAGAAAGACCACTACCAGATGCTCTCATGTACATTCCACGAGGAATAAACAAATACTGAACGCATAGAAACTGAGAGCAGATTGGTAGGTGCCAGATTCGGGGATGGGGTGGTAGAAACGGTTGAAGGTGGTCAAAGTCTCAATGTTTGAGTGAGAAAATCCGACAGTCATGAAATGTTCTGTCCAGCATGGAGACTAAAACTAACGCTGCAGCATGGGGTATAGTTTTCCCTGCCCTTTGAAAGTACAGGGCTTCTGAGAAACCTTGCACAGCAGAAATGGTGTCAAGAAGGAATGGCCATTAATTTGCACGGAATAATTAGACAGTGTCCTCAGACTCCAAAATTCCTTCTCTTTGGCTTTTCTTAGGCCTCAGCACACAAGTTTCTAAGGGAGGCCCAGCATAATTGAAGATAAAGCACAGCAGAGGCTCACAGACACCATTCAAAGTGCTCTTGGCTGGATGCGGAGAGCAGTTCCCAGAGGAAGGAGCTGGTTGGGGTGCACGCTGCCTCTGTTGTGCTTCTTCCCAAAACAGATGCTGAACGCGATTCTCACTGTTCACCTTTTTTCATAAGAGGGAAATCCTCTTCAGGTCTCTTCCTCTTACTGAAGATGCGTAATAATACAGTTCTTTCAAGAAAGCCCAGTGTCTTACTGTGAACGTTCAAAAAGTGGGGGATACTTGTACTTGAGCATTTCTGAGGGAGGAGATGTGAAAGTTTCTCCCAGACACAAATCTCAGCATATCCACTGGGAAAGGCACCTTCCTCAGCATGCGGAACACGGACTACCTCCTACCCCACGAGAAACCCTCTCCTTCACCTCGATCAGGACAACCCACAACAGCTGGGAGTTACCCCAACTCCTCCGTTCTCCTGCTCCTAATAGCTAACCCATCAGCAAATCCTGTGTGCTCCATCTTCAAAATGGACCCCGAATAGGTCTAACCACTCCATCCAAGGCCACCTGTCTGGTCCACAGTGCCTGAGTTCCTGGAAAAGCTTCGTCATTGACGTGCCTTACCGTCTTCAACACTCTGTCATCTGTTCTCAACACTGTAGCCAGGATGGCCCAGTGATACAGGGTCTCATGGGGTTATAGCCCTGGAATGGCTTTCTTTCACCTCTCTGAGGTCTTGTCCTAAGCTGTCTCCTGTGGCCACAGGGCCTTCTTGCTGTTCCTGGACATACCTGGAATTCTCCTGCCCCAGAGCCATTGCACATGCTTTCCCTTCTGTTTTGAATGCTCTTGATGTGTTCTCACTCACCTACTGAGAAGTCTGAATTGGCGTGACAGGGACAGAAGATGAGGCTCTGTGTGTTGGGTGAGGCTGGTAGCCCAGAAGAAGGTTCTCTGCCAGCTCTCCGCCTGTGCCTCACTTGTCCTCAGCCAGGAACTTGCACACAGCCCTCACCTGTCACAACTCTCACCCAGGAGACCCACAGCCACCCTTGGAGCCCACCCTGTCCACACCCTGCTGCAGAATGCATTCAGCTCTCCTCTGGGACTCCTGTCAGTTGACCCAGTCCTGGAACTCCCCCGTCTCCTGCAAAGCTCCCGGATTCCCCCTCTTCTTTCAAAATCACACTGGTGCAAGGCTTTCATGAGAAAGCTATAACGCTAACTAATGAAAGGTTCATACCTACTTTCCCCTTCTGTTGCCTCTCTCTCCACCTTCTTTCCTACCTGTGCAAACTGTAACATATCAGTGGAACATGAACATGCTCTGAGACCTGAATCTTTCATTGCAGTTTTCTGAGGACTCTTTATGTGATAAGAAACTAGTGTATCTTACAACAGGGTGTTTTACAACTCTCATCTATAGAATAGTAGAGCCCAAATCACTACAATTTTACCTCACTCTTCATGAAGCAGAACACTTTTTCCTTTCTTCTTTTACTTAAATTCCAGTTAGTTCACATGCCATGGAATATTCGCTTCAGGGGTAGGATTTAGTGATTCCTCACCTGCATACAGTACCCAGTGCTCATCACAAGCGCCCTCCTTAATACCCCTCACCCATTTAACTCTTCCCCCCACGCCCCTGTCCTGCAGCAACACTCAGTTTTTTCTCCTCAGTTGAGTCTATTTACTTGTTTGCCTTTCTCATCACCCCTCAACTCTGTTCATCTGTTTTCTTTCTGAAATTCCACAAGCGTGAGAGGATAGGATATTTGTCTTTCCTCACTGATTTTGCTTAGCTTAATACACTCTAGGTCCATCCACATCCTTGCAAATGGTAAGATTTCATTCTTTTTGAAGCTGGGTCATATTCCATTATATATAGGTATCGCACATCTGCTTTATCCATTCATCAGTGCATGGACTTTGGGATTCTCTCCATAGTTTGGCTACTGTGGACATTGCTGCTATAAACATCATGGTGCATGGACCCCCTTTGAATCCGCATTTTTTAATCCTTTGGGTAAATACCTAGGAGAGCAATAGCTGGATCATGGGGTTGTTCAATGTTTAACTTTTTAAGGAATCCCCACACTGTTTCCTAGACTGGCTGCACCACTTTGCATTGCCACCAACAGGATGGGAGGGTTCCTCTTTAAGCAGAACATTATCTGCCGGCAATTTCATAAGAGGAAACAAAACCTCTGGGAGATGCACCCAGGGTCAGGCAAGCAGTTGCAGACTTCACCCTAAGGCTCCTGACGCCAAGCCCCTTGAAGCCACCAGCATGCCACTATCCAAAAGAATTCCCAGACTCTCCTTCTGACTCCACCACCAAAGAAACTACAGAGAGAATATGGCACCTCAAAATATCGAGATAATACATTTAGTAAAACTAGAAAGTCAAGCTCAACTTTTAAACAGGAACAGGCCGCTTTGGATAATTTTGAATTTTCCCTCCACCCTAATTTTAACTCTTCTGATGAATAAACTAATCAATGATGAAACATCACCTTTGTCAAATGACATCATCCAAGTCTGTATCAGATGAAAAAAAGCCACCTAACTCTAGGTGCTGGCCACTCAACCATATCTAAGGCATAACTGAATAAACAGTGTTAGATGAAGGAACAAATTAGATGTTACAAACAGGCACAGAGTGAATCTCACCTTCCATTTCTAATAAAAGAGGGTTCCTAGGAAACAGATGGTCAAAATACATCTGTAAGCAATAAATGGACAGAGAAATTGTGATCCCCTGCAAAGTTCTACCTGCAGGGAAACTAAGTAATTCTTGCACCAAACCCAGAATCCTGACAGCTACTTCAATTTTACTTTGTGGCTCAACTAGAGAAAAGAGAAAAGCCCAGGAGGTTTTGGGATAATGAGAGGTTTTACCTCCATCCCTGACATAGATAGGACATTTTGCCAAACATACCTGTGCTTTCTCTGAACACTGGCGTCCTGTGACAAGCTGCCTCGCTGACTCCGATGCTAACGTTCAAAACCTCGGGTGTCTTGGAGCCAGAGCAGAGAAGTGCTGTCAGCTGGGGAGAAGAAGGCACCTCTGACCTAAAGCCTGCACACCTGCTTCGGTTTCTGGGCAAGGGGCAACACATACTTGTTGTTTAGCAGTAATTATCTTCATTCTCAACAGACCAATGACCTTACCTTTTCTGGAAAGCAGACTTACTCTTCTAAAGAAACCGTCAATTCGTCTATTCCCAATGCAACTAGAGTGGGGTCTGGTTTACGCCCACCTCCAGGCCCCCACCTGGAGGATTTTCCTGCATGCTTCTAATAGCCAATTACCACTAACCTGGGGGCACAGGGGGCATAATGCTAAGTTGGGGGACGGCTCTGGGGCTTGCTACTGCCACACCTGTGCCTGGGGGACCAGGGCACACCCTGCTGAACTCGGGGTACTGCTCAAGAGGCATCACCTGCGCTGTGTCAGAGAACTGAAGGTGGGGATTATGTGAGGTCCTTTCCCGCACTCTTCCAGGGGAACAGGGGAAACCCTGAAATTCTGCAACCAATCCCACCAAAGCTCAGGGGAGCGGGCGCCCTGGAGTTCACGGGTATGGAGAATAAGGCCAGTTGAGGATATGGGACAGAACAGACTTTAAAGGGAAAAAGAAAACTCACCTGAGTCCCCACAATGAACCCTCTCCTCGTGCCCTTCCAGAACCCTGCCTCCCACCTGGGGCGCACCCTACCCCCGGACCATCACCCCAGTGCAAGCTGCTCACTCACCAGCAGGGATCTCCACAGGGCAACTCTCTCTCTCTCAGTGCCCCTTCTTCTGCCCCAGGACTGCAACTCACTGCAAATCTGGGACCGCCCACAATGATGGAGCTACACCCCCAAGTGGTGAATGGTCTGGGAGGGTGGTGCCTGAGCCCCTTGAATGCTGGGCAACCTGCCCTCAAGCCCCTGGAACCCTGAAAGTACAGGGGGCCCAAGAGGAGCCTCCTCTACTCAACACCAGGCACAGGCATGGGTGGGTTCGTGGGCTGGGCCCCCCCCCACACCTGGCCCCTTCCAGGGACCCCTCTAGCTGCAGACCACCCTCAGAGTCCTGCCCCTTCCCTTTCTGCACCAGCCCTCCCTGCTGGGGTGTGCCTGGTTCTGGGCAAGGTCAGTGACTCTCAGACCCTCCAAGACTTGGGCTTTAGGAAATGCAATGTTTTCATGCATTTTCAGTATGTATATGTCAGTATGACTTTAATCTTATGGGAGCCAAAGAGGGTCTTTATTTTTTCTTATCTTTATGTTGGCATTTTTGGTTATTGTTTTCTTCTCGAAGCAGATGTACAACATGTGCTTGGGGCAGAAATAGGGCCCATGCACTGAGGTTTTGCCCAGTCATTTTGAGCCAGGTACAATGTTAAAGGATAGCTTCCCTGGGAGCCCAGGATCAGGGCCCAAAGATGATATAAAATAAAAATTACTTTTATCATTATAATTACTCCTAAATGGAGGAATGTGAGACAAAAGCACCTTTCCCAAGAGTACCAAGAAATCAAAATGATGTCCACAGAAGGCGGCCTGCTCCATGGTCAGCACAGGTGACAGAAGTGTTCACAGTCTCTGAACTCCTGCCCTTCTCCTGCCCAAATCTCTGAAGCACACAGACCACTTAAAATCAGAATTGTAGAACTGCTAGACACCTTAGAGATGTCTGGCACCATTCCCTTGGACTGCAGAATAAAACACAGTAGCTCATTGTCACAAACTAATTTCAACATGAAGTGCTCCCTGGATGCACTAAGTTCTTTCTCTGCAAATGTTGACTAATGTAAGTCACAGTCATACCATATAAACACTACGATGGCTGGGAAGTCATCGTAGGTAAGGGAATATTTTAGCCATGTTTATAAGCATTGGCTCACGTTGTAGAAGAGGCTGAGCTGAGTGTTTTTAAATACTATTTCAGACCTGTTTTACAGCACCCTCTGAACATACCAGAGCCTGAATCGACTAAAAAAGATAGTTGGTTTCAGTAACTTTAATACCAGGAAAATATTATACTGTCTGTATTCCTTAGGATCTTTGAGTATCTTACCCAGAGGTCCTCCACTGAGATAATGATCTTAATGATCACCATTGGCAGAGGTGAAAAGGCCCGCTGAATTCGTTCCAGTTGTCCACATGACAAGAAAATCCTGATACTTGATAGGTTTCCAGATCGAGAAGACCAGAGATAAGAGGGAAATAGTACCCTGTATGGAACAACAAGGGATTTGGAGTCAATTTGGGGATCCCACTTAGGTTTCTGACACTAAAATCCTCTGTGACTCATATCATCTGAGTCCCTGTCTAACCACCTGAACATGTGCCTAAAAATATCTACACCCTAGTTGAGAAGTTTAAGAGGCAGAATGCTACAAAGAGCCAGTATGATGTCTCTCAGGAACAGGTGCTCAGGAAGCCATAATTGCTATTGGGTCTATTTCTTTTCCAGAAGAAAGAACACATGTTGAATCCATATTCCTAATCGATGACTCACCAGATGTTTTTCAAACCTGAAGGAAGGCCAAGAAGTCGCTCTTGTGTCATATTTCACTCAGAAATCATGTTGTTGGACTGGTGAGGATGATACGATAGCGACGTCATCACTAAGAGTGGGGAGCTTCTAATTTCCATATGGCCATGTTGACCCCCTTAGCTCAGAGCCACCAGAAAGGGCAGCTGGGGAGGGGGCACTGCCATCACTATGAGTGGGGAGCTTCCCATTTCCATATGGCCATGTTGACCCCCTTAGCTCAGGGCCACCAGATAGGACAGCTGAGGGGGACCACAGGCCAAGGCTGCCAGGTGTGGCTGGGGCAGGCAGAACTCTGACTTAAGGCTCAACTCCTGTCTAGGTTATTATAATGCTCTTCACAAAGAAAGTGCCATTGTGTGTGAGCCCTCATGTAGAAAAGGTTCAGAATTTCCATTGAGATTCCTTCTCTGACCTTTAGGATATATAGCAAAGTTCCATTTAATTTTTAAACATTGAAGGACTTCCTGGTTTTCTTTTCGCTAAGACTGTGGCTCAATTCCCCTGTGGTCTAAGAATAGAATCTAGTTAATTTCAGGGTTTAACATTTGTAGCCTTGATTCGTGGCCCCACCTATCATCTATTTGGGTAAAGAGTCTATGACCACTTGAAAATAATGTATTCTGCACTTATTATGGAATGTTCCCTATATGTCAATTAGGTCACATTTGTTACCAATGTTTTGTCTGCTTTTTCTTTCAGATATTGAGAAAGGTATATTAAAATCTTCAAACAATGCTGCTCTATTCAACGTTGCATCAGAGAATCTACCAGTGTTAGAAGGCAACAGAAACAAAAAGTATAAGAATTGAGGGGATAATTGTGACTATTCACAGATAATACGATTGTGTACATAGAAAATCCAAAACAGTCTATAAATACCCTATTAGAATTAAAAATGCGATTTATAAATTTGAGATGGATTGTGCTTCCCATTGGACAATTTCTGAAAGAAAACGTAGAACCTGTCAATCTTGGGGTAGGACATAGGGTGCACTAACCATTTAAAAGAATTCAGTGGGACTTCATAAAAATGTGACATTTCTCCTTATCTTATGACCATAAGAAAATGAAAAAGTGAACCGCAGGCTGGGAAGTAAAGATTTGCAATACACACACTGACAAAGACTTGTCAATAAAGAATTCCTGCTCATCAACCATAGAAAGTCTATTTATAAATGAATACTTCACAAAAGATTGACTCATGGCCAATAAGAACAGGAAAGGGTGCTCTACAGTATTATTTTCAGGAACAGCAAGGCTTTTCCTAAAATGAAAACATACACACAAACCAGTATTCCCTAGATGGATGACATCCTTATTTCTGAGGACAGCTTAAAGAACAGACTAGCATCAAAGTAGAGTGATGGAATTCCTGACACTCAGAGGATGGACAATTGACCTCAAACTACAGTACAATTTCTAGGCAGCATTCGGTCCTCTGAAGGCAGACAACTACCACACCCCTTCCTCCACCACACAGGTTGCTTCCCAACCCCTACCATAAAAGAAGAAGATGAGAAACAGATAGGACTAGTAGGAAATAGCAAAAATCACATGTGGGGATTATCCTGAAACACACTGATCACATAACTAGTGTAAGGAAGTGTAGGGAACTGACAAGGACAGAGACTCAAGAGGTACTTCTTTGGGAAATGCTGTCTGAAATCGTCACACCTTGGTACCAGCTAATGAGGGCTCTAAGCATACCCTAGGGTTTGCTCACAAGGGTCTGCAACACCATCGCTGAGGACTGAAACTCTTCAAGACCTCAAAGCTTGCCGGATTGACTATTGGACTAAGAGATTCCCATGTTCTGAAAACAGATACCAACTCATTGAAAGGTTCACCTGGGCTCTCTCGGAGGCCCTACAAGAAGCTGAACCATTCACTGAAAATCAATTAAACACACACACACACACACACACACACACACACACACACACACACCTGGCATTTCACCAATTACTTAAACATTCAAGGTTCTTCCTACCTTTTCTTTTTCACATTGATATTTATACTCACATGAAATGTCATCATTTCTAATGAACACTGATGTCAAAATAGAGATCCATTGACACAATATTCACAAAATGGAACTTCCCTGCTGTCATTTTCAATATAGCGTTTTTTAAAGTTCATACATATTTTAGGTTTTTGGTAACTTATACAGGAGAAGATCAGCATTGAAAAACTCTGAATACTGACAATAAGTTTTAAGCCTAGAGAACAAAAATTGCCAATTTCATAGATAATAAGGAACCAAAGGGAAAGCATGGAAGCTGTAGTCGAATAATTTTACACATATGCATCCTCTATTATTCTACTACTGAGGGGCATGTTTTATTACCACTATACATGCATCAATTGTCTTCCACGTGCACTTGCACAGGTATAATGAATTACTACAGTAGAATGAAATGTCTGGGAACTACTTGGTGGCATGTATAATGAACAATGAAATTTTGATCTTATATTTGGTGAACTTCCACTGTCTGTCCCTTTAAACAGTGGACCCTAAACAGAAGGGGGAATGAACCACGAGAGACTATGGACTCTGGGAAACAAACTGAGGGCTTCAGAGGGGAGAGGGGTGGGGGATTGGGATGGGCCAGTGATGGGTATTAAGGAAGGTACATATTGCATGGAGCACTGGGTGTTATATGCAAATAATGAATCACGGAACACTACATCAAAATCTAAGGAAATACTGTATAGTGACTAACATATCATAATAAAAATTATTATTAGAAAAAAAATTAAAGGTAAAAAAAAAACAATACAGCTTTTCTGTTTCAAGAACAATCACAATTGAGAAAAAACTAACTTCCAATCCCTAAAGCAAAACACAGACCAAGTTCCATTTCACTCCCCTTTATTCACATTCTCTGTGGGTTCTAAGCTATTTCCCTACCTCCTTTCCTGCTGAGCAGGGAGCCCGGGCTCGATCCCAGAAGCCTGGGATCATAACCTGAGCCAAAGGCACATGCTTAACTGGCTGAGCCAGCCAGGAGCCCCAGCCATGTTTTTCTTAAGCAAAAGGACACTTTCTCATGATGCCTTCACATGACTTCACATGGTACCAGAGATCTGCATTTGCCTCTAGGAGGTTGCAGATGAAGGCAATTGCAAACTCTCACAGTGGTTTATCAAATACAATGACCTGCCTGGTGATAGTGAAACTCTTATGAGCCCACGAGAGGGTGCTGTGACACTCAGCTGTGGCTGGGCTGGCACAGAGAACCAAATCCATTTCCCTGCCTGATGTCTGTGAGGAAGAGATGCCCCCACTGTGAATGAGACCCTGCCACGGAGCTGTCCAGAGATGGCCATCCTCACGGAGGATGAGGATAAAGGACAATGCCTGAGGAGACCTCATCTGTCTCTTTTATCTTTTCATATTTTTGACAGTGGACAAATCACTGCCTAGGAGTCCCCAACTACCTTAGTCTCATCTGTGAATGGCCAAGAGATTTTACAAAACACTCAAGATATTGACCTCACAAATGCCCACAACCACTTACCATAGGGATTCAACATTAAGCAAAGATACTGTTCGTTGGAAGAGAGGTCCTGCCCACTGTTGTTTCTCACTTATATGCTCATCTTCCTTACCTCATGGTAACATAACCAACTTGATTCCTGCTTCCGTCTTCAGGAAGGCTGAGGTGACTTGAAGGGCATTACCCTGACATCGTTCTTTCTTAGCAATAAGATGTGGACATTTCCCTAGTCCTACACACCCAAAGTTGAATCGGAATCAGGATTGAGGAGGCTGATGAGAGTTGAAGGTGTTTTCCTGTACAGGGTGGTTTATTACCAATAAGGATGGGTCAGAGTCCTCGAAATTCCAGAACCTTTTCATTAATGCTTCCTACTCCTGAAAGATGATGTACATTGGTCTTTCCCTGTATAGTGTGGTGATTCAGAGATAAGTGCTTAGCGCTTTCGTCAGACTTCCACGACCACCTTGGGGCTGGCTTCCATATTCACAAAGGATGAAGTTAGGGCTAAGAGGGTTCCTGTACACTGCTATTTCTTACAGATAAGTGTATGGCATTTTTGTTACATTGCCAGAACCACTTAGCGCTGGGCTTGCCGGCCTCCTGGGGACTAACACTAACCCTAGGTCGGCCCCCGAGGGGCCCCTCCCAAGGGGCCTGGCGCCACAACGCCGGGGATTGGGGACCCCTGAGCCCAGCACCGGAGTCACCCTGCCGCCCCGCAGCAACCCGGGCTGCTGGGCCGCCGCCAGTCTTTCAGGGCGAGAGAACTGGCAGGGCCCTCCAAGCCCCCGGCGACCTTCGAAGGCCCCCCGCGCCAAAACGTTTGGGCCCACATTCCCTCTCACCAGCGCGCTCACCTCGGGTTGCCCCTCCGCCTGCCACAGAGCTGGCGGAATGGGCCTGCCGGACTCCTGGGGGCTAACACTTACCCTAGGTCGGCCCCCGAGGGGCCCCTCCCAAGGAGCCTGGCACCACAATGCCGGGGATTTGGGACCCCCGAGCCCCAGTGCTGGACTCACTCTGCCACCCCGCAAGCACCCAGGGTGCTAGGGGTGTTGCCAGTCATTCAGGAAGGGAGAACGGGCAGGGCCCTCCAATCCCCCTGCGACCTCGAAGGCCCCCCGCGCAAAAACTCTGGCTCCCACGCTCCTGCTCGCCAATGCCCTAACCTCGGCCCATCCCTCCGCTCGCTGCAGAGCTGCCGGATCAGGCCTGCTGGCTTCCTGGGGGCTAACCCTATCCCTAGGTTGCCCCCGAGGGGCCCCCCCCACATGACCTGGCGCCACATGCCAGGGATTCGGGACCCCCAAGTCCCAGCACCAGACGCTCCCTGCCATTCCGCCTCCACATGGGGCGCTAAGGGCGTCACCAGTCCTTCAGGGCGACAGAACGGGCAGGACCCTCCGAGCAACCTGCGACCTTCGAAGGCACCCCAAGCCAAAGCCAAAATGCTCTGGCCCACGCTCCCGCTCGCCAGCTACCTCACCTACCCCACCTGCACATGGGCGGAATGAGCCTGCCAGCCTCCTGGGGGCTAACCCTAACCGGAGGTCGGCCCCCGAGAGGCCCATCCCAAGGGGCCTGGCGCCACAACGCCGGGTATTAGGGACCCCGAGCCCCAGCGCCGGAGTTGCCCTGCCACCCCGCCGCCACCTGGGCCGCTAGAGGTGCCACTGGTCATTCAGCGCGGGAGAATGGGCAGGGCCTTCCGAGCCCGTGGCGACCTTCAAAGGCCCCCCCATGCAAACGCTTGAGCCCACGCTCCCGCTCCTCAGCGCCCTCACCTCGGCCTGCCCCTCCGCTCGCCACAGAGCCAGCGGATGAGGCCTGACCTCATCCTGGGGGCTACCCATAACCCTATGTTGGCCCCTGAGGGGCCCCTCTGAAGGGGTCTGGCACCGCAATGCCTGGGATTGGGGACCCCCGAGGCCCAGCCCGGACTCACAGTCTCGCCCCGCTGCCACCCGGGTCGCTAGGAGCACTGTTGGTCATTCAGGGTGGGAGAACGGGCAGATCCCTCTGAGTCCCTGGTGACCTTCGAAGGCCCCCCGCGCCAAAACGCTTTGGCCCGTGCTCCCGCTCGCCTGGGCCCTCACCTCGGTCCACCCCTCCGCTCGCTGCAGGGCCGGTGGATCGGGACTGCCGGCCTCCTGGGTGTTACCCTAACCGTTGGTGGGCACCTGAGGGGCCCATCCCAGGTTCCTATTGCCACAACACCGGGGATTGGGGACTCCCGAGCCCCAGCGCCGGACTCACCCTCCCGCCCTACCGCCACCTGGGCCGCTACGGGCGCCCTTGGTCATTCAGGGAGGGAGAACGGACAGGGACCTTCGAGCCACCTGCAACATTCGAAGGCCCCCCGCACCAAAACGCTTGGGCCCACGCTCCCGCTCGCCAGCACCCTTACCTCGGCCCTCCCCTCTGCTCCCCACACAGTGGGCGGATCCGGCCTGTGGGCCTTCAGGGGGCTAACACTAACCCTAGGTCGGCCCCCTAGTGGCACCTCCCAAGGGGCCTGGCGCCACAACAACGGGGAAAGGGGACTCCCGAGCACCAGCGCCAGACTCACCATGCCCCCCGCTGCCACCTGAGCCACTAGGGGCACCGCCGGTCATTCAGGGCGGGAGAACAGGCAGGGCCCTCCAAGCCCCCAGCGACCTTCGAAGGCCCCCCGCACCAAAGCACTAGGTCCCACGCTCCTGCTCGCCATCACCCTTACCTCGGCCTGCCCCTCCTCTCGCCACACAGCCGGCGGATCGGGCACCCTAGCCTCCTGGGGGCTAACCCTAACCCTAGGTAGGCCCCCTAGGGGCCCATCCCAAAGGGCCTGGTGCTGCAATGCCGGTGATGGGAGCCCCGAGCCCCAGCACCAGACTCTCCCTGCCGCCCCGCTGCCAACCAGGCTGCGAGGGGTGCCGTCGGTCATTCAGGGCAGGAGAACGGGCAGGGCCGTCCGAGCCCCCGGAGACCTTCGAAGGCCTACCACGCTAAAACGCTAGGGCCCATGTTCCCTCTTGCCAGCGCCCTCACCTTGCCCGCCCCTCCGCTTGCCGCACAGCCTGCGTAATGGGCCTGCCAGCCTCCTGGGGCTAACCCTAAACCTAGGTCGGCTCCCAAGGGGCCTGGAGTCGCACCGCTGGGGATTGGGGACCCCTGAGCACCAGCGCCGGACTCACCTTGCCGCCCCGCCACCACAAGGGCCGCTAGGGGTGCGGCAGGACATTCAGTGCAGGAGAACGGGCAGGGCCCTCCGAGCCCCTATCGTCCTTCGAAGGCCCACCGCACCAAAACGCTTGGGCCCACGCTCCCGCTCACCAGCGCCCTCACCTCGGCCCGCCTCTCCACTCGCCACACAGCTGGCGGATCGGGCCTCCCAGCCTCCTGGGGGTTAACCCTAACCCTAGGTAGGCCCCCCAAGGGCCCCTTCCAAGGGGCCTGGCATCCACAATGCCTGGGATTGGGGACTCCTGAGCCCCAGTGCTGGACTCACTGTGCCGCCCCGCCACCACCCGGGCCGCTAGGGGAGCCGCCCGTCATTCAGTGCGGGAGAACGGGTAGGGCCCTCTGAGACCCAGAGACTTTTGAAGGCCCCCCGCGATAAAACGCTTCGGCCCACACTCCTGCTTGCCAGCGCCCTTACCTCAGCCTGCCCCTCCACTCGCCGCACAGCTGGTGGATCCGGCCTGCCGGCCTCCTGGGGGCTAACCCCAACCCTAGGTCGGCCCCCGAGGGGCCCTTAATGGGGCCTGGCGCCACAACGCCTGGGATTGCTGACACCTGAGCCCCAGCGCCGGACTCACCATGCCGCCCCGCCACCACCCAGGCTGCTAGCTGCACTGCCGGTCATTCAGGGCGTGAGAACAGGCAGGGCCCTCTGAGCCACGGGCGACCTTCGAAGGCACCCCACATCAAAACGCTTGCGCCCACACTCCTGCTTGTCAGCACCCTCGCCTCGGCCCGCCCCTCCGCTCGCCGCAAAGCTGGCCTATCGGGTCTGCCGACCTCCTGGGGGCTAACCCTAACCCTAGATCGGCCCAGGAGGGGCCCCTCCCATGGCACCTGGCGCCGCAACCCCGGGGATTACGGACCCCCGAGTCCCAGCGCCGGACTCACTCTGCTGCCCCGCTGCCAACTGGGCCAGTAGGGGCGCCGCCGGGCATTCAGGGAGGGAGAACGGGCAGGGCCCTCTTAGCCCCCGGCGACCTTTGAAGGCCACTCGCGCCAAAACGCTTGGGCTTATGTTCCAGCTCGCCAGTGCCCTCATCTCGGCCTGCCCCTCCGCTTGCCTCACAGCCGGCGAATCGGGCCTGCTGGGCTCCCGGGGGCTAAACCTAAACCTAGGTCTGTCCCCAAGGGGAAACTCCGAAGGGCCCAGGCGCCTAAAAGGCGGGGATTGGGGACCCCCGAGCCCCAGCGCCAGACTCTCCCTGCTGCCCCGCTGCCAAACGGGCCGCGAGGGGTGCCGTTGGTCATTCAGGGCAGGAGAATGGGCAGGGCCCTCCGAGCCCCTGGCGAAATTCGAAGGCCCCTTGCGCCAAAATGCTTGGGTCCACATTCCCGCTCACCAGCGCCCTCACCTCGGCCAGATCCTGCGCTAGCCGCACAACCAGCTGATGAGGCCTGCCGGCTTCCTGTGGGCTAACCCTAACCCTAGGTCGGCCCTCGAGGGACCCGTCTGATGGGGCCTGGCGCCACAAAGCCTGGGATTGCTGACCCCCGAGCCCCAGCGCCGGACTCACCGAGCCGCCCTGCTGCTACCCGGACCGCTAGTGGCGCCACCGGTCATTCAGGGTGGGAGAACGGGCAGGGCCCTCCGAGTCCCCGGAGACTTTCGAAGGTACCCCACGCCAAAACGCTTGGACCAATGCTGCCGCTCGCCAGCGCCCTCACCTCGGCCCGCCCCTCCGCTCTCCAAACAGCCGGCGGATCAGGCCTGCTGGCCTCCTAGGGGCTAACCCTAACCATACGTCGGCCCCCGAGGGGTATATCCCAAGGGGCCTGGCTCTGCAATGCAGGGGATTGGGGACCCCTGAGCCCCAGCGCTGGACTCATCCTGTCACCCTGATGTAACCGGGCCGCTACGGGTGCTGCCGGCCATTCAGGGCGGGAGAATGGGCAGGGTCTACCGAGCCTCTGGCGACCTTTGAAGTCCCCCCCATCCAAAACGTTTGAGCCCATGCTCCCGCTCCTCAGCGCCCCCACCTCGGCCTGCCCCTCCTCTTGCCGCAGAGCTGGCGGATGAGGCCTGCTCTCCTCTGGGGGCTCCCCATAACCCTAGGTTGGCCCCTGAGGGGCCCCTCCGAAGGGGCCTGGCACCGCAACGCCGGGGATTGGGGACCCCCGAGCCCCAGCGCCGGACTCACCCTACTGCCCGAATGCCACCCGGGCTGGTAGGGGCACCGCTGGTCATTCACGACGGCAGAATGGGCAGGGCCCTTCGAGCCCCCGGCAACCATCGAAGGCCCCCCACGCCAAAATGCTTGGGCCCACGCTCCCACTCGCCAGCACCCTCACCTCAGCCTGCCCCTCCGCTCAATGCACAGCTGGCGGATCGGACCTGCCGGCCTCCTGTGGGCTAACCCTAACCAAAGGTCAGCTCCTGAGGGGCCCATCCCAGTGGCCTATCGCTGCAATGCCGGGGATTGGGGACCCCCGAGCCCCAGTGCTGGACTCAACTTGCTGCCCCACCACCACCCAGGCCGCTAGGGGTGCCGCTGGTCATTCAGTGCAGAACGGGCAGGGCCCTCCGAGCCCCCGGCCACCTTCAAAGGCCCCCCGCGCCAGAATGCTTGGGCCCACACTCCCGCTCGCCAGCACCCTTACCTCAGCCCGCCCCTCCACTCGCCGCACAGCCGGCGGATCGGGCCATCCGGCCTCCTGGTGGCTAACCCTAACCCTAGGTCTGCCCCCGAGGGGCCCATCCCAAGGGGACTGTCTCCGCAATGACGGGGATTGAGGACCCCAGAGGCCCAGCGCTGGACTCACACTGCTGCCACGCCGCCCCCTGGGCAGCTAGGGGCACCGCCGGTCATTCAGAGCGGAAAAACAGGCAGTGCCTTCCGAGCCCTGGTGACTTTCGAAGGCCTCCCGTGCCAAAACGCTTGGGCCCATGCTCCTGCTCGCCTGCGCCCTCACTTTGGTCTGCCCCTCAGCTCGCTGCACAGCTGGTGGATCGGGATTGCCAGCCTCCTGGGTGTTACCCTAATTGTTGTTGGGCCCCAGAGGGGCCCATCATAGGTTCCTATTGCCACAATGCCAGGGATTGGGGACCCCCGAGCCCCAAGGACGGACTCACCCTCCCGCCCTACCGCCACCTGGGCCGCTAGGGGCACCGCCGTTCATTCAGGCAGGGAGAACGGGCAGGGCCCTCTGAGCCACTGGCAAATTTCGAAGGCCCCCCACACCAAATCTCTTGGGCCCACGCTCCTGCTCCCCAGCACCCTTACCTCGGCCCGCCCCTCCACTCACTGCACAGCTGGTGGATCGGGCCTGTGGGCCTTCTGGGGGCTAACCCTAACCTTAGGTCGGCCCCCTAGTGGACCCTCCCAAAGGGCCTGGCCCCACAACAACAGGGATTGGGGTCTCCCGAGCCCCAGCGCCGGACTCATCCTGCTGCCCTGCCACAACCCGGGCCGCTAGGAGCGCCGTCGATCATTCAGGGAGGGAAAACTGGTAGATTCCTCTGAGCCACTGGCGACCTTCGAAGGCCCCCCGCGCCAAAATGCTTGGGCCCATGCTCCTGCTCGCCTGCACCCTCACTTCGATCCGCCCTTCAGCTCACTGCACATCTGGTGGATCGGGACTGCCGGCCTCCTGAGTTTTACCCTAATCGTTGGTGGGCCCCGGAGGGGCCCATCCCAGGTTCCTATTGCCGCAATGCCGGGGATTGGGGACCCCCGAGCCCCAAGGCCGGACTCACCCTCCCGCCCTACCGCCACCTGGGCCGCTAGGGGTGCCGCCGGTCATTCAGGGAGGGAGAACGGGCAGGGCCCTCCAGGCCACCAGTGACCTTCGATGGCTCCCCGCACCAAAACGCTTGGGCCATGCTCCCGCTCACCAGCGCCCTTACCTTGGCCCGTCCCTCCACTCGCCGCACAGCTGGCGGATTAGTCCTGTGGGCCTTCTGGGGTCTAACCTTAACTTTAGGTCGGCCCCCTAGTGGCCCCTCCCAAGGGGCCTGGCGCCGCAACAACAGGGATTGGGGACTCCCGAGCCCCAGCGCCAGACTCACCCTGCCACCCCGCTACCATCCGGGCCGCTAGGGGAGCCGCCGGTCATTCAGGGCAGGAGAACGGGTAGGGCCCTCTGAGCCCCCGGAGACTTTTGAAGGCCCCCCGTGACAAAACGCTTTGGCCCACGCTCCTGCTCGCCAGCGCCCTTACCTTGGCCCGCCCCTCCACTCACCGCACAGTGGGAAGATCCGGCCTGCCGGCCTCCTGGGGACTAACCGTAACCCTAGGTCGGCCCCCAAGGGGCCCGTCCGATGGGGCCTGGCACCACAACGCCTGGGATTGCTGACCCCCGAGCCACAGCACCGGACCCACTGTGTCGCCCCGCTGCCACACAGGCCGCTAGCGGCGCTGCCATTCATTCAGGACGTGAGAACAGGCAGGGCCCTCCGAGCCCCAGGTGACCTCGAAGACACCCCTCATCAAAACGCTTGCGCGTACGCTCCCACTTGTCAGCGCCCTCACCTCGTCCCGCCCCTCCGCTCACCGCAAAGCTGGCCGATTGGGCCTGCCGGCCTCCTGGGGGCTAACCCTAACCATAGGTCAGCCCTCCCAAGGCACCTGGCGCCGCAACGCTGGGGATTGTGGACCCCCGAGCCAAAGCGCCGGACTCACCCTGAACCCTGCCGCCAACCGGGCAGGTAGGGGCACCGCCGGTCAAACAGGGAGGGAGAAGGGGCAGGGCCCTCTTAGCCCCCGGCGACCTTCGAAGGCCACTCGCGCCAAAAAGCTTGGGCCCATGTTCCAGCTTGCCAGTGCCCTCATCTCGGCCCGCCCCACCGCTCGCCGCACAGCCGGTGGATCGGGCCTGCAGGCCTCATGGGGGCTAAACCTAACCCTAGGTCCGTCCCCAAGGGGCCCCTCCCATGGGCCCTGGTGCCACAAAGCTGGGGATTGGGGACCCCCGAGCCCTAGCGCCAGGCTCACACTGCTGCCACACTGCCCCCAGGGCTGCTAGGGGTGCTGCCGGTCATTCAGAGCTGGAGAACGGGCAGTGCCCTCCAAGCCGCTGCGACTTTCGAAGGCCTCCCGCGCCAAAACGCTTGGGCCCACACTCCCGCTCGCCAGCGCCCTCCCTCGTACTTCCCCTCCGCACACCACACAGCCGGCAGATCGGGTCTCCCAGCCTCCTGGGGGCTAACACTAACCCTAGGTAAGCCCCCTAGTGCCCCATCCTAAGGGGCCTGGCGCCGGAATGCCGGGGATTGGGGACCCCCGAGCCCCAGCGCTGGACTCACCCTGCTGCCCCGCCGCCACCCTGGCCACTAGGGTGCCGCCGGTCATTAAGGGCGGGGGAACGGGCAAGTCCATCAGAGCTCATGGCGACCATCGAAGGCCCCCTGCGCCAAAACGCTTGGGCCCACGTTCCTGCTTACAGCGCATTCACATCGGCCCGCCCCTCCGCTCGCCGCACAGCTGGCAGATCGGCCTGCCAGCCTCCTTGGGGCTAACCCTAACCCTACGTCGACGCACGAGGGGCCCCTCCCGAGGGGCCCCTCCCAAATGGCCTGTCGCCACCACGCCAGGGATTGGGGACGCCCGAGCCCTAGCGCCGGACTCACCATGCCACCCCGCCACCACCCGGGCCACTAGGGGCACCGCTGGTCATTCAGGGCGGGAGAATGGGCAGAACCCTCCAAGCCCCTGGCGACTTTCGAAGGCTGGCCATGCCAAAACGCTGCACCCATGCTCCTGCTCGCCAGCGCCCTCCCCTGGCCTGCCCTACTACTCGCCGAACAGCTGGCGGATCGGGCCTGCCGGCCTCCTGGGGATAACCATAAGCCTAGATCGGCCCCCGAGGGGCCCCTCCCAAGGGGCCTGGCGCCACCACGCCAGGGATTGGGGACGCCTGATCCCCAGCGCCGGACTCACCTGGCCGCCCCACCACAACCAGGGGCACTAGGGGCGCCGCCAGTTATTCAGGGCGGGAGAATGGGCAGGGCCCTCCGAGCCCCCGCCAACTTTTGAAGGCCCCCCATGCCAAAACGCTTGGGCCCATGCTCCCGCTCCCCAGCGGCCCCACCTTGGAACGCCCCTCCTCTCGCCGCACAGCCAGCGGATCGGGCCTGCCGGCCGCCTGGGGCTAACCATAAACCTAGGTCGGTCCTCGAGGATCCCATCCCAAGGGGTCTGGAGCAGCAATGCCTGGGATTGGGGACCCCCAAGCTCCAGCACCGGACACACCCGGCAGCCCCGCCGACACCCGGGGTGCTAGAGGCGCCGCCGATTATTCATGGTGGTAGAACGGGCAGGGCCCTCCGAGACTTCGACGACCTTCGAAGGCCCGCTTCGCAAAATGCGTGGAGCCATGCTCCCGCTCGCCAGCGGCCTCACCTCGGCCCACCCGACCGTATGCCGCACAGCCTAAGGATCGGGCCTGCCGGCCACCTGGGGCTAACCCTAAACCCAGGTCCCCCCTGAGGGGCCCCTCTCAAGGGGCCTAGCGCCACAATGCCAGGGATTGAGGACACCCGAGCCCCTGCGCCGAACTCACCCTGCCTTCCCGCCTCCACCTGGGCCGCTAGGGGCGCTGCAGTCATTCAGGGCGGGAGAACCTGCAGGGGCTTCCAAGCCCCCGGCGACATTCAAAGGCCCTCCGCGCCAAAACGCTTGGGCCCACGTTCTGGCTCTCAAGCGCTCTCACCTGGGCCCACCCCACTGCTCGCCGCACAGCTGGGTGATTGGGGCTGCCGGCCTCCTGGGGGCTAATCCTAACCCTAGGTAGGCCCCCGACGGGCTCCTCCCAAGGGGCCTGGCGCCACAACGCCATGGATTGGGGACCCCTGAGCCCCAGTGCCGGACTCACCCTGCCACCCCGCCCCCCCCCCCCGGCCGCTAGGGGCGCCGCTGGTCATTCAGGGCAGGAGAACGGGTAGGGCCCTCCGAACCCCCGATGACTTTCAAAGGCCCCCCGCACCAAAGCGCGTGGGTCAACGTTCTTGCTTTCAAGCGCCCTCACCTGGGTCCACCCCTCTGCTTGCCTCACAGCTGGCAGATCGGGCCTGCTGGCCTCCTGGGGGCTAACAATAACCCTTGGTCGGCCCCCGAGGGGCCCATCCAAAGGGGCCTGGTGCCGCAAGGCCGGGGTTTGGGCACCCCCGAGCCCCAGCACCGGACTCACCCTGCTACCCCTCTGCAACCCGGACCGCTAGGTGCGCCATCGGGCATTCAGCGTGGTTTAACGGGAAGGGTGCTCTGAGCCCCGGCGACATTCGAATGCCCCCCACGCCAAAACGCTTCGACCCACACTCCCGCTTACCAGCGCCCTCACCTCGACCCACCCCTCTGCTCGCCACACAGCCAGCAGATCGGGTCTGCCGGCCTCCTGTGGGCTAACAGTAACGCTTGGTCGGCCCCCTAGAGCCCTTCCAAAGGGGCCTGGCTCCCCAACGCCGAGGATTGGGGACCCCCAAGCCCCAGCGCCCGACTCACCCTACCGCCCCTCCTCCATCCAGGCCGCTAGGGGAGCCACCGATCATTCAGTGCAGAAGAACTTACAGGGCCCTCAAAGCCCCCGGCGACTTTTAAAGGACCCCCGCGCCAAAACGCCTGGGCCCACGCTCCAGCTCGCCAGCGGCCTCACCTCCGCCCGCCCTCCACTCGCCACAGAGCTGGCGGATCGGGCTGACGGCCTCCTGGGGGCTAAATCTAACCGTAGGCCGGTCCCCTAGGGGCCCCTAGCAAGGAGCCTAGAGCCGCAACACCGGGGATTGGGGAACCCTGAGCCCCAGCGCCGGACTCACCCGGATGCCCCGCCACCACCCGGGCTGCTAGGGGCACCTCCAGTCATTCAGGGCGGGAGAACAGGCAAGGCCCTCCAGGCCATCGATGACCTTCGAAGGCCCCCTTCGACAAAACGCTTGGGCCCATGCAACCGCTCTCCAGCGCCCTCACCTCGGTCCGCCCCTCCGCACATTGCACAGCCGGGGGATAGGGCCTGCAGGCGTCCTGTGGGTTAACCCTAACCCTAGGTCATCCCCCAAGGGGCCCCTCCCAAGGGGCCTGGCGCAGCAACCCCAGGGATTGGGGACCCCTCAACCACAAGGCCCGACTCCCCCTGCCGTACTGCCACAACCCGGGCCACTAGGGGCGCCGATGGTCATTCAGGGCGGGAGAACGATCAGAGCCCTCCGATCCCCAAGCGACCATCGAAGGCCCTAGCGCCAAAATGCTTGGGCCCATGCACCTGCTCCCCAGCGCCCTCACCTCGGCCCACCTCTCCACTCCCCACACAGCTGACGGATCTGGCCTGCCGGCCTCCTCGGGGCTAACCCTAACCCTAGGTCGGTCCCCGAGGGCCCCTCCAAAGGGGCCTGGCTTTGCCACGCCAGGGATTGGGGACTCTAGAGCCCCAGCGCCAGACTCACCCTGCCGACCCGCCACCACCCGGGCCGCTAGGTGCGCCGCCGATCATTCAGGGTGGTAGAACGGGCAGGGCCCTCAGAGCTCCTGGCGACCTTCGAAGGCCCCCAGTGCCAAAACGCTTGGGCCCACGATCCCTGTCGCCAGTGCCCTCACCTCAGCCCACCACTCCGCTCGCCGCACACCCGGCAGATCGGGCCTGCCGACCTCCTTTGGTCTAACCCTAACACTAGGTCGGCCCCCGAAGGCCCCTCCCAAGGTGCCTGGCGCAAAACACGCCGGGGTTTGGGGACCCCCGACCCCAGCGCCGGAATCACCCTGCAACCCCACCGCCACACTGGCCGCTAGGGGTACCGCTGGTCATTCAGGGCGGGAGAACGTGCAGTGCCCTCCGAGCCCCCAGCGAACTTCGAAGGCCCACGTGCGAAAACTCTTGGGCCCACGCTCCTGCTCGTCAGCATCCTCACCTCGGCCAGCACCTCCGTATGCCTGCCGGCCTCCTGGGGCTAACCCAAACCCTACTTCAGCACCCAAGGGGCCCTTCCCAAGGGGCCTGGCACCACCACGCCGGGGATTGGGGACCCCTGAACACCAGCACCGGATTCACCCTGCCGCCCTGCCGCGACCCCGCCCGATAGGGGCGCCATCCTCATTCAGGACGGGAGAATGGGCATAGCCCTCCGAGCCCCCGGCGACCTTCGAAGGCCCGCCACGCCAAAACGCTTGGGCTCACGTTCCCGCTTGCCAGCGCCCTCAACTTGGCCCGCCCCTCCGCTCCCCACACAGCTGGCGGATCGGGCCTGCCGGCCACCTGGGACTAACCGTAACCCTAGGTCGGTCCTCGAGGGGCCCATCCCAAGGGGCCTGGAGCAGCAACGCCTGGGATTGGGGACCCCCAAGCTCCAGCACCGGAGTCACCCGGGGCCCCACCGCCACCCGGGGTGCTAGGGGCGCTGCCGGTTATTCAGGGCGGTAGAACGGGCAGGGCCCTCTGAGACTTCGACAACCTTCGAAGGCCCACTTTAAAAAATGCTTGGAGCCATGCTCCCACTCACCAGCGGCCTCACCTAGGCCCGCCCCATCGTATGCCGCACAGCCTGTGGATTGGGCCTGCTGGCCTCCTGGGGCTAACCCTAAAACCAGGTCCCCCCGGAGGGACCCCTTTCAAGGGTCCTAGCGCCACAACGCCGGGGATTGAGGACACCTGAGCCCCTGCGCCGGACTCACCCTGCCTTCCTGCCACCACCCGGGCCACTAGGGGTGCTGCAGTCATTCAGGGCGGGAGAACGGGCAGGGGCTTCCGAGCCCCCGGCAACATTCGAAGGCCCCCCGCACCAAAACGCTTGGGGTCACGCTCCTGTTTGTCAGCGCCCTCTTCTCAGGCTGCCCTTCCGCTCGCCGAAAGCTAGCGGATGGGGCCAGCCTGCTTCCTGGGGGCTAAACCTAACCCAAGGTCGGACCCTGAGGGGCCCCTTCCAAAGGCCTGGTGCCACAACGCCGGGGATTGGGGACCCCCGAGCCCTAGCGCTGGACTCACTCTACTGCCCCTCCCCTACCAGCCCCTAGGGGCGCCACCAGTCATTCAGGGCAGGAGAACGGGTAGGGCGCTCTGGGCCCCCGGCGACTTTTGAATGCCCCCAGCGCCAAAACGCTTAGGCCCACGCTCCTGTTCGCCAGTGCCATCACCTCTGCACGCTATTTCGCTTGCCACACACCCGGCCGATCGGGCCTGCCAGCCTCCTGGGGGCTAACCCTAACCCAAGCTCGGCACCCAAGGGGCCCCTCCAAGCGGCCTCGCGCCGCAATGCCAGGGAATGGGGACCCCCGAGCCCCATTGCCAGTCTCATCCTGCCGCCGCGCCACCACCCAGGCCACTAGGGGTGCCGCTGGTCATTCAGGGAGGGAGAATGGGCACGGCCTCCAAGCCCCTGGTGACCTTCGAAGGCCCCCCACGGCAAAACGCTTGGGCCCACGCTCCTGCTCGCCAGGGCCCTCACCTCTGTCCGCCCCTTCGCTCACCACACAGCCAGCGGAAAGGGCCTGCCGCCGTCCTGGGGGTTAACCCTAACCCTAGGTCGGCACCCAAGGGGCCCCTCCCAAAGGGCCTGGCGCAGCAACCCCAGGGATTGGGGACCCCCGAGCCCCAAGGCCGGACTCAACCTGCCAACCTGCCGCCAACCGGGCCGCTAAGGGAGCCGCCGGTCATTCAGGGCGTGAGAACGGGAAGGGCCCTCCGAACCCCCGATGACTTTCGAAGGCCCCCCGTGCCAAAACGCTTGGGCCCACGCTCCCACTTGACAGCGCCCTCACCTCGGCCTGCCCCTCTGCTCACTACACAGCATGCGGATTGGGCCTGCCAGCTTCCTGGGGGCTAACCCTAAACCTAGGTCGGCCCCTGATGGGCCCCTCCCAAGGAGCCTGGAGCTGCAAGGCCTGGGATTGGGGACCCTCGAGCCCCAGCAGCGGACTCATACGGCCGCTCCACTGCAACCTGGAGCTCTAGGGGTGCCGCCGGTTATTCAGGGCGGGAGAACGGGCAGGGCCCTCCAAGCCCCCACCGACTTTTGAAGACCCCCCACACCAAAACGCTTGGGCCCACGCTCCCACTCCCCAGCGCCCCCACCTCGGCCCACCCCTCTGCTCGCTGCACAGCCTGCGGATCGGGCCTGCCAACCGCCTGGAGCTAACCATAACCCTAGGTCGGTCCCCGAGGGACCACTCCCAAGTGCCTGGCATTGCCACGCTGGGGATTGGGGACCCCCGAGCACCAGCGCCGAACTCACCCTGCCGCCCCGCCATGACCTGGCCCGCTAGGGATGCCGTCCTCATTCAGGGCGGGAGATCGGGCAGGGCCTTCCGAGCCCCTGTCGACCTTCCATGGCCCCCCACGCCATAACGCTTGGGCCCAAGCTCACATTCACCAATGCCCTCACCTCGGCCCGTCCCTCCGCTCACCACAGGCAGGCAGATTGGGCCTCTCGGCCTCCTGGGGACTAACCCTAACCCTAGGTCTGCTCACGAGGGGCCCCTCCCAAGGGGCTTGGCACCGCGAAGCTGATGATTGGGGACCCTCGAGCCTCAGCGCAGGACTTACCCTGCCACCCCGCCGCCACCCGGGCAGCTAGGGGTGCCGCCGGTCATTTAGGGCGGGAGAACGGACAGGGACCTCCGAGCCCCTGGAGACCTTCGAAGCCCCCCCACGCCAAAACGCTTGGGCCTACGCTCCTGCTCACCAGCACCGTCTCCTCAGGCCACCCCTCCGCTCACCGCACAGCTGGCAGATCGGGACTGCCGGCCTCCTGGGGGCTAACCCTAACCCTAGGTTAGCTCCTGAGGGGCCCATCCCAAGGGGCCTGGCGCTGCCACACTGGGGATTGGGGACCCCCAGAGCAAACTGCGGGACGCACCCTGGCACCCCACCGCCACCCGGGCCGCTAGGGGCGCCACCGGTCATCTGGGTTGGAGAATGGGCAGGGCCCTCCGAGCCTCCGGCGACATTCCAAGGCCTCCCGCGCCAAAATGCTTTGGCCCACGCTTCTGCTCACCAGCGCCCTCCCCTCGGCCAGCCCCTCCGCAAGCTGCACAACCGCCGGATCGGGCCTGCTGGCCTCCTGGGGTCTAACCCTAACCCTAGCTCGGCCCCTGAAGAGCCCCTCCCAAGGGGACTGGCACCGCCATGCCGGAGATTGGGGACCCTCGAGCCCCAGCGCCGGACTTACACTGCCACACCACCGCCAACTGGGTTGCTAGGGGCACCGCCGGTCCCTCAGGGCGGGAGAAGGGGCAGGGCCTCCGAGCCCCTGGCGACCTTCGAAGGCCCCCCACGCCAAAATGCTTGGGCCCACGCTCCAGATCACCAGCGCCCTCACCTCGGCCCACCACTCTGCTCGCCGCACAGCTGGCAGATCCGGCCTGCCGGCCTCCTTTGAGCTAATTATAACCGTACGTCAGCCGAGAGGGACCCCTCCCAAGGGGCCTGGTGATGCCACGCCGGGGATTGGGGATCCCCGAGCCCCAGCTCCGGGCTCACCCTACCGCCCCGCCGCCATCCAGGCTGCTAGGGCACCGGCTGTCATTCAGGACGGGAGAACTTGCTGGGCCCTCTGAGCCCCCGGTGACCTTCGAAGGCACCCCACGCCAAAACGCTTGTGTTCACGTTCCCACTCACCAGCGCCCTCAACTCAGCGAGCCCTTCCACACACCGCATAGCCGGTGGATCAGGCCCACCTGCCTCCTGGGGGTTAAACCAAACCCTACATAAGCGCCCAAGGGGCTCCTCCCAAAGGGCTTGGCGCCGCCACGCCAGGGCTTGGGATCCCCCGAGCCCTAGCTCTGGACTCACCCAGCCGTCCCGCCGCCACCCGGGCCACAGGGGCGCCGCCGGTCATTCAGGGCGGGAGAACAGGCAGGGCCTTCCAAGCCCCCGCTGACCTTCGAAGGCCCCCCGCGCAAAAACGTTGGCCCCATGCTCCTGCTCGCCAGTGCCCTCACATTGGCCCACGCCTCCGCTTGATTCAGAGCCGGTGGATAGGGCCTGCCAGGCTCCTGGGGGCCTACCGAAACCCTAGGTCGAGCCCGAGGGGCACATCCCAAGGGGCCTGGCTCTGCAACGCTGGGGATTGGTGACGCAGAGCCCCAGAGCCGGACTCACCCTGATGCACTGTCCCCACCCGGGCCGCTAGGGGCACCGCCGGTCATTCAGGGCGACAGAACCAGCAGGGCCCTCCGAGCCCCCGCCGACCTTTGAAGGCCCCCCGCGCTAAAACACTTGGGCTCATGCTCAGTCTCGCCAGTGCCCTCACCTCGGCCCAACCCTCAGCGTGTTGCACAGCCGCTGATCGGGTCCACTGGCCTTCTGGGGGCTAACCGTAACCCTAGATTGACCCCCGAGGGGCCCCTTCCAAGGGGCCTGGCGCCACAACGCCAGGGATTGTGGACCCCCGAGCTTCAGCACTGGACTCACCCTGCCCCCCAGCTGCCACCCGGGGGCTTGGGGTGCTGCCGTTATTCAGGGCGTGAGAACGGGCAGGGCCCTCAGAGACACGGAGACCTTCAAAGGCCCCCCGCGCCACAACACCTGGGCCCACAGTCCTGCTCACCAGCGCCCTAACCTCGGTCCGTCACTCCAGTCTCCACACAGCTGGGGAATAGGGCCTGCCGGCCTCCTAGGGGCTAAACCTAACCCTAGTTTGGCCCCCGAGGGGCCCCTCCCAAGGGGCCTGGCGCCACAATGCCAGGGATTAGGGATACCCGAGCCAGAGTGCCTGACTCACCCTGCCGCCCCACCGCCACCTGGGCTGCTAGGGGCGCTGCCGGTCACTCAGGGAGGAGAATGGGCAGGGCCTGTCGAGTCCCCGGAAACATTCGAAGGCCCCCGGTGCCAAAACGCTTGAGCCCACGCTCCCACTCCACAGAGACCTCACCTCGACCCACCCCAAGGGGCCTGGGGCCGCAAAACAGTGGATTGGGGACCCCTGAGCCCCAGCGCCGGATTCACCTGCCGCCCCTCCACCACCCGGGCCGCTAGAGGCACCGCCGGTCATTCAGGGCGGGAGAACGGGCATGGCCCTCCGAGCCCCCGGTGACACTCGAAGGCCCCCCGCGCCAAAACGCTTGGCCCACGCTCCCGCTCGCCAGCGTCCTCACCTCTGCCCGCCCCCCCCTCCGTTTGCCACACAGCTGGCGGATCAGGCCTGCAGGACTCCTGGGGGCTATCCCTAACCCTAGGTCGGCACACGAGGGGCGCTTCCCAAGGGGCCTGGGCCACAACGCCGGGGATTGGGGACCCCCGAGCCCCAGCGCCAGACTCACTCTGCCTCCCTGCTGACACCAGGCACGCTGGGGCGTCGCTGTTCATTCAGGGTGGGAGAACGGGCAGGGCCCGCGAGACCCCAGCGACCTTTGAAAGCCCCAAGTCAAAACGCTGGTGCCCATGTTCCCGCTCGCCAGCACCTTTACTTCCGCCCGCCCCTCCTCTCGCAGTCTAGCTGGCATATCAGGCCTTCCGGCCTCCTGGGAGCTAACCCTAACCCTAGATTGGCCCATGAGGGGCCCATCCTAAGGGTCTTGATCCCGCAATGCCGGGGATTGGGGACTCCCGATTCCTAACGCCTGACTCACCCTGCCGTCCCACATCACCCGGGCCACTAGGGGCGCCGCCGGTCATTCAGGTCGGTTGAAGGGGCAGGGCTTTCGGAGCCGCGGGACATTCGAAGGCCCCCCCGAGCCAAACCACCGCGGCCACGCTTCCACTGACCAGCACCCTCAACTCAGCCCGCCCCTCTGCTGCCCCACAGTGGCGTATCGGTCCTGCCGGCCTCCTGGGGGCTGACGCTACCCTAGGTCAGCCCCCAAGGGGCCACTCCCAAGGGGACTGGAGCAGCAACGCCTGGGATTGGGGACACCCTAGCTGCAGCACTGGACTCACCCTGCCACCCCGCCGACACCGGACCCACTGGGGCATCGCAGGTCGTTCAGGGTGGGAAAACGGGCAGGGCTCTCAAGAACCCAGAAACTTTCGAAGGCCATCCATGCCAAAACGCTGGGGCCCATGCTCCAACTCACCTGGGCCCTCACCTCAGTCCACCCTCCGCTTCTCCAACAGCCGGTGAATCAGGCCTGCAGGCCTCCTAGGGGCTAAACCTAACCCTAGGTTGGCCCCAAGGGGCCCATCCTAGGGGCCTGGTGCTGCAACGCCTGGGATTGGGGATTCCTGAGCCGCAGCGACAGAGTCACCATGCCTCCCCGTCACCACCCAGGCCGCTAAGGGTGCCGCCAGTCATTCAAGGCGGGAGAAAGGGCAGGATCCTCAGACCCCTGGCGACCTTCGGAGGCCCCCCGTGCCAAAATGTTGGGTACCACGATTCCACTAGCCAGCACCCTTACCTCGGCCCACACCTCCACTCGCCCCACAGCCATCTTATCGGGCCTGCCGGCCTCCTGGGGGCTAACTCTAACCCTAGGTCGGCCCCCGAAGGGCCCTACCAAAGGGCCTGGCACCACGACGCCGGAGATTGGGGACCCCCAAGCCCCAGCGATGTACTCAACCTGCCCCTCCGCCGCCACCCGAGCCACTTGGGGTGTCACCTGTCATTCAGGGTGGGGGAACAGGCAGGGCCCTCCGAGCCCCAGGCGACATTCATAGGTCCCCTGCGCCAAAACGCTGAGGCCCACGCTCCCGCTCTACAGCGCCCTCACCTCGGCCCACCCCCCCTCTAGCCACACAGCTGGCGGATCCGGCCTCCCGGGCTCCTTGGGGCTAACCATAACCCTAGGTGGGCCCCAGAGTGGCCCCTCCCAAGAGGCTTGGTGCTGCAATGGCAGGGATTGGGGACCCGCAAGCCCCAGCGCCAGGCTCACCCTGCCGTCCCGCTGCCATGCGGGCCACTAGCGGCGCCACCAGGCATTCAGGGTGGGATAACCGGCAGGGCCCTCCGAGCCTCCGGTCAAATACGAAGGCCCCCGACACGCCAAAATGCTGGGTACCACGCTACCGCTCGGCTGCGCCCTACCACGGTCAATCCCTCCCCTCACTGCACAGCCGGCAAATCGGGACTGCTGGCCTCCTGGGGGTTAACCTAACCCTAGGACAGTCCCCGAGGGGCCCCTCCCAAGGGGCCTGGCGCTGCAACGCTGGGGATTGGGGAAAACCGAGCAACACTGCCGGACTGACCCTGCCACTCTGCCGCAACCCGGGGCGCTAGGGGATTGCCGGTCCTTCATGGCGGGAGAACAAGCAGGGCCCTCCAAGCCCCCTGTGACATTCGAAGGCCCACTGAGCCAAAATGTTGGGGCCCACGCTTCCGCTCGTCAGCGACCTCACCTTGGCCCACCCCTCCATTCGCCACAGAGCCAGTGAATCGAGCCTGCCGGCCTCCCGAGGGCTAACCCTAACCCTAGGTTAGCCCCCAAGGGGCCCCTCCCAAAGCGACTGCCGCCGAACGCCAGGGATTGGGGACCCCCGAGTCGCAACGCTGGACTCACCCTTCCGCCCCGACCATACGCAGGCCGCTAGGGCACAGCCGATCATTCAGGGCGGGAGAATGGGCAGGACCCTCCTTGCCCTGGTGACTTCGAAGGCTCCCAGCGCCAAAACGCTGGGGCCCACTCTCCCGCTCACCAGCGCCCTGATCTTCACTGCACCTCCATTCGCCCCAGATGGCGGATTGTGCCTGCCGGCCTCCAGGAGCTAACCTTTACCCTAGGTTGGCCCCCAAGGGGCCCCTCCCAAGGGGCCTGGGGCTGAAACGCTGGGGACCCCCGAGCCCCAGCGCCGTAATCACTGTGCTGCCCCGCCGCCACCCAGGCCGCTAGGGGTACAGCTGGCCATTCAGGGCGGGAGAACCGGCAGGGCCCTCCGATCCCCTGGCGACTTTTCAAGGCACCCCGCGCCAAAATGCTTGGGCCCACACTCCAGCTTGCCAGCACCTTCACCTCGGCCCAGCCCTCCGCTACCACACAGCTGGTGGAATGGTCCTGCTGGAATACTGGGGTGTAACCCTAACCCTAAACCCTAAACCATAACCTTAAAACCTAAGCCTTAACCCCTAACCCTACCCTAAACCTAACCCCTAAACCTTACCCTAACCCTATACCTACCCTAAACCTAACCCTAAACCCTAATCCTTAAACCCTAAACACTAACCTTAACCCTAAACCCTAAACCCTAAACCCTAACCCTAAACCCGATACCCTAAACACTAAACCCTAACCTTAACCACTAACGCCAAACCCCAAACCCTAACCCTAAACCCTAACCCTACCCCGACCCCTACCATACCCCTAACCCCCATCCCTACCCCTTCAGCTAACCCTACCCCTAACCCGTAACCTAACCCTAAACCTAACCCTAACCCATACACTAACCCATACTCTAACCCTAACTCTAACCCATACCCTAACACTAACTCTAACATGTACCCTAACCCTAACCGTAACCCTAACACGTACTCTAACCCATACTCTAACCCGTACCCTACCCTAACCATAAACGGTACCCTAACCCATAACTTAAACCGTACCCTAAACCTAACTGTAGCCCTAACAAGTACCCTAACCCGTACCCTAACCTTAACCCTAAACCCTAAACCCTGACCCTAACCCATACCCTAACTCGTAACATAACCTGTACCCTAACCCTACCCATACCCTAACCCGAACCTGTACCCTAACCATAACCCTAAACCCTAAACCGTAACCCGTACCCTAACCCTAACCAGTACCCTTACCTTAACCTTAACCCGTACCCTATCCCGTACCCTAACCCATACCCTAATCCATACCCTATCTTTAACCCGGACCCTATACCATACCCTAACCCATACCTAAACCTAACCTGTACCCTAACCCATACCCTAACCCTAAACCGTACCCTATCCTTATCCCAAACCCGTTCCCTAACCCGTACCCTAACCCTAACCCTAAACCGTAACCTAACCTGTACCATAACCCAAAAACTGTACCCTAACCCTAACCCTTACCCTAACCCTAACCCGTAACCTAAAGCGTACCCTAATCCGTACGCCAACACTTACCCTAAACAGTACCCTAACCCGTACCCTAAACCATACCCTAATGCATACCCTAACCCATACCCTAACCCTAACCCATACCCTAAACCTAACCCGTACTCCAACCCTAACCCTAACCCTAAACCCAAACCCTAAACTCTAACCCGTACCCTAAACCCGCATCCGTACCCTAACCCATAACCTCTAACCTCTAACCTGAAACCCCTAAACCCAACCCTAACCCGTACCCTCTCCTTACCCTAATCCTAACCCCTACACTCACCCATACCCTAACCCTAACCCATACCCTAACCTTAACCCGTACCCTAATCCGTACCTTAAACCCAGGGATTGGGTACACCTGAGCGCCAGCACAGGACTCAGCCTGCCACCCCTCAGGAAACCATGCCCCTTGGGGCGCCGCAGAGCATCCCGTGCAGGAGAACTGGTAGGGCCCCCCTGAGCCCCAGCGATTCTCGGCAGCCCCCTACACCCCAACCCTGAGGCCCACGCTCATCCCACCGCACGCCTTCCCTTCAGCTTGCCACCGAGCTCGACGCAGAGCCAGCAGATCAGGCCTGCCAGGTTCCTGGGGCCTAGACCTGACCCTAGGTTGGCTGGGTAGGGCCCCTCCCCTGGGGCCCGGTGCCGCAGCCCCAGGGACTGGGGACACCTGAGGCCCATTGCAGGACAAAACCTGCCAGCCCGCAGGAAACCAGGCCCCTTGGGAGGCTGTAGAGCATTCAGGGGGGGAGAACCAGGAGGGCCCCCAGAGCCCCCGGCGAACTTCGGCGATCCCTAAACCCAACCTTGAAGCCCATGCTCACCCCACCCCGCACCCTCACCTCAGCCCGTGGTAGAGCTCGCCACATAGTGGGCAGATCTGGCCTGCGGGGTTCCTGGACCCCAACCCAAACCCTAGTTCATCTGTGGAGGGGCCCCTCCCCAGGAGCCTGGAGCTGCAGCCCCAGGGATTGGGGACACCTGAGCCCCACAGCAGGACTCAGTCTGCCACCCCACAGGAAACCATGTGCCTTGGGAGGCCATAGAGTATTCAGGGCGGGAGAACCAGGAGGGCACTCCTGAGCCACCAGCGAACTTCGGCAGCCTCCCGCACCCCAACCCTAAGGCCCACGCTCACCCTCCCCACACCCTCACCTCAGTCCATGTAGCTCGACATACAGCCAGCAGATCGGGCCTGCGGGGCCCCTGAGACCTAACCCTAACCCTAGGTCGGCTGCGGGTGTGGGGGTCTCCCCAGGAGCCTTATACTGCAGGCCTGGGGAATTGGGATACCTGTGCTCCACCGCAGGACTCAGATTGCCACCCGACAGGAAACCATGCCCCTTGGGGCTCTATGGAGCCTACAGGGCACAAGAACTTGGGGAGGCCCCCGGAGCCCATCCCCACATTTGGCAGCCCCCCATGCCCCAACCCTGAGGCCCATGCTCACCCTCCCCCATGGCCTCCTCTCAGCCCTCCACGGAGCTCGCCGCACAGCCTGCAGATTGTCCCTGCCGGGCTCCTGGACCGTAACCCTTACCCTAGGTTGGGCAGAGAGGGGCCCCTCCCCAGGGTCCTGGCACCCCACTCCGGGGGATTGGGGACACCCAAGCCCCACCGTAGGACTCAGCCTGCAGCACACAGGAAACTGTACCGTTTGGGGGCACAACAGAGCATTCAGGGCAAGAGAATTGGGGCACCCCCTGAGAGCACCTGCTGATGACCTCTGACCTTTGTGGGCCTTTCCGGATGAAACCCCAAGGCCCACATTCATCCGCCCTTGTGCCCTCATCTCAGTCGGCCTGGGAGTTCTCTGAGCACTGGGCAGTTCGGACCTGCTGTCTCTTGAGGCCTAACCTAACCCTGGGGCTTCTGCTGAGGGTCCCCTCCCCGTTTGCCTGCCTCCAAGGTACCAGGCATTGGGATCACCTCTGCACGACTAGAGGACTCAGCCTGCCCCACAGCAGGAAAATGTCCGTTTGGAGCTACCGCACGGATTCATAGCAGGAAAATCGGAGGGCCCCCCTCAGCCCATCCCAGGGAACCCCCACTTTCAGAGATCGCCCTGGATCCAATTACTAGCTTCACACTGACCTTTAAACTTACTCTCCACAGAGATCTTTTGAAATTCTCCACACTTCCAACCGATGGCATCATCCAGCTTCAGTGCCTTACCCAGCTTTAGGTCTTGAGATGGATTAAAATGGGAAGTCATTTCACTGATGACGACGCACTACGGACCAAAAGATACATGCAGAAATGCTTCATATCACTTGGCTTCAGGGAAATGCAAATCTAAACCCCTATAGATGCCATATCACACGAGGCCGAATATCTAAAAATAAGAAGACATGAAACTATACATGTGGAGAAGATGTGGAGAAACGGGAACCCTCTTACACCCCTGTGCGAATGCAGTCCGGTACAGCCACTCTTGAAAATGGTACGGAGTTTCCTCAAAAAGTTATAAATAAAGCTACCCTATATCCCAGCTATTGCACTACTGGGTATATACCCCAAAGAGACAGGTAGTGAAGACGGGACACATGCACCCCAGTGTTCATAGCAGCAATATCCATAATAGACAAACTGTGGAAAGAGTGCAGATGAGCATGGATAGATGAATGGATAAAGAAGATGTGGATCATATATATAATGGAATATTACTCAGCCATCAGAAAGCATGAACACTTACCATCACACCGACCTGGGTGGAGCTGGAGGGTATTATGCTGAGTGGAATAAGCCAATGAAAGAAAGGCAATGATCATATGCTTTCACTCCTATGTGGAATATCAGAAAAAGGGAAGAAGACCATAGGGGAAGGGAGGGGAAATAGAATGGGAAGTCATCAGAGAGGGAGAAAACCCATGATAGACTCTTAACTATTGCAACAAACTGATGATTGCTGGAGGAGAAGTTGGGGGGGGGGGTAACTGGGTGAGTGGCATTAAGGAGGCCACACGATACAATGAGCACTGGGTGTTACACACGACTGATAATTTATTGAAGACTACATCTGAAACTAATGGTGTACTGCAAGTTGGCAAATTGAATTTAAATTAAAGAATAAAAGACCTCGAATAAACAATCCTAAACATTTGTATGGAACCACTAAAGATACTGAACAGCCAGTGCAATGTGGAAAAGAAAAACAAGGCTGGAGGACTCACAATTTCAGATTTCAGGTTATACTACAAAGCTGCAGTCATCCTAACAAGACAGTACGGCACAAAAATAGACACAGCGACCAAAGGAACAGGATACAAGTTCAGACAGAAACCCACAATTATGTGGTCCATGAATCTTCCACAAAGCAAGCAACGATATCAAAAGGGAAAAGGACAGTCTCTACAACAAATGGTGTTGGGAAAACTAGACAGCTACGCACAAAAGAATGAAATTAGACTGCTTTCTTGCACAATACAGACAAACACAAAACAGTTTCAAGACCTCAATATGAGACCTGAATCCATAAAAATCCTACAGGAGGGAAGACAGTAACTTCTTGACATGGACCATACCAACGTTTTTCTGGACTGTCTCCTGAGGCAAAGGAAATGAAAGCAAAAATAAACTATTGGGAATACAGCAAAATAAAAAGTTTCCACATGGCAGAAGAACAATGAAAACGTAAAAGTAATAAGACAACCTACTCAAAGGGAGAAGATATTTGCAATGATCATATGCAATAAAGAGATAGTGTCCAAAACATATAGAACTGATACTACTCGACCCCAAATAAACAAATAATCCAGTTAAAAAATAGGCAGAAGACATGGACAGACATTTCTCCAAAGAAGAAATACAAATGGCCAACAGTCCCGTGAAAGGATGTTCACCATCACCCATCATCAGGAAAATGTAAATCCAAAGGACAATGAGGTAATACCTCAAACCTGTCAGAATGGCTAACATCAAAAGCACAACAAAGAGCAGGTGTTAGGAGGATGTGGATAAAGGGGATTCCTCGCGAACTCTGGGTGGGAATGCAAACTGCGGTGGCCACCGTGGAAAACAGTATGAAGGTTCCTCAAAAAATTAAATATAGAACTAAGCTATGATCCAACAATCACTCTACTAGTATTTCTCCAAAGACTAGGAAAGCAGTAACTTAAAAGGATACGTGCACCCCTATGTTTCTTGCAACATTATTTACAATATCACAATATGGAAGCAAACCAAGTGTCTGTAGAAAAATTGACAAATGAGATGATAGATGTGTGTATTCACACACACATGCACACACACACACACACACACACACACACACACACAAGATGGAGTATTACTCGGCTTGAAAAAGAATGAATCCTTGCCATTTGCAGCCACATGGATGGAGCTAGAGAGTATTATCCTAACTAAAATCAGTCAGTCAGAGAAAGACAAATTCCATACGATGTCACTCTGATGGGGAATTTGAGAAACAAACAAAAATAAATCAATAAAATAGAAAAAGGAGACACACCGAAATACAAACTCTTAACAAGAGAGAACAAACGGATGGATACCAGAGAGGAGGTGGATAGAGGGATGAGTGAAATAGATGAAGCGGATTAAGAGGACACTTTTCTTGATGACCACTGAGTAAGCATACGACATGCTCCTTAACTGGAAGAGTTAATTATGTGAACATGTCCATCGTACCCAAAGCAATTGACAGATGTGATGAAATGCCTATCTGAATTCCAGTGGCATTATTCAAGCAAATAGAAAACAGTCCTCAGACTTGTATGGAATCACAAAAGACCCCAAATACCCAATGCAACGTGGAGAAAGAAAGGTGCAGTCAACACACTCCTGGATTTCAAGTTAGATTACAAAGCTGTTGTCATCAAAACAGGATGGTACTGGCATAAACACAGACACCAGGTCAGTGGAACAGAACAAAAAGTTCAGAAACTTACCCACACGTAGATGATCCTAACTTACGACACAGCAGCAGAAGATATGCCATGAGGGAAGGACTGTCTCTTCAGTGAGTGGTAACAGGCAAACTGGACACTAAATGCAGAAGAATATAACTGGGTCACTTTCTTACACCACACACAAAATTTTTAATGGATGAATGATTTGAACATAAGACCTGAATCCATAAACCTCCAAGAAGACACAGGTACTAAGTCTCTCGACATTGGTTTTGGCAAAGAGTCTTCAGATCGGACACCAAATGCAAAGGCAACAAAAGCAAAAATAAACAAGTGGAACAACATCAAACTGAAATCTTCCACACGGCAAAAGAAACCAGCAAAAACTTAAAAGGCCACTGACTGAATAAGAAAAAAGTATCTGCGAATCATATGTGTTAGAAGACGCTAATATCCAAAATACACACAACACTCATACAAATAAAAAAAACTGTATAAAAAATGGGGGGAGGGGCGCCTGGATCGTGCAGTCATTAAGCGTCTGCCTTCAGCTCAGGGCGTGATCCCAGTTTTGGGATCGAGCCCCACATCAGGCTCCTCCACTGGGAGCCTGCTTCTTCCTCTCCCACTCCCCCTGCTTGTGTTCCCTCTCTCGCTGGCTGTCTCTATCTCTGTCAAATGAATAAATAAAAAAAATCTTTAAAAAAATGGGGGGAATATGTGAATAGAAACAATCCAAAGATGGCACACAGGTGTCAACAGACAGAAAAAGATGTTCGACATCACTAATCTTCGTCAGGGAAACATCAGTCAAACCCACAATCGGCTATCCCCTCACAACTGTTGGAACAGAAATTGTCCCAGAGACAGACACCATGTGGGGTCATGGGTGTGCAGACGAGGAGACACTGTGCACTGTTGTTCGGAATGGAAATTGGTGCAGCCACTGTGACAAACGATATGGAGGTTCCTGAAAAAATAAATACAACTACCACATGACCCAGTAATGGCTCTACTGAGTATTGATTTGGAGAACACAAAAATACTGCCTCAAAAAGACAGAAGCACTCCCACGTTCACTGCAGCATTATTCACAATAACCAGGCATGGAAACACAGACCTTGGGGGCCTTATTCCAAGTAACTCAGACACAGAAAGACCAATACCAGATGCTGTCATGTACATTCCACGTGGAATAAACAAATACTGAACGCATAGATACTGAGAGCAGATTGGTAGGTTCCAGATTCAGGGATGGGGTGGTAGAAACGGGTGAAGGTGTTCAAACTCTCAATGTTTGAGTGCGAAAATCTGACAGTCATGAAATGTTCTGTCCAGCATGGAGACTAAAACTAACCCCGCAGCATGGGGTATAGGTTTCCCTGCTCTTTGAAAGTACAGGGCTTCTGAGAAACCTTGCACAGCAGAAATGGTGTAAAGAAGGAATGGCCGTTAATTTACACGGAACAAGTAGACAGTGTGCTCAGACTCCAAAATTCCTTCTCTTTGGCTTTTCTTAGGCCTCAGCACACAAGTTTCTAAGGGAGGCCCGGCATAAATGAAGATAAAGCACAGAGGATCACGGACACCATTCAAAGTGCTGGTGGCTGGATGTGGAGAGTCGTTCCCAGCGGAAGGAGCTGGTTGGGGTGCACGCCGCCTCTGTCGTGCTTCTCCCCAAAACAGATGCTGACCGCGATTCTCACTGTTCACCTTTTTTCATAAGAGGGAAATCCTCTTCAGGTCTCTTCCTCTTACTGAAGCTGGGTAATAACGTAGTTCTTTCAAGAAAGCCCAGTGTCTTACTGTGAACGTTTAAAAAGTGGGGGATACTTTTACTTGAGCATTGCTGAGGGAGGAGATGTGAAAGGTTCTCCCAGACACAAACCTCAGCAGATCCACCTGGAAAGGCACCTTCCTCAGCATGCGGAACACGGACTACCTCCTACGCCCCGAGAAACCCTCTCCTTCCCCTCGATCAGGACAACCCACAACAGCTGGGAGTTACCCCAACTCCTCCATTCTCCTGCTCCTAATATCTAACTCATCAGCAAATCCTGTGAGCTTCATCTTCAAAATGGACCCAGAATAAGTCTAACCACACCATTCAAGGCCACCTGTCTCGTCCACAGTGCCTGAGTTCTTGGAAAAGCTTCATCATTGACCTGCCTTGCCATCTTCAACTCTCTGTCATCTGTTCTCAACACTGTAGCCAAGATGGCCTAGTGAAACAGCGTCTCATGGGGTTATAGCCCTGGAATGGCTTTCTGTCACCCTCTTTCACCTCTCTGAGCTCATGTCCTAAGCTGTCTCCTGTGGCCACAGGGGCTTCTAGCTGCTCCTGGACATACCTGGAATTCTCCTGCCCCAGAGCCTTTGCACATGCTTTCCCTTCTGTTTTGAATGCTCTTGATGTGTTCTAACTCACCTTCTGAGAAGTCTGAATTGGAGTGACAGGGACAGAAGTTGAGGCTGTGTGTGTTGGGTGAGGCTGGTGGCTCAGAAGAAGGTTCTCTGCCTGTGCCTCACTTGTCCTCAGCCAGGAATTTGCAGACAGCCCTCACCTGTCACAACTCTCATCCAGTAGACCCACAGCCACCCCTGGAGCCCACCCTGCCCACACCCTGCTTCAGAATGCATTCAGCTCTCATCTGGGACCCCTGTCAGCTTTACCCAGACCTGGAACTCCCCCGTCTCCTGCAAAGCTCCCGGATTCCCCTCTTCTTCCAAAATCACATGGCGCAAGGCTTTCATGAGAAAGCTATAATGCCAACTACTGAAAGGTTCACACCTACTTTCCCCTTCTGTTGCCTTTCTCTCCACCTTCTTTCCTACCTGTGCAAACTGTAACATATCAGTGGAACATGAACATGCTCTGAGACCTGAATCTTTCATTGCAGCTTTCTGAGGACTCCTTATGTGATAAGCAACTAGTGTATCCTACAACAGGGTGTTTTACAAATATCATCTATAGAAGACTACAGCCCAATTCACTACAATTTTACCTCACTCTTCATGAAGCAGAACACTTTTTCCTTTCTCCTCTTACTTAAATTCCAGTTAGTTCACATGCCATGGAATATTCGCTTCAGGGGTAGGATTTAGTGATTCCTCACCTGCATACAGTACCCGGTGCTCATCACAAGTGCCCTCCTTAATACCCCTCACCCATTTAACTCATCGCCCACGCCCCTGTCCTGCAGCAACACTCAGTTTGTTCTCCAAGGTTGAGTCTATTTCCTTGTTTGCCTCTCATCACCCCTCCACTCTGTTCATCTGTTTTCTTTCTGAAATTCCACAAGTGTGAGAGCATAGGATATTTGTCTTTCCTCACTGATTTTGCTTAGCTTAATACACTCTAGATCCATGCACATCCTTGCAAATGGTAAGATTTCATTCTTTTTGAAGCTGGGTCATATTCCAGTATATATATGTATCCCACATCTGCTTTATCCATTCATCAGTGCATGGACGTTGGGATTCTCTCCATAGTTTGGCTACTGTGGACATTGCTGCTATAAACATCATGGTGCATGTACCCCCTTTGAATCTGCATTTTTGTATCCTTTGGGTAAATACGTAGTACAGCAATTCCTGGATCATGTGGTTGTTCGATGTTTAACTTTTTGAGGAACCCCCACACTGTTTCCTAGACTGGCTGCACCACTTTGCATTGCCACCAACAGGATGGGAGGGTTCCCCTTTAAGCAGAACATTATCTGCTGGCAATTTCATAAGAGGAAACAAAACCTCTGGGAGATGCACCCAGGGTCAGGCAAGCAGTTGCAGACTTCACCCCAAGGCTCCTAACGCCAAGCTCCTTGAAGCCACCAGCATGCCACTATCCAAAAGAATTCCCAGACTCTCCTTCTGACTCCACCACCAAAGAAACTACAGAGAGAATATGGCACCTCAAAATATCGAGATAATACATTTAGTAAAACTAGAAAGTCAAACTGAACTTTTAAACAGGAACAGGCCAGTTTGGATAATTTTGAATTTCCCCTCCACCCTAATTTTAACTCTTCTGATGAATAAACTAATCAATGATGAAACATCACCTTTGTCAAATGACATCATCCAAGTTTGTATCAGATGAAAAAAGCCACCCAACTCTAGATGCTGGCCACTCAACCATATCTTAGGCCCAATTGAATAAACACTGTTAGATGAAGGAACAAATTAGATGTTACAAACAGGCACAGAGTGAATCTCACCTTCCCTTTCTAATAAAAGAGGGTTCCTAAGAAACAGATGGTCAAAATACATTTGTAAGCAATAAATGGACAGAGAAATTGTGATCCCCTGCAAAGTTCTACCTGCAGGGAAATTAAGTAATTCTTGCACCAAACCCAGAATGCTGACAGCTACTTCAATTTTTCTTTGTGGCTCAACTAGAGAAAAGAGAAAAGCCCAGGAGGTTTTGCGATAATGAGAGGTTTTACCTCCAGCCCTGACATAGATAGGACATTTTGCCAAACATACCTGTGCTTTCTCTGAACACTGGCGTCCTGTGACAAGCTGCCTCGCTGACTCCGATGCTGACGTTCAAAACCTCATGTTTCTTGGAGCCAGAGCAGAGAAGTGCTGTCAGGTGAGGAGAAGAAGGCATCTTTGACCTAAAGCCTGCACACCTTCTTCGGTTTCTGGGTGAAGGGGCAACACATACTTGTTGTTTATCAGTAATTATCTTCATTCTCAATAGACCAATGACCTTGCCTTTTCTGGAAAGCAGACTTACTCTTCTAAAGAAACCCTCAATTCATCTATTCCCAATGCAATTAGAGTGGGGTCTGGTTTACGCCCTCCTTCAGGCCCCGAATTGGAGGATTTTCCTGCATGATTCTAACAGCCAATTACCACTAACCTGCGGGCACACGGGCCATAATGCTGAAGTTGGGGGATGGCTCTGGGGCTTGCTACTGCCACACCTGTGCCTGGGGGACCAGGGCACCCCCTGCTGAACTTGGGGTACTGCTCAAGATGCATCACCTGCACTGTGTCAGAGAACCGGGGGACACATCACTGAAGGTGGGGACTCTGTGAGGTCCTTCCCCGCACTCTTCCCTGGGAACAGTGGAAACCCTGAAATCCTGCAACCAATCCCACAAAAGCTCAGGTGAGTGGGCGCCCTGGAGTTCACAGGTATGGGGATTAAGGACAGTTGAGGACATGGGGCAGAAGAGACTTTAAAGGGATAAAGAAAACTCACCTGAGTTCCCACAATGAACCCTCTCCAGGTGCCCTTCCAGAACCCGGCCTCCCACCTGGGGCGCACCCTACCCCTGGACCCCCCCCACCCTCGGTGCACGCTGCTCACTAACCAGCAGTGACTTCCACAGGGCTACTCTCTCTCTCCCAGTGCCCCTTCTTCTGCCCCAGGTCTGCACCCCACTGCAACTCTGGAACAGCCCACAGAGACGTTGCTCCACCCCCAAGCGGTGATTGGTCAGGCAACGTGGTACCCCAGCCCCTGGGATGCCAGGCAACCCGCCCTCAAGCCCCTGGAACCCTGAAAGTGCAGGGGGTCCAAAAGGCGCCTCCTCTACCCAACACCCAGCTCAGGCATGGGTGGGGTTCTGGGCCGGGCTCCCTCCACACACCTGGCCCCTTCCAGGAACCCCTCTGGCTGCAGACCACCCTCAGAGTCCTGCCCCTTCCCTTTCTGCACCAGCCCTCCCTGCTGGGGTGTGCCTGGTTCTGGGCAAGGTCAGTGGCTCTCCCAACATCCAAGGCTTGGGCTTTAGGAAATGCAATGATTTCATGCATTTTCAGTATGTACATGTCAGTATGACTTTAATCTTATGGGAGCCAAAGAGGTTCTTTATATTTTCTTAACTTCTTGTTGGCATTTTGGTTATTGTTTTCTTCTCGAAGCAGATGTAAAACATGTGCTTGGGGCAGAAATAGGGCCCATGCTTTGAGTTTTTGCCCAATCATTTTGAGCCGGGTAAAATGTTAAAGGATAGCTTCCCTGGGATCGCAGGATCAGGGCCCACAGATGATATAAGATAAAAATTACTTTCATCATTATAATTACTCCTAAATGGAGGAATTTGAGACAAAAGCACCTTTCACAAGAGTACCAAGAAATCAAAATGATGCCCACAGAAGGCTACCTGCTCCATGGTCAGCACAGGTAACAGAAGTGTTCACAGTCTCTGGACTCCTGCCCTTCTCCAGCCCAAATCGCTGAAGCACACAGACCACTTAAAATCAGAATTGTAGAACTGCTAGACACCTTAGAGATGTCTGGCACCATTCCCTTGGACTGCAGAATAAAACACAGTAGCTCATTGTCACAAACTAATTTCAACATGAAGTGCCCCCTGGATGCACTAAGTTCTTTCTCTGCAAATGTTGACTAATGTAAGACACAGTCATACCATATAAACACTACGATGGCTGGGAAGTCATCGTAGGTAAGGGAATATTTTAGCCATGTTTATAAGCATTGGCTCACGTTGTAGAAGAGGCTGAGCTGAGTGTTTTTAAATACTATTTCAGACCTGTTTTACAGCACCCTCTGAACATACCAGAGCCTGAATGGACTAAAAAAGATAGTTGGTTTCAGTGACTTCAATACCAGAAAAATATTATACTGTCTCTACTCCTAAGGATCTTTGAGTATCTTACCCAGAGGTCCTCCACTGAGATAATGATCTTAATGATCACCATGGGCAGACGTGAAAAGGCCCGCTGAATTCGTTCCAGTTTTCCACATGACAAGAAAATCCTGATACTTGATATGTTTCCAGATCGAGAAGACCAGAGATAAGAGGGAAATAGTACCCTGTATGGAACAACAAGGGATTTGGAGTCAATTTGGGGATCCCACTTAGGTTTCTGACACTAAAATCCTCTGTGACTCATATCATTTGAGTCCCTGTCTAACCACCTGAAAATGTGCCTAAAAATATCTACACCCTAGTTGAGAAGTTTAAGAGGCAGAATGCTACAAAGAGCCAGTATGATGTCTCTCAGGAACAGGGGCTCAGGAAGCCATAATTGCTATTGGGTCTATTTCTTTTCCAGAAGAAAGAACACATGTTGAATCCATATTTCTAATAGATGACTCACCAGATGATTTTAAAACCTGAAGGAAGGCCAAGAAGTCGCTCTTGTGTCATATTTCACTCAGAAATCATGTTGTTGGACTGGTGAGGACGATACCATAGCAACGTCATCACTAAGAGTGGGGAGCTTCTAATTTCCATACGGCCATGTTGACCCCCTTAGCTCAGAGCAACCAGAAAGGGCAGCTGGGGAGGGGGCACCGTCATCACTATGAGAGGGGAGCTTCCCATTTCCATATGGCCATGTTGACCCCCTTAGCTCAGGGCCACCAGAAAGGACAGCTGAGGGGGACCACAGGCCAAGCCTGCCAGGTGTGGCTGGGGCAGGCAGAACTCTGACTTAAGGCTCAACTCCTGTCTAGGTTATTATAATGCTCTTCACAAAGAAAGTGCCATTGTGTGTGAGCCCTCATGTAGAAAAGGTTCAGAATTTCCATTGAGATTCCTTCTCTGACCTTTAGGATATGTAGCAAAGTTCCATTTAATTTTTAAACATTGAAGGACTTCCTAGTTTTATTTTCGCTATGACTGTGGCTCAATTCCCCTGTGGTCTAAGAATAGAATCTAGTTAATTTCAGGGTTTAACATTTGTAGACTTGATTCGTGGCCCCACCTATCATCTATTTGGGTAAAGAGTCTATGACCACTTGAAATAATGTATTCTGCACTTATTATGGAATGTTCCCTATATGTCAATTAGGTCACATTTGTTACCAATGTTTTGTCTGCTTTTTCTGTCAGATATTGAGAAAGGTATATTAAAATCTTCAAACAACGCTGCTCTATTCAACGTTGCATCAGAGAATCTACCAGTGTTAGAAGGCAAGAGAAACAAAAAGTATAACGAATTGAGGGGATAATTGTGACTATCCACAGATAATACGATTGTGTACATAGAAAATCCAAAACAGTCTATAAATACCCTATTAGAATTAAAAATGCAATTTATAAATTTGAGATGGATTGTAGCTTCCCATTGGACAGTTTCTGAAAGAAAACATAGAACCTGTCAATCTTGGGGTAGGACATAGGGTGCACTAACCATTTAAAAGAATTCAGTGGGACTTCATAAAAATGTGACATTTCTCCTTATCTTATGACCATAAGAAAATGAAAAAGTGAACCGCAGGCTGGGAAGTAAAGATTTGCAATACACACACTGACAAGACTTGTCAATAAAGAATTCCTGCTCATCAACCATAAAAAGTCTATTTATAAACGAATAATTCACAAAAGATTGACTGATGGCCAATAAGAACAGGAAAGGGTGCTCTACAGTATTATTTTCAGGAACAGCAAGGCCTTTCGTAAAATGAAAACATACACACAAACCATTATTCCCTAGATGGTTGACGTCCTTATTTCTGAGGACAGCTTGAAGAACAGACTAGCATCAAAGTAAAGTGATGCAATTCCTGACACTCAGAGGATGGACAATTGACCTGAAACTACAGTACAATTTCTAGGCATCATTCGGTCCTCTGAAGGCAGACAACTACCACACCCCTTCCTCCACCACACATGTTGCTTCCCATCCCCTACCATAAAAGAAGAAGATGAGAAACAGATAGGACTAGTAGGAAATAGCAAAAATAACATGTGGGGATTATCCTGAAACACACTGATCACATAACTAGTGTAAGGAAGTGTAGGGAACTGACAAGGACAGAGACTCAAGAGGTACTTCTTTGGGAAATGATGTCTGAAATCTTCACACTTTGGTACCTGCTAATGAGGGCTCTGAGCATACCCTAAGGTTTGCTCACAAGGGTCTGCAACACCATCGCTGAGGACTGAAACTCTTTAAGACCTCAAAGCTTGCCTGATTGACTATTGGACTAAGAGATTCCCATGTTCTGAAAACAGATACCAACTCATTGAAAGGTTCACCTGGGCTCTCTCGGAGGCCCTACAAGAAGCTGAACCATTCACTGAAAATCAATTACACACACACACACACACACACACACACACACAGACACCTGTCATTTCACCAATTACTTAAACATTCAAGGTTCTTCCTACCATTTCTTTTTCACATTGATATTTATACTCATATGAAATGTCATCATTTCTAATGAACACTGATGTCAAAATAGAGATCCATTGACACAATATTCACAAAATGGAACTTCTCTGCTGTCATTTTCAATATAGCGTTTTTTAAAGTTCATACATATTTTAGGTTTTTGGTAACTTATACAGGAGAAGATCAGCATTGAAAAACTCTGAATACTGACAATGAGTTTTAAGCCTAGAGAACAAAAATTGTCCAATTTCATAGATAATAAGGAACCAAAGGGAAAGCATGGAAGCTGTAGTCGAATGATTTTACACATATGCATCCTCTATTATTCTACTACTGAGGGGCGTGTTTTATTACCACTATGAATGCATCAATTGTTTTCCACGTGCACCTGGACAGGTGTAATGAATTACTGCAGTAGAATGAAATGTCTGGGAACTACTTGGCGGCATCTATCATGAACAATGAAATTTCGATCTTATATTTGGTGAACTTCCACTGTCTGTCCCTTTAGACAATGGACCGCAAACAGAAGGGGGAATGAACCACGAGAGACTATGGACTCTGGGAAACAAACTGAGGGCTTCAGAGAGGAGAGGGGTGGGGGATTGGGATGGGCCAGTGATGGGTATTAAGGAAGGTACATATTGCGTGGAGCACTGGGTGTTGTATGCAAATAATGAATCACGGAACAGTACATCAAAAACTAAGGAAATACTGTATAGTGACTAACATATCATAATAAAAAATTGTTATTAGAAAAAAATTAAAGGTAAAAAAAAACAATATAGCTTTTTTGTTTCAAGAACAATCACAATTGAGAAAAAACTAACTTCCAATCCCTAAAGCAAAACACAGACCAAGTTCCATTTCACTCCCCTTTATTCACATTCTCTGTGGGTTCTATTTCCCTACCTCCTTTCCTGCTGAGCAGGGAGCCTCGGCTCGATCCCAGAACCCTGGGATCATAACCTGAGCCAAAGGCACATGCTTAACTGGCTGAGCCAGCCAGGAGCCCCAGCCATGTTTTTCTTAAGCAAAAGGACACTTTCTCATGATGCCTTCACATGACTTCACGTGGTACCAGAGACCTGCATTTGCTTCTTGGAGGTTGCAGATGAAGGCAATTGCAAACTCTCACAGTGGTTTATCAAATACAATGACCTGCCTGGTGACAGTGAAACTCTTATGAGCCCATGAGAGGGTGCTGTGACACTCAGCTGTGGCTGGGCTGGCACAGAGAACAAAATCCTTTTCCCTGCCTGATATCTGTGAGGAACAGATGCCCCCACTGTGAATGAGACCCTGCCACTGAGCTGTCCAAAGATGGCCATCCTCACGGAGGATGAGGATAAAGGACAATGCCTGAGGAGACCTCATCTGTCTCTTTTATCTTTTCATATTTTTGACAGTGGACAAATCACTGCCTAGTGGTCCCCAACTACCTTAGTCTCATCTATGAATGGCCAAGAGGTTTTACAAATCACTTCAGATTTTGACCTCACAAATGCCCACAACCATTTACCATAGGGATTCAACATTAAGCAAAGATACTGTTCGTTGGAAGAGAGGTCCTGCCCACTGTTGTTTCTCACTTATATGCTCATCTTCCTTACCTCATGGTAACATAACCACCTTGATTCTTGATTCCATCTTCAGGAAGGCTGAGGTGACTTGAAGGGCATTACCCTGACATCGTTTTTCTTAGCAATAAGATGTGGACATTTCCCTAGTCCTACACACCCAAAGTTGAATTGGAATCAGGATTGAGGAGGCTGATGAGAGTTGAAGGTGTTTTCCTGTACACGGTGGTTTATTACCAATAAGGATGGGTCAGAGTCCTCGAAATTCCAGAACCTTTTCATTAATGCTTCCTACTCGTGAAAGATAATGTACATTGGTCTTTCCCTGTATATTGTGGTGACTCAGAGAAAAGTGCTTAGCGCGTTCGTCAGACTTCCACGACCACTTTGGGGCTGGCTTCCATATTCACAAAGGATGATGTTAGGGCTAAGAGGGTTCCTGTACACTGTTATTTCTTACAGATAAGTGTATGGCTTTTTTGTTATATTACCAGAGCCACTTAGCGCCGGGTTTGCCGGCCTCCTGAGGGGCCCCTCCCAAGGGGCCTGGTGCCACAACGCCGGGGATTGGGGACCCCTGAGCCCAGTGCCGGAGTCACCCTGCTGCCCCGCAACAACGCGGGCGGCTAGGGGCGCCGCCAGTCTTTCAGGGCGAGAGAACAGGCAGGGCCCTCCAAGTCCCCAGTGACCTTCGAAGGCCCCCCGCGCCAAAACGCTTGGGCCCACACTCCCTCTTGCCAGCGCCCTCACCTCGGCCTGCCCTTCCACCTGCCTCAGAGCTGGCGGAACGGGCCTGCTGGACTCCTGGGGGCTAACACTTACCCTAGGTCGGCCCCCGAGGGCCCCCTCTCAAGGAGCCTGGCACCACAATGCCGGGGATTTGGGAACCCGAGCCCCAGTGCTGGACTCACTCTGCCACCCCGCAAGCACCCATGGCGCTAGGGGCGTTGCCAGTCATTCAGGAAGGGAGAACGGGCAGGGCCCTCCGATCCCCCTGTGACCTTCGAAGGCCCCCTGCGCAAAAACTCTGGCTCCCTCGCTTCTGCTCGCCAGCGCCCTAACCTCGGACCACCCCTACGCTCGGTGCAGAGCTGGCGGATCGGGCCTGCTGGCTTCCTGGGGTCTAACCCTAACCCTAGGTCACCACCGAGGGGCCCCTCCCAAGTGGCCTGGCGCCGCATGCCATTGATTGGGGACCCCCAAGTCCCAGCGCCGGATGCACCCTGCCGCCCCACCGCCACATGGGGTGCTAGGGGCGTTGCCAGTCCTTCAGGGCGACAGAACGGGCAGGACCCTCCGAGCCACCTGTGACTTTTGAAGGCACCCCAAGGCAAAGCCAAAATGCTCTGGCCCACGCTCCCACTCGCCAGCTATCTCACCTCGACCCACACCTCCATTCACTGCACATGGGCTGATCGAGCCTGCCAGCCTCCTGGGGGCTAACCCTAACCCTAGGTTGGCCACCGAGGGGCCCGTCCCAAAGGGCCTGGCGGGGCAACGCCGGGTATTAGGGACCCCCGAGCACCAGCGCCGGATTCACTCTGCCGCCACGCTGACACCCGGGCCGCTAAGGGTGCCGCTGGTCATTCAGGGCGGGAGAACGGGCAGGGCCCTCCGAGCCCGCGGCGACCTTCGAAGGCCGCCCCATTCAAAATGCTTGAGCTCACGCTCCTGCTCCTCAGCGCCCTCACCTCGGCCCGCCCCTCTGCTCGCCGCAGAGCCGGTGGATGAGGCCTGCCCTCCATCTGGGGACTACCCATAACCCTAGGTTGGCCCCTGAGGGGCCACTCCAAAGGGGCCTGGCACCGCAATGCCTGGGATTGGGGACCCCCGAGCCCCAGCGCCGGACTGAAGGTCTCGCCCCGCCGCCACCTGGGTCGCTAGGAGTACCGTCGGTCATTCAGGGAGGGAGAATGGGCAGATCCCTCCGAGCCCCTGGTGACCTTCGAAGGCCCCCCGCGCCAAAACGCTTGGGCCCTTGCTCCCGCTCGCCTGCGCCCTCACCTCGGTCCGCCCCTCCGCTCGCTGCAGAGCCAGTGGATCGGGACTGCCGGCCTCCTGGGTGTTACCCTAACCGTTGGTGGGCCCCCGAGTGGGCCATCCCAGGTTCCTATTGCTGCAACACCGGGGATTGGGGACCCCCGAGCCCCAGCGCCAGACTCACCCTGCAGCCCCGCCACCACCCGGGCCGCTACAGGTGCCGCCGGTCATTCAGGGAGGGAGAACAGGCAGGGACCTCCGAGGCCCCTGGGGCCTTCGTAGGCCCCCCGCGCCAAAACGCTTGGGCCCACGCTCCCGTTCGCCAGCGCCCTCACCTCGGCTCGCCCATCTGCTCGCCACACAGCTGGCGTTTTGGGCCTGCCGGCCTCCTGAGGTCTAACTCTAACCCTAGGTCAGCCCCCGAGGCGTACCTCCCAAGGCGCTTGGTGCCACAATGCCGGAGATTGGTGACCCCCGAGCCGCAGCGCCGGACTCACATTGCCACCCCACCGCCACCCGGGCTTCTAGGGCCGCTGCCAGTCAGTCAGGACGGGAGAACGGGCAGGGCCCTCCGAGCCCACAGCGACCATCGAAGCCCCCCTGCGCCAAACGCCTGGGCCCATGTTCCTGCTCGCCAGCACCCTTGCCTCGGCCCACCCCTCCGCTCGCTGCACAGCCGGCATACGGGCCTGCCGACTCCTGGGAGCTAACCCTAACGCTAGGTCGGCGCCCGAGGGGCCCCTCCCAAGGTGCCTGGTGCCGCAAGCCAGGGATTCAGGACGCCCAAGCCTCAGCACTGGACTCACCCTGCTGACCCACCGCCACCCTGGCCGCTAGGAGCGCTGTCAGTCATTCAGGGCGGGAGAATGGGCAGGGCCCTCTGAGCCCCCTGCGACTTTCGAAGGCCCCCCTCGCCAAAACGCTTGGGCCCATGCTCCCGCTCGCCAGCACCCTCACCTCGCCCCCCCCCTCCGCTAGTCGCATAGCCAGCGGATTGGGCCTGCTGGCCTCCTGGGGACTATTGGTATCCCTAGTTCAGCCCACTAGGGGCCCTTCCCAAGGGGCCTGGCGCCGCAACGCTGGGGATTGGGAATCCACGATCCCCAGCGCTGGACTCACCCTACTGCCCCGCTGCCACCCGGGCTGGTAGGGGCGCCGCCGATCATTCAGGGCGGGAAAACGGGCAGGGCCCTCCGAGCCCCTGCCGACCATCGAAGTTCCCCCACGCCAAAACGCTTGGGCCCTCACTCCCGCTTGCCAGCTCCTTCACCTCGGCCCGCCACTCCACTCGACGCACACCTGGCGGATAGGGTCTGCCGGCCTCCCGGGGGCTAACCCTAACACTAGTTCGGTCCCCAAAGGGCCCCTCCAAAGGGGCCTGGCACCACAACGCCGGGGATTGGGGACCCCCATGCCCCAGCGCCGGACTCACCCTGCCGTCCTGCCGCCACCTGGGCCGCTAGGGGTGCGGCCGGATATTCAAGGCTGGAAAACGGGCAGGGCCCTTGGAGCCCCCGGCGACCTTCAAAGGGCCCCTGCGCCAAAACGCTTGAGCCCAGGCTCCCGCTCGCCAGCGCCCTCACCTTGGCCTGCCCCTCCGCTCACCGGATAGCTGGCGGATCGGGCCAGCCTGCCTTCTGGTGGCTAAACCTAACCGTAGGTCGGCCACCGAGGGGCCCCTCCGATGGATGGGGCCTGGCGCCACATCGCCTGGGATTGCTGACCCCGAGCCCCAGCGCGGGATTCACCTTGCCGCCCCACCGCCAACTGGGCTGCTAGGAGTGCCGTCAGTCATTCAGGGCGGGAAAATGGGCAGGGCCCTCCGAGCCCCTGGCGACCTTCGAAGACCCCCCGCGCCAAAACGATTGGGCCCAAGCTCCTGCTCACCTGCGCCCTCACCTCGGACCACCCCTCCGCTCACTGCACAGCCGGTGGATCGGGCCTGTGGGCCTCCTGGGGGCTAACCCTAACCCTAGGTCTGCCCCCAAATGGCCCTTCCCAAGGGGCCTGGCGCCGCAAAGCCGGGCATTGGGGACCCCCGAGACCCAGCACCGGACTCAACCTGCCGCCCCGCTGCCACCAGTGCCGTGAGGAGCGCCATCGGTCATTCAGGACGGAAGAACGGGCAGGACCCTCTGAGTCCCTGGTAAAATTCGAAGGCCCCTCACGCCGAAACTTTGGGCCCATGTTCCCACTCGACAAATGGCTCATCTCAACCTGCCCCTCTGCTCGCCGCACAGCTGGAGGATCGGGCCTGCCGGCCTCCTTTGGGCTAACCCTACCCTAGGTCGGCCCCCGAGGGACCACTTCCAAGTGTCCGGTGCAGCCATGCCGGGGATTGGGGACCCCCCCCAGTGCTGGACTCACCTTGCCGTCCCGTCGCCAACCGGGCCGCTACGGGCACCGCCGGTCATTCAGGGCGGGAGAACGGGCAGCGCACTCCGAGCCTCTGGCGACTACGAAGGCCATCCGCGCCAAAACGCTTGGGCCGACGCTCCTGGTCGCCAGCGACCTCACCTCAGCACACCACTCCAATCGCCGCAGAGCTGGCGGATCGCGCCTGCCACCCTCCTGGGGGCTAACCTTAACCCAAGCTGGGCCCCAGAGGGGCCCCTCCCAAGGGGACTGGCGCCGCAACGCCAGGGATCGGGGAACCCGAGCCCCGGCTGCGAACTCACCCTGCCCCCGCGCCATCACCTGGGCTGCTAGGGGCACCCTCGGTCATTCAGGGCGGCAGAACTGGCAGGCCCCTCCGAGCCCCCAGCGACCTTTGAAGGCCCCCCGCGCCAAAACGCTTGGGCTCACGCTCCTGTTTGTCAGCGCACTCACTTCGACCCACCCCTCCTCTCGCCACACAGCTGGCAGATCCCGCCTGCCGGGCTTCTGGGTGTAACCCTAACCCTAGGTCTGTCCCCATGGGGCCCCTCCTAATGGGCCTGGCATCGCAATGCCGGGGATTGGGGAACCCCAGGCCCAGCGCCGGACTCACCCTGCCGCCCCACCACCACCCAGGCCGCTAGGGGCGTTGCCAGAATTTCAGGGCGGAAGAAAGGGCAGGGCCCTCTGAGCCCCCGCTGACCTTAGAAGGCCTCCCGCACCAAAACATTTGGGCCCACGCTCCCGTTCGCCAGCGCCCTCTTCTCAGGTCGCCCTTCCGCTCACCGAACATCTAGCGGATCAGGCCAGCCTGCTTCCTGGGGGCTAACCCTAACCCTAGGTCGGACCCCGAGGGGCCCCTTCCAAAGGCCTGGTGCCACAATGTCGGGGATTGGGGACCCCTGAGCCACAGTGCCAGACTCACTCTACCGCCCCTCCCCTACTGGCCCCTAGGGGCGCCGCCGGTCATTCAGGGCGGGAGAACGGGCAGGGCCCTCCGAGCCATGGCAACATTCGAAGGCTCAGGGCACCAAAACACTGGGGCCCACGCTCCCGCTCGCCATCGCCCTCAACTCGACCCGCACCTCCGCCCATCGCACAGTGGGCAGATCGGGCCTGCCGGACTCCTGGGAGATAACCCCAAACCCTACTTCGGCCCCCGAGGGGCCCCACCAAGGGGCCTGGCACCGCCACGCCGGGGCTTGGGGAATCCTGAGCCCCAGCTCCGGACTCACGCTGCCTCCCCACCGCCACCCTGGCCGCTAGGGTGCCGCCGGTCATTAAGGGCGGGGGAACGGGCAGGGCCATCAGAGCTCACGGCGACCATCGAAGGCCCCCCGCGCCAAAACGCTTGGGCCCACGCTCCCGCTCCCCAGTGCCCTCACCTCAGCTTGCCCCTCCGCTTGCCGCAGAGCTGGCGGATCGGGCCTGCCGTCCTCCTGGGGAATCTCCCTAAGCCTAGGTCGGCTATCGACGGACCCCTCCCAAGGGCCCTGGCGCCGCAACGCCGGGGATGGGGGATCCCCGATCCCCAGCGCTGGACTTAACCTGCCCCCCTGCCACCACCCTGGCGACTAGGGGCGCTGTTGTTCATTAAGGGCAGGAAAACGGGCAGCGCCCTCCGAGGCCCCAGCGACCTTCGAAGCCCTCCGCGAAAAAACGCTTGGGCCCAAGCTCTTGCTCGCCAGCGCCCTCACCTCAGCCCGCCCCTCCGCTCACCGCACAGTGGGTGGATCGGGCCTGCCGGCCTACTGGGGGCTAACCCTATCCCTAGGTCTGTCCCCGAGGGCCCCCACCCAAGGGGCCTGGCGCCGCAAACTGGGGATGGGGGACCCCCAAGCCCCAGCGCCGGACTCACCCTGCCACCCCTCCGACATCCGGGCAGCTAGGGGCGCCGCAGGTCATTGAGGGCGGGAGAATGGGCAGGGCCCTCGAGCCCCCGGCGAACTTCGAAGACCCCCTCGCCAAAACGCTTGGGCTCATGCACCCGCTCGCCAGAGCCCTCACCTCGGTTTGCCCCTCCGCTCTCTGCACAGCCAGCAGATCGGCCTGCCGGCCTCCTTGGGGCTAACCGTAACCCTAGGTCGGCCCCTTAGGGGCCCCTCCCCAGGGGCCTAGCACCACAACGCCGGGGTTTGGGGATCCCTGAGCCCCAGCGCCGGATTCACCCTGCTGCCCCACCGCCAACCGGGCCGGTAGGGGCGCCGCTGGTCATTCAGTGCGGGGGGACATGTAGGGCCCTCTGAGCTATCGGTGACTTTTGAAGGCCCCCAGAGCCAAAACGCTTGGGCCCATGCTCCCGTTCGCCAGCACCCTCACTTCGGCCAGGCCCTCTGCTTGCCGCACAGGAGGCGGATAGTGCCTGTCAGCCACCTGGGGGCTAACCCTAAACATAGGTCGGCCCCCTAAGGTCCCCTCCTAAGTGGCCTGGACCCACAACGCCGGGGATAGGGTACCTCCCAGCCCCAGCGCCGGATTCACCCTGCCGCCCTTCTGCCAACTGGGTCGGTAGGGGCAACACCGGACATTAAGGGCGGGAGAACGGGCAGGGCCCTCCGAGCCCCCGGCGACCTTCGAAGGCCCCCCGCACCAAGGAACTTGGGTCCACGCTTCCGCTCGCAGCGCCCGTACCTTGACCCCCCGTCCGCTCACCACAAGCTGGCGGATCGGGTCGGCTGGCCTCCTGGGGGCTAACGCTAACCCTGGGTCGGCCCCCGAGGGGCCCCTCCCAAGGGACCTGGCACCGCAACACCAGGGATTGGGCCCCCACAGCCCCAGCTCCGGACTCACCCTGCTGCCCCGCCACCACCTGGGCCACTAGGGGCGTCGCCCATCATTCAGGGCTGGAGAACGGGCAGGGTCCTCCGAGGCCCCTGCGACCTTAGTAGGCCCCCCGTGCCAAAAAGCTTGGGCCCATGCTCCTGCTCGCTAGCGCCTTACCTCAGCGGCCCCTCCGCTCGCCGCGAGCTGGCGGATCGGGCCTGCCGGCCTTCTGGGGGCTAACCCAAACACCAGGTCGGCCCCCAAGGGGCCCCTCCCAAGGGGCCTATCGCTGCAATGCCTGGGATTGGTGACCCCCGAGTCCCAGCGCCGGACTCACCGTGCCGCCCCGCCGCCACCCGGGCCGGTAGGAGAGCCGTCGGTCATTCAGGGCAGAACAACGGACAGGGCCCTCCGAGCCCCCGGCGCCATTTGAAGGCCCTCTGCACCAAAACCCTTGGGCCCACGCTCCCGCTCGCCAGCACCATCACTTCGGCCCACCCTCCGCTCGCTGCACAGCTGGCGGATTGGGCCTGACGGTCTCCTGGGGGCTAACCCTAACCCTAGGTCGGCCCTTGAGGGGCCCCTCCCAAGGGGCCTGGTGCCGCAACGCCAGGGATTTGGGACCCACAAGCCCCAGCGCCGGATTCACCCTCCCGCCCCGCTGCCACCTGGGCCTCTAGGGGCACCGCCGGTCATCCAGGGCGGGAGAACGGGCAGGGTCCTCCGAGCCCCTGGTGACCTTTGAAGGCCCCCACACCAAAACGCTTGGGCCCACGCTTCTTGCTAGTAAGCGCCCTCACCTCGGTCCGCCCCCCCTCTCGCCGCACAGACAGCGGATTGTGCCTGCCAGCCTCCTGGGAACTAACCCTAACTCTAGGTCTGCTCACGAGGGGTCCCTCCCAAGGGGCCTGGCAATGTCACGCCGGGGATTGGGGACCCTCAAGCCCAGTGCATTACTTACCCTGCTGCCCTGCCACCACCCAGGCTGCTAGGGGCGCCGCCGGTTATTTAGGGTGGGAGAACGGGCAGGGCTCTCCGAGCCCCGGCGACCTTCGAAGACCCCCGCTCCAAAACGCTTGGGCCTATGCTCCTGCTCGCCAGCACCCTCTCCTCAGCCCGCCCCTCCGCTCGCTGCACAGCCGGCAGATCGGGACTGCCGGCCTCCTGGGGCTAACCCTAACCCCTAGGTCGGCTCCCGAGGGGCCCATCCCAAGGGGCCTGGTGCCGCCACACGGGTGATTGGGGACCCCCGAGCACCAGGGCCGAAGTCACCCTGCCGCCCTGCTGCGACCCGGCTCACTAGGGGCACCGTCCTCATTCGGGGCTGGGGAACGTGTAGGGCCCTCCGAGCCCCCGGCGACTTTTGAAGGCCCACCGCGCCAAAACGCTTGGGCCCAAGCTCCCGTTCGCAAGCGCCCTCACCTCGGCCCGTCCCTCCACTTGCCACACAGCTGGCGGATCGGGCCTGCAGGCCTCCTGGGGGCTAACCCTAAACCTAGGTTGGCCCCCAAGGGGCCCCTCCCAAGGTGCCTGGCGCCACCACACCTGGGATTGGGGTCCCCTGAGCCCCATTGACTGACTCACCCTGCCGCCCCGCCACCACCCGGGCTGCTAGGGGCGCCGCCGGTCATTCAGGGCGTTAGAACGGGCAGGGCTCTCCGAGCCCCCGGCAAGCTTCGAATGCCCGCTCGCCAAAACGCTTGGGCCCATGCTCCCACTCGCCAGTGCATTCACATCGACCCACCCTCCGCTCACAGTACAGCCGACGGATAGGTCCTGCCGGCCTCCTGGAGCTAACACAAACCCTACGTCGGCGCCCGAGGGGCCCCTCCCAAGGGGCCTGGCTCCGCCACGCCGGGGCTTGGGGACCCCCGAGCACCAGCGGCAGTCTCACCCTGCCTCCACGCTGTGACCCGGCCCGCTAGGGGCGCTGTCCTCATTCAGGGCGGGAGAACAGGCAGGGCCCTCAGAGCCCCGGGCGACATTTGAAGACCCCCGCGCCAAAACGCTTGGACCCACAGAACCGCTCGCCAGCGCCCTCACCTAGACTAGCCCCTCCGCATGCCACACAGCCAGCGGATCAGGCCTGCCAGCCTCCTGGGGGCTAAACCAAACCCTACGTCAGCCCCCGAGGGGCCCCTCCCAAGGGGCCTGGCTCCGCCACGCTGGGGCATGGGGACCCTCGAGCACCAGCGCTGGACTCACCCTGCCGCCCCACCACGACCCGGGGCGCTAGGGGCGCTGCTGGTCATTCAGGGCGGGAAAGCGGCCAGGGCCCTGTGAGCCCCCGGTGACCTGCGAAGGCCCCCTGCGCCAAAACGCTTGGGCCTACGGTCCCGCATGCCAGCGTGCTCACCTCATCCCACCCCCCCTCTTGCCGCACAGACAGCGGATCGGGCCTGCCAGCCTCCTGGGAACTGACCCTAACTCTAGGTCTGCTCACGAGGGGCCCCTCCCAAGGGGCCTGGCGATGCCACGCCGGGGATTGGGGACCCTCGAGCCCCAGCGCATTACTTACCCTGCCGCCCTGCCGCCACCCGGGCTGCTAGGGATGCTACCAGTTATTTAGGGCGGGAGAACGGGCAGGGCCCTCCAAGCCCCCAGTGACCTTCAAAGGCCCCCCGCGCCAAAACACTTGGGCCTACGCTCCTGCTCGCCAGCACCCTCTCCTCAGCCCGCCCCTCCGCTCACTGCACAGCTGGCAGATCGGGACTGCCGGCCTCCTGGGGCTAACCCTAATCCGAGGTCGGATCCCGAGGGGCCCATCCCAAGGGGTCTGGCACCGCCACGTGGGTGATTGGGGACCCCCAAGCACCAGGGCTGAACTCACCCTGCTGCCCCGCTGCGACCCGGCTCTCTAGGGGCACCGTCCTCATTCGGGGCTGGGGAAGGGACAGGGCCCTCTGAGCCCCCGGTGACATTCGAAGGCCCGACACGCCAAAACGCTTGGGCTCATGCTCCCGCTCGCCAGCGCCCTCACCTCGCCCCACCCGTCCGTTCTCTGCACAGCCAGCGGATCAGGCCCCGGCCTCCTTTGGGCTAACCCTAACCCTAGGTCAGCCCCCGAGGGACCCCTCCCAAGGGGCCAGGCGCCACCACGCCGGGGCATTTGGATCCCTGAGCCCTACTCCAGACTCACCCTGCCGCCCCGCCGCCACCCGGGATGCTAGGGGCGCCACCGGTCATTCAGGGAGGGAGTACCAGCAGGGCCCTCTGAGCCCACGATGACCTTCGAAGGCCCCCCGCACCAAAACGCTTGGGCCTAAGCTCCTGCTCACCAGCGCCCTCACCTCGGCTCACCCCTCCCCTCGCCACACAGCGGGCGGATCGGGCCCCGGCCTCCTTTGGGCTAACCCTAACCCTAGGTCGGCCCCCGAGAGACCCCTCCCAAGTGCCTGGAGCCACCACGCCGGGGATCGGGGACCACTGAGCCCCAGCTCCAGACTCATCCTGCTGACACGCCGCCACTCTGGCCGCTAGGGGCGCCACCGGTCATTTAGGGTGTGAGAATGGGCAGGGCCCTACAAGCCCCCAGCGAAAAAGGAAGGCCCTCCATGCCAAAACGCCTGGGCCCACGCTCCCGCTTGCCAGCGCCCTCACCTTGGCCCGCCCCTCTGCTCACCGCACAGCCGGCGGTTCGGGCCTGCTGGCCTCCTATGGGCTAACCCTAAACCTAGGTCGTCCCCAGAGGAGCCCCTCCCAAGGGGCCTGGTGCCGCCATGCTGGGGATTGGGGACACCTGAACCCCACCGCCGGATGCACGCTGCCGCTCCTCACCACCCGGCCCGCTAGGGGCGCCGTCCTCATTCAGGGCGTTAGAACGGGCAGGGCCTGCGGAGCCCCCGGCAACCTTCGAAGGTCCCCCGCGACAAAACGCTTGGGCCCATGCTCCCGCTCACCAGCGCCCTCACCTCGGCTAGCCCCTCCGCATGCGGCAGAGCCGGCGGATCGGGTGTGCCAGCCTCCTGGGGGCTAACCCTAACGCTAGGTCGGCCCCAGAGGGGCCCCTCCCAAGGGGCCTGGCGCCACCACGCCAGGGATTTGGGATCCCCAAGCCCCACCGCCGGACACACCCTGCCACCCCGGCGCCACCCAGGCTGCTAGGAGCGCCGCCGTTCATTCAGGGAGGGAGAACGGGCAAGGCCCTCTGAGCCCCCGCCGATATTTGAAGTCTCCTGGCGCCAAAACCCTAGGGTCCACGGTCCCGCTCGCCAGTGCCCTCACCTCGGCCAGCCCCTCTGCATGCTGTAGAGGCGGCGGATCGGGCCTGCCGGCCTCCTTGGGGCTAACGAAAACCCTAGCTCGGCCCCCGAGGGACCCCTCCCAAGGGGCCTGGCAATGCCATGCCGGGTATTGGGGACCCCCGAGCCCGAGCTCTGGACTCACCCTGCCTCCCCGCCACCACCCTGGCCGCTAGTGCGCCGCCGGGCATTCAGGGCGGGAGAACTTGCTGGGCTCTCCGAGCCCCCGGTGAGCTTCGAAGGCCCCCCATGCCAAAACGCTTGGGCCCACGCTCCCGCTTGCCAGCGCATTAACGTCAGCCCACCCCTCTGCTCGCTGCACAGCCGGCGGATCAGGCCGGCCGGCCTCCTTTGGGCTAACACTAACCATATGTCAGCCCCCGAGGAACCACTCCCAAGTGCCTGGCGCTGCCACGCCGGGGGTTGGGGACCCCCGAGCCCCAGCTCCAGACTCACCCTGCCGGCCTGCCATCACACCGGCCACTAGGGGTGCCACCGGTCATTCAGGGCGGGAGAACGGGCAGGGCCTTCTGAGCCCCCGGTGACATTCGAAGGCCCCCTGCGCCAAAATGCTTGCGCCCACGCTCCCGCTTGCCAGCGTGCTCACCTCAGCCCGCCCCTCGATCGCTGTACAGCCGGCAGATAGGGCCTGCCAGCCAACTGGGGGCTAACCCTATCCAAAGGTCAGCCCCCGAGGGGCCCATCCCAAGGGTCCTATCGCCGCAACGCTGGGGATTGGGGAACCCCAAGCCCCAGTGCCAGGCTCACCCTTCCACCCCGCCCCCACCGGGCTGCTAGTGGTGCCGCCGATCATTCAGGGCGGGAGAATGGGCAGGGCCCTCCGAGCCCCCGACGACTTTCGAAGGCCCCCCGTGCCAAAACGCTTGGGCCCACGCTCCCACTCTCCAGCACCCTCACCTTGGCCCGCCCCACCGCTCACCGCACAGCCGACGAATCGGGCCTGCCGGCCTCCTAGGGTCTAAACCTAACCCTAGGTCGGCCCACGAGGGGCTCCACCCAAGGTGCCTGGCGCAGCTACGCCGGGGATTGGGGTCCCCCGAGCACCATCGCCGGACTCACCCTGCCGCCCCTCCGTGACCCGGCCCACTAGGGGCACCGTCCTCATTCAGAGCGGAAGAACGGGAAGGGCCATCCAAGGCCCGGTGACCTTCGAAGGACCCCCGGTCCAAAACGCTTGGGCCTACGCTCCCGCTCGCCAGCGCATTCACGTCGGCCCGCCCCTACGCTTGCTGCACAGCCAGCAGATCGGGCCTGCCAGCATCCTTTGGGCTAACCCTAAACCTAGGTCGGCCCCAGACGAGTCCCTCCCAAGGGGCCTGGCGTCACCATGCCAGGGATTGGGGATGCCCGAGCCCCAGTGCCGGACTCACTCTGCCGCCACGCCACCACCCAGGCCGCTAGGGGCGCCTCAGGTCATTCAGGATTGGAGAACGGGAAGGGCCCTCCGAGCCCCTGGCGACATTTGAAGGCCCCCTGTGCCAAAATGCTAGGGCCCACGCTCCCGCTTGCCATTACCCTCACCTTGGCCCTCCCCTCCGCTTGCCACTCAGCTGGCAGATCGGTCCTGCCGGCCTCCTGGGGGCTAACCCTAACCCTACATCGGGCTCGAGGGGCCCCTACGAAGGGGACTGGCGCCGCCACGCCAGCGATTGGAAACCCTCGAGCCCCAGCGCAGGACTTACCCTGCTGCCCCGCCGCCACCCAGGCCTCTAGGGGCGCCACCAGTCATTCAGGATGGGAGAACGGGCAGGGCCCTCCGAGCTCCTGGCGACATTTGAAATCCCCCTGCGCCAAAACGCTTGGGCCCACACTCCTGCTGCCCAGCGCCCTCACCTCGGCCCGCCCTTCTGCTCACCACACAGCCGGCGGATTGGGCCTGCAGGCCTCCTGGGGGCTAACCCTAACCCTAGGTCGGCCCCCGAGGGGCCCCTCCATAGCGGCCTGGCGCCGCAACACCGGGGATTGAGGACCCCTGAGTCCCAGCGCCAGACTCACCCAGCTGCCCCGCCGCCTTGCGGGCCGCCTGGGGCGCCGCAGATCATTCAGGGCGGGAGAAAGGGCAGGGCTCTATGAGCTCCTGGCGATCTTTAAAGGCCCCCCGCGCCAAACGCTTGGGCCCACGCTCCCGCTCGCCAGCGCCTTCACTTCGGCCCACCCCTCCGCTCGCCGCACCACTGGCGGATCGGGCCTGTCGGCCTCCTAGGAGCTAACACTAACCCTAGGTCGGCCCCAGAGGGGCCCGTCCGAGGGGCCTGGCGCTGCCACACCAAGGATTGGGGACTCCTGAGCCACAACGCCAGATGCAGCCTGCTGCCCTGCCACCACCCGGGCCACTAGGGGCGCTGCTGGTCATTCTGGGCTGGAGAACGTACAGGGCCTTCTGAGCCACCCTCGATCTTTGAAGGCCCCCACGCCAAAACGCCTGGGCCCACGCTCCCGCTTGCCAGCACTCTCACCTCGGCCTGCCCCTCTGCACGCTGCAAAGCTGGCAGATCAGGCCTGCCGAAATCCTGGGGGCTAACACAAACCCTGTGTCAGCCCCCGAGGGGCCCCTCACAAGGGTCCTGGAGCCGCCACTCCTGTGCTTGGGCACGCTCAGCAGCAGCGCCAGACTCACCCTGCCACCATACCACCACCCGGGCTGCTAGGGGCGGCGCCGGTCATTCAGGGCGGGAGAACGGGCTGGGATCTCCGAGCCCCTGATGACATTGGAAGGCCCCCCGTGCAAAAACGCTTCAGCCAACGATCCCGCTCCCCAGAGCCCTCACCTTGGCCCACCACTCCACTCTCCACACAGCCGGCGTATCGGGCCTGCTGGCCTCCTTTGAGCTAACACTAACCCTAGGTCAGCCCCCAAGGGACCCCTCCCAAGTGCCTGGCGCCATCACGCCAGTGATTGAGACCCCCAAGCCCCAGCTGTGGACTCACCCTGCCGCTGCGTCTCACCTTGGCCCGCCACTCCACTCTCCACACAGCTGGTGGATCGGGCCTGTCGGCCTCCTGGGAACTAACTCCAAACCCTACGTCGGCCCCCAAGGGGCCCCTCCCAAGGGGCCTGATGTCGCCACGCCAGGGATTGGGGATGCCCTAGCCCTAGCGCCAGACTCACCCTGCAGCCCCGCCTCCACCCTGGCCTCTAGGGGTGCCGCCGGTCATTCAGTGCGGGAGAACGTGCAGTGCCCTCCGAGCCCCCAGCAAACTTCGAAAGCCCCCTTGCCAAAACTCTTGGGCCCACGCTCCCACTCGCCAGTGCCCTCACCTCGGCCCACCCCTCCGCTCACCGCACAGCTGGCAGATCTGGCCTGCCGGCCCCCTTGGGGCTAACTCTACACCTAGGTCAGCCCCGGTGGGCCCCCTCCCAAGGTGCCTGGTGCCGCCTCGCTGGGGACTGGGGTCCCCGGAGCCCCTTCGCCACACTCACACTGCCACCCCACCGCCAACCGGGACACTAGGGGTGCCGCCGGTTATTCAGGTTGGGAGAACGGGTAGGGCCCTCCGAAACATCGGCGACATTCGAAGGCCCCCCGCACCAAAAGGCTTAGGCCCATGCTCTTGCTCCCCAGTGCCCTCACCTCGGCCCACCCCACTGCTTGCTGCACAGCTGGCGGATTGGGCCTGCCGGCTTCCTGAGGGCTAACCCTAACCCTAGATCAACCCCTGAGGGGCCCCTCCCAAGGGGCCTGGCGTCACCACGCCACGGATTGGGGACCCCCGAGCCCCAGGTCTGGACTAACCCTGCCGCCCTGCGTCCATCTGGGCTGCTATCGGCACCACCGGTCATTCAGCGCGGGAGAATGAGCAGGGCCCTCAGAGACCCCGGCAACATTTGAAGTTACCCTGCGCCAAAACGATTGGGCGCACGCACCCGCTCCCCAGCACCCTCACCTTGGACCACCGCTCCACACCCCGCTCAGCCGGGGGATCAGGCCTGCCTGCCTCCTGGGGGCTAAACCTATTCCAGGTCGGCCCCCGAGGGGCCCCTCCCACGGGGCCTGGCGTCGCCTCGCCAGGGATTGGGGACGCCCGAGCCCCAGCGCCGGACTCACCCTGCCGCCCCGGCACCACTCGGGCCGCTAGGGGCGCCGCCGGTCATTCACGGAGGGAGAACATGCAGGGCCTTCCAAGCCTCCGTCGACCTTTGAAGGACCCCGCGCCAAAACTCCTGGGCCGACGCTCCCGCTCGCCAGCGCCATCACCTCGGCCTGCACCTCTGCAAACTGCACAGCCGGCGGATTGCGCATGTCGGCCTCCTGGGGGCTCCTCCCAAGGGACCTGGCACTGCCACACCGGTGCTTGGGGACCCCCAGCACCAGCGCCAGACAAACCCTGCCGCCTTGCTGCCAACCCGGCCGCTAGGGACGCCGCCACTCATTCAGGTCGGTAGAATGGGCAGGGCCCTCTGAGCCCCCGGCGACCTTCGAAGGCCCCCCGTACCAAATCGCTTGGGCCCATGTTCCTGCTCGCCAGCTTGCTCACCTTGGCCCGCCCTCTGCTCAACACACAGCTGTCGGATCAGGCCTACCGGCCTCCTGGGGGCTAACCCTAACCCTAGGTTGGCCCCCAAAGGGCCCCTCCCAAGGGGCCTGTCGCCACAACACCGGGGATTGATGACCCCCAGCCCCAGCGCTGGACTCACCCTGCATCCCCGCCGGCACCCAGGCCGCTAGGGCACCACCGGTCATTCAGGGCGGGAGAATGGACAGGGCCCTCCCAGTCCCAGTGAACTTCTAAGGCCCCAGGAGCCAGAATGCTTGGGCCCATGCTCCCGCTGACCAGCGCCCTCACCTCAGCCAGCCCCTCTGCTGGCTGCACAGCCAGCGGATTGGGCCTGCCAGCCTCCTGGGGGCTAACCCTAACCCTAGGTTGGCCCCCGAGGGGAACCTCCCAAGGGGCCTGGCGCAGCAATGCCAGGGACTGGGGACCCCTGAGCTCCAGCGCCGGACTCACCCTGCTGCCCCGACGCCACCCGAGCTGCTAGGGGCGCTGCCGGTCATTCAGTGCGGGAGAACAGACAGGGCCCTTCGAGCCCCTGGCGACCTTCGAAGGCCAACTTGCAAATACGCTTGGGCCCACACTCCTGCTCACTAGCACCCACATCTCAGCCCGCCCCTCCGCTTGCCGCACACCTGGCAGATCAGGCCTGCTGGCATCCTGGGGGCTAACTCTAACACTTGGTCGGCCCACGAGGGGCCCCTCCCAAGGGGCCTTGCACCGCAACACCGGGGATTGGGGACACCCGAGCCCCAGTGCCAGACTCTCCCTGCCGCCCTGCCGCCAACTGGGCCAGTAGGGGCGCCGCCGATCATTCAAGGAGGGAGAAGGGGCAGGGCCCTCTGAGCCCCCGGCGACCTTCGAAGAACTCCTGCGCTAAAATGCTTGGGCCCACTTTTCCTCTCCCCAGCGCCCTCACCTCGGCCCGCACCTCCACTCGCCGCACAGTGTGCGGATTGGGCCTGACGGTCTTTTTGGGGCTAACCTTAACCCTAGGTCGTCGCCCCAGGGGCCCCTCCCAAGGGTCCTGGTGCCACTACGCCGGGGATGTGGTACCCCAAGCCCCAGAGCTGGACTCACCCTCCACAGTGCAGCCGCCCAGGCCGCTAGGGGCACCACCGGTCATTCAGGGTGGGAGAACGGACAGGGCCGTGGAGAAACCGGCGACATTTGAAGCCTCCCACCCCAAAATGCTGGGGCCCACCATCACGCTCCCCAGCACCTCCACCTTGGCCCGCCCACCTCTAGCCGCCTAGCCAGAGGATCACGCCTGCTGGCCTCATGGGGGCTAAATCTAACCCTAGGTCGGCCCACAAGGAGCCCTTCCCAAGGGGCCTGGCACTGCAACGCCGGGGATTGGGGATCACCGAGCCGCAGCGTGGGACTCACCCTGCTGCCCAACCGTGAATGGAGCCGCTAGGGGCATCGCCGGTAATTCAGGGCGGGAGAACGGGCAGGGCCCTCCGAGCCTCTAGCGACGTTCAAAGGCCCATACTCCAAAACGCTGGATACCATACTCCCGCTCGCCGGGACCCTCACCTAGGCCCACTCCTCTGCTTGCCGCACAGACGGTGCATCGGGCCTGCTGGCCTACTGAGGTCTAACCCTAACCCCTAACCTTAAACCCTAAGCCTTAACCCCTAACCCTAACCCTAACCATAACCCCTAACCCTTGCCCTAACCCTAACCCTACCCTAAATCTAACCCTAAACCCTAATCCTTAAACCCTAAACCCTAACATTAACACTAAACCATAAACCTTAACCCTAATCCCGAAGCCCTAAACAATAAACCCTAACCTTAACCACTAACCCCAAACCCCAAACCCTAACCCTCCCCTTAACGCTACCCCTTCAGCTAACCCTACCCCTAACCTGTAAACTAACCCTAAACCTAAACCTAACCCGTACCCTAACCTGAACCCTAACCTTAACCCTAAACCCTAAACCCTGACCCTAACCCATACCTTAACTCATACCATAACCCGTACCCTAACCCAACCCGTAACCTAACCCTAACCCGTACCCTAACTATAACCCTAAACCCTAAACCGTAACCCGTACCCTAACCCTAACCAGTATCCTTCCCTTAACGTTAACCCATACCCTAACCCGTACACTAACCCATACCATAACCCGTACCCTATCCCAAACCCGGACCCTAACCCATACCCTAACCCATACCTAACCCTAACCTGTACCCTAACCCGTACCCTAACCCATACCCTAACCCTAAACCATACCCTATACCTATCCCTAACCCGTTCCCTAACCCGTACCCTTACCCCAACCCTAAACCGTAACCCAACCTGTACCATAACCCTAAACTGTACCCTAACCCTAACCCATACCCTAACCCTAACCCGTACCCTAAACCGTACCCAAATCCGTACGCCAACACTTACCCTAAGCCGTACCCTAACACGTACCCTAAACCGTACCCTAATGCGTACCCTAACCCGTACCCTAACCCTAACCCATACCCTAAACGTAACCCATACTCCAACCCTAACCCCACCCTAACCCCAAACCCTAAACCCTAACCCGTACCCTAAACCCTTATCTGTACCCTAACGCATAACCTCTAACATGTAACCCCTAAACCCAACCCTAACCCGTACCCTCTCCTTCCCCTAACTCTAACCCCTACCCTCACCCATACCCTAACCGTAACCCATACCCTAACCTTAACCCATACCCTAATCCGTACCCTAACCCCCGGGGTTGGGTACACCTGAGCCCCACCACGGGACTCAGCCTGCCACCCCTCAGGAAACCATGCCCCTTGCGGCGCCACAGAGCATCCCATGCAGGAGAATTGGTAGGGCCCCCCTGAGCCCCCAGCGATCCTCGGCAGCCCCCTATACCCCAACCCTGAGGCCCACGCTCATCCTGCCCCACACCTTCCGTTCGGCTTGCCACCGAGCTCATCGCAGAGCCGGCAGATCAGGCCTGCCGGGTTCCTGGGGCCTAGAACTGACCCTAGGTCGGCTGGGTACGGCCCCTCCCCTGGGGCCCGGTGCCGTAGCCCCAGGGACTGGGGACACCTGAGTCCCACTGCAGGACAAAGCCTGCCAGCCCGCAGGAAACCGTGCCCCTTGGGAGGCTGTAGAGCATTCAGGGCGGGAGAACCAGGAGGGCCCCCAGAGCCCCCGGGGAACTTCAGTGATCCCTAAACCCAACCTTGAAGCCCATGCTCACCCAACCCTGCACCCTCACCTCAGCCCGCGGCGGAGCTTGCCACATAGTGGGCAGATCTGGCCTGCGAGGTTCCTGGGCCCCAACCCTAACCCTAGTTCATCTGTGGAGGGGCCCCTCCCCAGGAGTCTGGAGCCACAGCCACGGGGATTCAGGACACCTGAGCCCCACAGCAGGACTCAGTCTGCGACCACACAGGAAACCGTGTGCCTTGGGAGGCCATAGAGCATTCAGGGCGGGAGAACCAGGAGGGCACTCCTGAGCCACCAGCGACCTTCGGCGGCCTCCCACACCCCAACCCTGAGGCCCATGCTCACCCTCCCCACACCGTCACCTCAGCCCGTGTAGCTCGACATACAGCCAGCAGATCGGGCCTGCGGGGCTCCTGGGGCCTAAACCTAGCCCTAGGTCGGCCGTGGGTGTGGGGGTCTCCCCAGGAGCCTTACACCACAGCCCCAGGGAATTGGGATACCTATACCCCACCAGGGGCTCAGCTTGCCACCCGATAGGAAACATTGCCCCTTGGGGCTCTATGGAGCCTACAGGGCACAAGAACTTGGGGAAGCCCTCGGAGCCCGTCCCCACCTTTGGCAGCCCCCCGTGCCCCAACCCTGAGGCCCATGCTCACCCACCCCCATGGCCTCCTCTCAGCCCTCCACAAAGCTCACCGCACAGCCTGCAGATTGTCCCTGCCGGGCTCCTGGACCCTAACCCTTACCCTAGGTTGGGCAGAGAGGGGCCCCTCCCCAGGGTCCTGACACCACAGTCCGGGGGATTGGAGACACCCAAGCCCCACCGTAGGACTCAGCCTGCAGCCCACAGTAAACTGTACCATTTTGGTGCACAAAGAGCAGTCAGGGCAAGAGAATTGGGGCACACCCTGAGAGCCCTTTCTGGTGAACCCCGACCTTTGTGGGCCCTTCCGGATGAAACCCAAGGCTCACACTCACCCGCCCTTGTGCCCTCATCTCACTCAGCATGAGAGTTCTCTGAGCACTGGGCAGTTCAGACCTGCTGTCCTTGAGGCCTAACCTAACCCTGGGTCTTCTGCTGAGGGTCCCTCCCCGTTTGCCTGCCTCCAAGGCAGCAGGCATTGGGCTCACCTCTGCACGACTAGAGGACTCAGCCTGCCCCACAGCAGGAAACTGTCATTTGGGGCTGCAGCAAGGATTCATAGTAAAATCAGAGGGTCCCCCTCAGCCCATCCCAGGCAACCCCCACTTTCAGAGATGTCCCTGGATCCAATTAGTAGCTTCACACTGAACTTGGAACTTGCTCTCCACGGAGATCTTTTGAAATTCTCCACACTTCCAACTGATGGCATTATCCAGGTTCAGTGCCTTACCCAGCTTTAGGTCTTGAGATGGATTAAAATGTGAAGTCACTTCACTGATGACGAAGTACTGGTGACCAAAAGATACATGCATAAATGCTTCATATCACCTCGCTTAAGGGAAATGCAAATCTAAACCCCTATACATGCCATATCACACGAGGCCAAATATCTAAAAAAAAGGAGACATGAAACTATACATGTTGGAGAGGATGTGGAGAAACGGGAACCCTCTTACACCCCTGTACGAATGCAGTTCAGTGAAGCCACTCTTGAAAATGGTACGGAGTTTCCTCAAGAAGTTATAAATAAAGCTACCCTATATCCCAGCAATTGCACTAGTGGGTATTTACCCCAAAGAGACAGGTAGTGAAGACGGGACACATGCACCACAGAGTTCATAGCAGCAATATCCATAATAGACAAGCTGTGGAAGGAGTGCAGATGACCATGGATAGATGAATGGATAAAGAAGATGTGGATCATATATATAATGGAATATTACTCAGCCATCAGAAAGGATGAATACTTACTATCACACCGACCTGAGTGGAGCTGGAGGGTATTATGCTGAGTGGAATAAGCCAATGAAAGAAAGACAATGATCATATGCTTTCACTCCTATGTGGAATATCAGAAACAAGGAAGAAGACCATAGGGCAAGGAAGGGAAAATAGAATGGGAAGTCATCAGAGAGGGAGAAAACCCATGATGGACTCTTTACTATCATAAGAAACTGATGATTGTTGGAGGAGAAGTTGGGGGGGGGGTAACTGGGTGAGTAGCATTAAGGAGGTCACACGATACAATGAGCACTGGGTGTTACACACGACTGAAAATTTATTGAAGACTACATCTGAAACTAATGGTGTACTGTAAGTTGGCTAATTGAATTTAAATTAAAGAACAAAAGACCTCGAATAAACAATCCTAAACATTTATATGGAACCACTAAAGATTCCAAACAGCCAGTGCAATGTGGAAAAGAAAAACAAAGCTGGAGGACTGACAATTTCAGATTTCAGGTTATACTACAAAGCTGCAGTCATCCTAACAAGAGAGTACAGCACAAAAATAGACACAGCGACCAAAGGAACAGGATACAAGTTCAGACAGAAACCCACAATTATATGGTCCATGAATCTTCCACAAAGCAAGCAACGATATCAAAAGGGAAAAGGACAGTCTCTACAACAAATGGTGTTGGGAAAACTACACAGCTACGCACAAAAGAATGAAATTAGACTGCTTTCTTACACAATAAAGACAAACACAAAACAGTTTCAAGACCTCAATATGAGACCTGAATCCATAAAAATCCTACAGGAGGGAAGACAGTAACTTCTTGACATGGACCATACCAACGTTTTTCTAGACTGTGTCCTGAGGCAAAGGAAATGAAAGCAAAAATAAACTATTGGGAATACAGCAAAATAAAAAGTTTCCACATGGCAGAAGAACAATGAAAATGTAAAAATAATAAGACAACCTACTCAAAGGGAGAAGATATTTGCAAAGATCATATGCAATAAAGGGATAGTGTCCAAAACATATACAACTGATACTACTCGACCCCCCAAAAAATAAATACTCCAGTTAAAAAATAGGCAGAAGACATGGACAGACATTTCTCCAAAGAAGAAATACAAATGGCCAACAGTCCCGTGAAAAGATGTTCACCATCACCCATCATCAGGAAAATGTAAATCCAAAGGAAAATGAGGTAATACCTCAAACCTGTCAGAATGGCTAACATCAAAAGCACAACAAAGAGCAGGTGTTGGGAGGATGTGGATAAAGGGGAATCCTAGCGAACTGTGGGTGGGAATGCAAACTGTGGTGGCCACCGTGGAAAACAGTATGAAGGTTCCTCAAAAAATTAAATATAGAACTACCCTACGATCCAACAATCACACTACTCGTATTTACCCAAAGAATAGGAAAACAGTAACGTAAAAGGATACGTGCACCCCTATGTTTCTTGCACCATTATTTACAATATCACAATATGGAAGCAACCCAAGTGTCTGTAGAGAAATTGACAAATGAGATGATAGATGTGTGTACTCACACACACACACACACACACACACACACACACACACACAATGGAGTATTACTCGGCTTGAAAAAGAATGAAACCTTGCCATTTGCAGACACATGGATGGAGCTAGAGAGTATTATCCTAAATAAAATCAGTCAGTCAGAGAAAGACAAATCCCATACGATGTCACTCTTATGGGTAATTGAAGAAACAAACAAAAATGAATAACTAAAAGAGAAAAAGGAGACGCACCAAAATACAAACTCTTAACAATAGAGAACAAACGGATGGTTACCAGAGAGGAGGTGGATAGAGGGATGAGTGAAATAGATGAAGGGGATTAAGAGGACGCTTTTCTTGATGACCACTGAGTAATATATAGAATTACTGAATCACTCTATTGTACACCTGAAGCGAATGTAACCCTGTATGTTAGCTCTACTGGAATTAAAATAAATTTTTTAAAAATATTTCTCTTTCAGGAACCTCTTTGAAAAAACTTTTCCTGTGCAATGTGCATAAGCCCTACTTGGGAGGATTCACTCTACAATAATTATTCACTCCATGCCTCAAATTCATATTTAACTGAGCTCTTACCGTGGATCCCAGCCCACGGGAGCCATGGTCCTTTTCTGTCCAGGCTCACCACCTATGCATTCAAGATTGGAAGTAGAGACACATGTCACTTCACAGTCCAGAAAGCTATTATTGTTTCTGTTTCAGTGTGAGAGAGTCACAGACTTTGGGACAGGTTTCAGAGCAGGTTTATTATGGATCCTGGATCTCTACTTCAATGTTCATTGCCTGGATCCATTTGGCTAATAGGTTCCCTGTGGATGGGCGTGCTTCCAAGCACATACATGGAAGATGCAAAGGTGGGTGGGCTTGGTGCGGGACAGGAAGAAGATCAAAAACAGACAAGGGTCGGAACCCTCCCCTGATCCAGGAACTGCTACGGGAGAGGGTACAGGAGGTAGAATCCATGCGAAACTCCAAGGTCACCAGCTGAACACATGAGGCACAGGTCAAAGGATCTGGAGATGCAGGGGTTGAAGGCTGCTCTGAGCTACCTCTGGGAGGAAGGGAGGGAAGGAATGAGAAGGAGACACTGCCTGCCCCTGGCCCATGCCATCTGCCCACCGCTCCGACACGCATCAGTCTATGAGCTGACACAGCCTGGGCTCAGGATGGGCTGTCTCGGGTCCCTCAATCCTCAGTGGGACAGCTGGCCCCAGGGCTCAGAGACATGCTGAGGGAGATGAGAGGGAAAGCTGCCCCACCCAGGTTATCCCCTCCTTGAGCAGACAGCCCTTCAGAACTGCTAAAAAAAAAACCACTAACGGGGTTGAAAGACATGCCATAGATGAACTAAGGCATAGAGATATGTAAAATAACATTCATTTTTAAGTTCAGAGCTGTTGTCTCAGGAATTGGGAGAGTTTCCCTGAAGAAGACTGAGGGGAGGGGAGGCCATGCTGAAAAGGGAGACATGGCTCTCCTGATTGGGAAACTGCAGCCCCCTTCCAGGGCAGGGCATCAACCTCGCATCACACGAGATCCATGGAAGTATTCCATCAGGGCCAGATGTTTGTCTCGAGAAGGCTACCTGGCATCGGACTGCACAGGGCACCAGGGACGAGGGCCAGATGGAGGACTGACAATACCCCGGAGGCCATGGGGCAAGAGCAGAGGCACATGACCTTGAAGATGATGATGAAAAGCAGGAGGTGGCAGCATTGAGCCAGCCTGAAGTACCATCGGAGCAGTGCCCACAGCTACACTGACTGGGTGCCTTCTGTGCCAGGTGTGGCTGACTTCAGTCGGTTCCAGACTAGTCCTGACCACAACTCTAGGAAGTGTGCACCACCTCCGGCCTCCTCTCCCCTTGCAGCTGCTAGGAATCACAGTCACAGACCCTGGTCAGCTTTCGTGGAAACCAAGCAGTGGCTCCCCCGCACGCTGCGCCTCTGGTGGTGGTCCAGTGCGACCCTCGTGCCTGGCCAGACACTGATGCCTACCTGTCTCCATACAAATCAACAGACAGGAGGGTGTCCCTGAATTCCACAGCACCTGATGAGACAGATCCACAGAACCCAACACTCAGTGGGTCACTCGGGACCTCACCTATGGTCATGGAGCTCACCATACCCCATTTCTGTCACTTCCCAATGAAAGCCTGTTTCTGATCCCCCACAATACCATACATCCTGGTTGCTGACCTGGGGTCATTCCATAAACCCACATGGCACCTTTCTTTTAGAGAAGGCTATGCCTACACCTCCTAGAAAATATTTCTAATGAAGTACAAGTCCATCAGGACTATGGTGTGAACAGTAGCACACAGCCTGCATGGTAGTAGTCAGTAATTCTAACAAGGGTTAACCCCAACCCCCGTCTCACAAAACCATCCTCAATCCCCAGTGAACTCATGGTCTGCCCTCAGAAAACCCTCCAGGAAAGAAACCTTTCATCTGAATGCTCTCTTCACCTTCTGCTTCAAATCTTGTCCAACCGCAATGATATGAAACTAGACATCAGTCTCAAGAAAAAAATGGGACAGTCAAAAATAGGTGGAGATTGGGGGGCCTGGGTGGCTCGGTCGTTAAGGATCTGCTTTCAGCTCAGGTCGTGATTCCAGGATCCTGAGATCTAGCCCCGAAGCAGGCTCCTTGCTCAGTGGGAAGCCCTCTTCTCCCTCTCCCTACCCCCTGCTTGCGTTCCCTCTCTCGCTGTCTCACTCTCTGTCAGATACTCAAATAATCTTAAAAAAATATGTGGAGACTTAACAACATGCTACTGAACAACCAACAGTCAAAGAAGAAATCAAAAAAATTTTTAGAAGTACCTTGACACTGATGCAAAAGACAAACTACAAAAACTTATGGGATGCAGCAAAAGTAGCTTTATGGGGGACATTCATAGAAATTCAAGTCTTCATCAATCCATGAGAATGCTCTCCAATAAACAACCTGATTTATATGGTAAAGAAGTAGAAAAAACAAAACAACAAACAAAGCCCCAAATTAGTAGAAATAAGGAAATAAGAAAAAGGAATGCATAAAGAAATCCAGTGGAGACTAAAAAGACAAAAAAATAAACAATGAAAATGAAAGCTGCCTTTTTGGAATGATAAACAAAACTGACAAACTTAGCTAGACTCACCAACAAAGACAGAAGACTCAAATACAATCAGGAAAATAAGATACTGGATTCCTGTCTCATATCAAAATCAAAAGAACTCTTCAACCTTGGACACAACAACTTCTTGCAAGCCACGTCTCTAAAGGCAAAGGAAATAAAAGCAAAAATGAACTATTGGCACTTCATCAGGATAAAAAGCTTCTGCTCGGCAAAGCAAACGATCAATGAAACAAAAAGGCAACCTATGGAATCGAAGAAGATATCTGCAAATGATATTACAGAGAAAGGGCTGGTATCCAAGATCTATAAAGAACTTCTCTAACTCAACGCCCAAAAAATGGGCAGAAGACACAAAGAGATACTTCTCCAGAGAAGACTTACAAATGGCCAACAGACACATGAAAAAATGCATCACATCACTTGCCATCAGGCAAATACAAATAAAACGACAATGAGATACCACCTTACACCAGTTAGAATGGTTAAAATTAACAAGGCAGGGGGCACCTGGGTGGCACAGAGGTTAAGTGTCTGCCTTCAGCTAAGGGCGTGATCCTGGCATTATGCGATCGAGCCCCATATCAGGCTCCTCTGTTATGAGCCTGCTTCTTCCTCTCCCACTCCCCATGCTTGTGTTCCCTCTCTCGCTGGCTTTCTCTATCTCTGTGGAATAAATAAATAAAATCTTGAAAAAAAATTAACAAGACAGGAAATAAAAGAAAGTCAGAGGTGATGTGGAGAAAGGGGAACCCTCTTACACTACTCATGAGAATTCAAGCTGGTACAGCCACTTTTGAAAACAATATGGAGGCTCCTCAAGACGTTAAACACAGAGCTATCCTACGACCCACAAATTGCACTACTGGGTATTTACCCCATAGACACACAGTAATGAAAAGAAGGGGCACCAGTATCCCAATGTTCATAGCAGCAATGTCCATAATATCCAAACTGTGGAAGGAGCCAAGATGTCCTTCAGCAGATGAATGGACAAAGATGATGTGGTTCATCTGTCCAATGGAATATTACCCAGTCATCAGAAAGGATGAATACCCACCATTTGCACCAACGTGGATGGATCAGGAGGGGATTATGCTAAGTGAAATTAAGTCAAGCAGAGAAAGACAATTATCATATGGTTTCACTCCTATGTGGAATGGAAGGAATAGCATGGAGGACATTAGGAGAAGGAGAGGAAAAGTGAAGAGGGGGAATGAGAGGGGGACATGAACCATGAGAGACTACTGACACTGGGAAACAAACTGAAGGTTGCAGAAAGGGAGGGTAGGGGAATGGGTTATCCTGGTGATGGGTATTAAGGAGGGCACGTGTCATAATGAGCACTAGGTGTTATATGCAAACAATGAATCATGGAACACTACATCAAAAACAAATGAAGTACTGTAGGGTGACTAACATCATTTTAAAGAAAGAGAAAGATATGAAATCCATACAGGAAAACTGTCACTATTTGCAAATGACATGAAATCCCGAAAGATTCCACACACACACACACAAAAAAAAAAACTGTTAGAATAAACAAATTCAAGAAAGCTGCAGGATATAATGTCAATATACAGAGACCTATTGTCTTTATTTCTTTTCAGATTTTATTTATTTATTTGACAGGAAGAGAAAAAGCACGAGCAGGGAGAGTGTCAGAAAGAGGGAGAAGCAGACCCTTGCTAAGCGGGGGCCCAACACGGGGCTCAATCCCATAACTCTCAGATCATGACCTGACCTGAAGGCAGACGCTTCACCTATGGGGCCACCGAGATGACCCAACTTCTTGCATTTCTGTATACTGATGACACACTATCGCAAAGAGAAATTTAAAAAGCAATGCCATTTACAATTGCATCAAAAATAATCTAGGAATAAAAGTAACCAGAAATGAGAAAGACATAGTACACTCAACACATGGCAGAAAAGAAACGAAAAACATGTGTGTCGAGGGGGGCGGAATGTATGGGTCAAAGATTTAGAAGGCAACACAAACAAATGGAAGCATACGCCATGCTCCTTAACTGGAAGAGTTAATTATGTGAACATGTCCATCGTACCCAAAGCAATCGACAGATGTGATGAAATCCCTATCTGAATTCCAGTGGCATTATTCGAGGAAATCGAAAATAGTCCTTAAAATTGTATGGAGTCACTAAAGACCCCAAATACCCAATGCAACCTGGAGAAAGAAAGGTGCAGTCAACACACTCCTGGATTTCAAGCTAGATTACAAAGCTGTTGTCGTCAAAACAGGATGGTACTGGCATAAACACAGACACCAGGTCAGTGGAACAGAACAGAAAGCTCAGAAACTTACCCACACGTAGATGATACTAACTTACGACACAGCAGCAGAAGATATGCCATGAGGGAAGGACTGTCCCTTCAGTGAGCGGTAACAGGCAAACTGGACACTAAATGCAGAAGAATATAACTGGGTCACTTTCTTACACCACACACAAAATTTTTAATGGATGAATGATTTGAACATAAGACCTGAATCCATAAACCTCCAAGAAGACACAGGTACTAAGTCTCTCGACATTAGTTTTGGCAAAGAGTCTTCAGATCAGACACCAAATGCAAAGGCAACAAAAGCAAAAATAAACAAGTGGAACAACATCAAACTGAAATCTTCCACATGGCAAAAGAAACCAGCAAAAACTTAAAAGGCCACTGACCCAATAAGAAAAAATATCTGTGAATCATGTGTGAGAAGACGCTAATATCCAAAATACACACAACACTCATACAAATCAAAACAATAAAAAAAAACGGTATAAGAAATGGGGGGAATATGTGAATAGATACTTTCCAAAGATGGCACACAGGTGCCAACAGACAGAAAAAGTTGTTCGACATCACTAATCATCGTCAGGGAAACATCAGTCAAACCCAAAATAAGCTATCCCCTCACAACTGCTGGAACACCAATTGTCCCAGAGACAGACAAAAAGTGGGGTCATGTGTGTGCAGACGAAGAGACACTGTGCACTGTTGGTGGGAATAGAAATTGGTGCAGGCATTGTGACAAACGGTATGGAGGTTCCTGAAAAAATAAATACAACTACCCCATGACCCAGTAATGGCTCTACTGAGTATTGATTCAGAGAACACAAAAATACTGCCTCAAAAAGACAGATGCACTCCCACGTTCACTGCAGCATTATTCACAAGAACCAGACATGGAAACACAGACCTTGGGGGCCTTATGCCAAGTAACTCAGACACAGAAAGAACAATACTGGATGCTCTCATGTACATTCCACATGGAATAAACAAATACTGAACACATGGATACTGAGAGCAGATTTGTAGGTGCCAGATTCGGGGATGGGGTGGTAGAAACGGGTGAAGGCGGTCAAAGTCTCAATGTTTGAGTGAGAAAATCCGACAGTCATGAAATGTTCTGTCCAGCATGGAGACTAAAACTAACCCCACAGCATGGGGTATAGGTTTCCCTGCTCTTTGAAAGTACAGGGCTTCTGAGAAACCTTGCACAGCAGAAATGGTGTCAAGAAGGAATGGCCATTAATTTACACGGAACAATTAGACAGTGTGCTCAGACTCCAAAATTCCTTCTCTTTGGCTTTTCTTAGGCCTCACGACACAAGTTTCTAACGGAGGCCCAGCATAAATGAAGATAAAGCACAGCAGAGGCTCACAGACACAATTCAAAGTGCTGGTGGCTGGATGCGGAGTGCGGTTCCAAGCGGAAGGAGCTGGTTAGGGTGCACGCCTCCTCTGTCCTGCTTCTCCCCCAAACAGATGCTGAACGCGATTCTCACTGTTCACCTTTTTTCATAAGAGGGAAATCCTCTTCAGGTATCTTCCTCTTACTGACGCTGGGTAATAAACGTAGTTCTTTCAAGAATGCCCAGTGTCTTACTGTAAACGTTTAAAAAGTGGGGGATACTTGTACTTAAGCATTGCTGAGGGAGGATATGTGAAAGGTTCTCCCAGACAAAAACCTCAGCAGACCCACCGGGAAAGGCACCTTCCTCAGCATGCGGAACACGGACTACCTCCTACCCCCAGAAACCCTCTCCTTCCCCTAGATCAGGACAACCCACAACAGCTGGGAGTTACCCCAATTCCTCCATTCTCCTGCTCCTAATAGCAAACCCATCAGCAAATCCTGTGAGCTGTATCTTCAAAATGGACCCAGAATATGTCTAACCACTCCATCCAAGGCCACCTGTCTGGTCCACAGTGCCTGAGTACCTGGAAAAGCTTCGTCATTGACCTGCCTTGCCATCTTCAACCCTCTGTCATCTGTTCTCAACACTGTCGCCAGGATGGCCCAGTGAAACAGGGTCTTATGGGGTTATAGCCCTGGAATGGCTTTCTGTCACCCTCTGTCACCTTTCTGAGCTCATGTCCTAAGCTGTCTCCTGTGGCCACAGGGCCTTCTTGCTGCTCCTGGACATACCTGGAATTCTCCTGCCCCAGAGCCTTTGCACATGCTTTCCCTTCTGTTCAGAATGCTCTTGATGTGTTCTCACTCACCTTCGGAGAAGTCTGAATTGGAGTGTCAGAGACAGAAGTTGAGGCTGTGTGTGTTGGGTGAGGCTGGTGGCCCAGAAGAGGGTTCTCTGCCAGCTCTCCGCCTGTGCCTCACTTGTCCTCAGCCAGGAACTTGCACACAGCCCTCACCTGTCACAACTCTCACCCAGGAGACCCACAGCCACCCCTGGAGCCCACCCTGCCCACACCCTACTGTAGAATGCTTTCATCTCTCCTCTGGGACCCCTGTCAGCTTTACCCAGACCTGGAACTCCCCCGTCTCCTGCAAAGCTCCCGGATTACCTCTCTGCTTCCAAAATCACACTGGCGCAAGGCTTTCATGAGAAAGCTATAACACTAAGTAATGAAAGGTTCACATCTCCTTTCCCCTTCTGTTGCCTTTCTCTCTACCTTCTTTCCTACCTATGCAAACTGTAACATATCAGTGGAACATGAACATGCTCTGAGACGTGAATCTTTCATTGCAGCTTTCTGAGGACTCCTTATGTGATAAGCAACTAGTGTATCCTACAACAGGGTGTTTTACAACTATCATCTAGAGAAGACTACAGCCCAAATCACTACAATTTTACCTCACTCTTCATGAAGCAGAACACTTTTTCCTTTCTTCTTTTATTAAATTCCAGTTAGTTCACATGCGATGGAATATTCGCTTCAGGGGTAGGATTTAGTGATTCCTCACCTGCATTGAGTACCCGGTGCTCATCACAAGTGCCCTCCTTAATACCCCTCACCCATTTAACTCTTACCCTATGCCCCTGTCCTGCAGCAACACTCAGTTTGTTCTCCAAGGTTGAGTCTATTGCCTTGTTTGCCTCTCTCATCACGCTTCAACTCTGTTCGTCTGTTTTCTTTCTGAAATTCCACAAGCGTGAGAGCATAGGATATTTGTCTTTCCTCAGTGATTTTGCTTAGCTTAATACACTCTAGATCCATCCACATCCTTGCAAATGGTAAGATTTCATTCTTTTTGAAGCTGGGTCATATTCCATTATATATATATATGTATCCCACATTTGCTTTATCCATTCATCAGTGCATGGACTTTGGGATTCTCTCCATAGTTTGGCTACTGTGGACATTGCTGCTATAAACATGGTGCATGTTCCCCCTTTGAATCTGCAATTTAGTATCCTTTGGGTAAATACCTAGGAGAGCAATTGCTGGATCATGGGGTTGTTCAATGTTTAACTTTTTGAGGAACCCCCAACTGGTTCCCAGACTGGCTGCACCACTTTGCATTGCCACCAACAGGATGGGAGGGTTCCCCTTCAAGCAGAACATTATCTGCCGGCAATTTCATAAGAGGAAACAAAACCTCTGGGAGATGCACCCAGGGTCAGGCAAGCAGTTGCAGACTGCACCCCAAGGCTCCTGACGCCAAGCCCCTTGAAGCCACCAGCATTTAACTATCCCAAAGAATTCCCAGACTCTTCTTCTGACTCCACCACCAAAGAAACTACAGAGAGAATATGGCACCTCAAAATATCGAGATAATACATTTAGTAAAACTAGAAAGACAAGCTCAACTTTTAAATAGGAACAGGCCGCTTTGGATAATTTTGAATTTTCCCTCCACCCTAACTTTAACTCTTCTGATGGATAAACTAATCAATGATGAAACATCACCTTTGTCAAATGACATCACCCAAGTCTGTATCAGATGAATCAAGCCACCTAACTCTAGATGCTGGCCACTCAACCATATCGTAGGCCCAATTGAATAAACACTGTTAGATGAAGGAACAAATTAGATGTTACAAACAGGCACAGAGTGAATCTCACCTTCCCTTTCTAATTAAAGACGGTTCCTAGGAAACAAATGGTCAAAATACATTTGTAAGCAATAAATGGACAGAGAAATTGTGATCCCCTGCAAAGTTCTACCTGCAGGGAAACTAAGTAATTCTTGCACCAAACCCAGAATGCTGACAGCTACTTCAATTTTACTTTGTGGCTCAACTAGAGAAAAGAGAAAAGCCCAGGAGGTTTTGGGATAATGAGAGGTTTTACCTCCAGCCCTGACATAGTTAGGACATTTTGCCAAACATACCTGCGCTTTCTCTGAACACTGGCGTCCTGTGACAAGCTGCCTCACTGACTCAGATGGTGATGTTCAAAACCTCGGGTTTCTTGGAGCCAGAGCAGAGAATTGCTGTCAGGTGGGGAGAAGAAGGCACCTCTGACCTAAAGCCTGCACATCTGCTTCGGATTCTGGGCGAAGGGGTAACACATATATGTTGTTTAGCAGTAATTATCTTCATTCTCAATAGACCAATGACCTTGCCTTTTCTGGAAAGCAGACTTACTCTTCTAAAGAAACCCTCAATTCATCTATTCCCAATGCAACGAGAGTGGAACATTTATTTCTCACTTAAATAGAAAACACTGTTATTGTCGACATTGTGTGAATGAACTTTTAAAAACATTTTAGAGAGAAAGGAAGAGACCTTTATTCAAACCCAAGTCAGGACAGCTGCCTGGCAGACACAATCTTCACCAAGAAGGGAGTGCTCCGGGGAAGGAACTTTTGGGGCAGGCTTATATATTTTTTTCTGTTTTGTTTTACATACAGAGTTACACACCACAATGAGGATCTTCTTAGATTCCAGAAAGTGACAGACTCTTTCTTATGTTTTCACTATGTACATGTCAGTATGACTTTAATCTTATGGGAGCCAGAGAGGTTCTTTATTTTTTCTTATCTTTATGTTGGCATTTTTGGTTATTGTTTTCTTCTCAAAGCAGATGTACAACGTGCTTGGGGCAGAAACAAGGCCCATGCTTTGAGGTGTTGCCTAGTCCTTTTGAGCCAGGTAAAATGTTAAAGGATAGCTTCCCTGGGATCCCAGGATCAGGGCCCACAGATGATATAAGATAAAAATTACTTTCATCATTATAATTACTCCTAAAAAGGAGGAATTTGAGACAAAAGCACCTTTCACAAGAGTACCAAGAAATCAAAATGATGCCCACAGAAGGCTACCTGCTCCATGGTCAGCACAGGTAACAGAAGTGTTCACAGTCTCTGGACTCCTGCCCTTTTCCTGCCCAAATCTCTGAAGCACACAGACCACTTAAAATCGGAATTGTAGAACTGCTAGACACCTTAGAGATGTCTGGCACCATTCCCTTGGACTGCAGAAGAAAACACAGTAGCTCGTTGTCACAAACTAATTTCAACATGAAGTGCCCCCTGGATGCACTAAGTTCTTTCTCTGCAAATGTTGACTAATGTAAGTCACAGTCATACCATATAAACACTAGGATGGCTGGGAAGTCATCGTAGGTAAGGGAATATTTTAGCCATGTTTATAAGCATTGGCTCACATTGTAGAAGAGGCTGAGCTGAGTGTTTTTAAATACTATTTCAGACCTGTTTTACAGCACCCTCTGAACATACCAGAGCTTGAACGGACTAAGAAAGATAGTTGGTTTCAGTAACTTTAATACCAGAAAAATATTATACTGTCTCTATTCCTAAGGATCTTTGAGTATCTTACCCAGAGGTCCTCCACTGAGATAATGATCTTAATGATCACCATGGGCAGAGGTGAAAAGGCCCGCTGAATTCGTTCCAGTTGTCCACATGACAAGAAAATCCTGATACTTGATAGGTTTCCAGATCGAGAAGACCAGAGATAAGAGGGAAATAGTACCCTGTATGGAACAACAGGGGATTTGGAGTCAATTTGGGGATCCCACTTAGGTTTCTGACACTAAAATCCTCTGTGACTCATATCATCCGAGTCCCTGTCTAACCACCTGAAAATGTGCCTACAAATATCTACACCCTAGTTGAGAAGTTTAAGAGGCAGAATGCTACAAAAAGCCAGTATGATGTCTCTCAAGAACAGGTGCTCAGGAAGCCATAATTGCTATTGGGTCTATTTCTTTTCCAGAAGAAAGAACACATGTTGAATCCATATTTCTAATAGATGACTCACCAGATGATTTTCAAACCTGAAGGAAGGCCAAGAAGTCGCTCTTGTGTCATAGTTCACTCAGAAATCATGTTGTTGGACTGGTGAGGACGATACAATAGCAACGTCATCACTAAGAGTGGGGAGCTTCTAATTTCCATACGGCCATGTTGACCCCCTTAGCTCAGAGCCACCAGAAAGGGCAGCTGGGGAGGGGGCACTGCCATCACTATTAGTGGGGAGCTTCCCATTTCCATATGGCCATGTTGACCCCCTTAGCTCAGGGCCACCAGAAAGGACAGCTGAGGGGGACCACAGGCCAAGGCTGCCAGGTGTGGCTGGGGCAGGCAGAACTCTGACTTAAGGCTCAACTCCTGTCTAGGTTATTATTATGCTCTTCACAAAGAAAGTGCCATTGTGTGTGAGCCCTCATGTAGAAAAGGTTCAGAATTTCCATTGAGATTCCCTCTCTGACCTTTAGGATATGTAGCAAAGTTCCATTTAATTTTTAAACATTGAAAGACTTCCTGGTTTTCTTTTCGCTAAGACTGTGGCTCAATTCCCCTGTGGTCTAGGAATAGAACCTAGTTAATTTCAGGGTTTAACATTTGTAGCCTTGATTCATGGCCCCACCTATCATCTATTTGGGTAAAGAGTCTATGACCACTTGAAAATAATGTATTCTGCACTTATTATGGGATGTTCCCTATATGTCAATTAGGTCACATTTGTTACCAATGTTTTGTCTGCTTTTTCTGTCAGATATTGAGAAAGGTATATTAAAATCTTCAAACAATGCTGCTCTATTCATCGTGGCATCGGAGAGTCTACCAGTGTTAGAAGGCAAGAGAAACAAAAAGTATAACGAATTGAGGGGATAATTGTGACTATTCACAGATAATACGATTGTATACATAGAAAATCCAAAACAGTCTATATACCCTATTAGAATTAAAAATGCAATTTATAAATTTGAGATGGATTGTGCTTCCCATTGGACAGTTTCTGAAAGAAAATGTAGAAACTGTCAATCTTGGGGTAGGACATAGGGTGCACTAACCATTTAAAAGAATTCAGTGGGACTTCATAAAAATGTGACATTTCTCCTTATCTTATGACCACAAGAAAATGAAAAGGTGAACCGCAGGCTGGGAAGTACAGATTTGCAATACACACACTGACAAAGACTTGTCAATAAAGAATTCCTGCTCATCAAACATAAAAAGTCTATTTATTAACAAATACTTCACAAAAGATTGACTGATGGCCAATATGAACAGGAAAGGGTGCTCTACAGTATTATTTTCAGGAACAGCAAGGCCTTTCCTAAAATGAAAACATACACACAAACCAGTATTCCCTAGATGGATGACGTCCTTATTTCTGAGGACAGCTTGAAGAACAGACTAGCATCAAAGTAAAGTGATGCAATTCCTGACACTCAGAGGATGGATGGACAATTGACCTCAAACTACAGTACAATTTCTAGGCATCATTCGGTCCTCTGAAGGCAGACAACTACCACACCCCTTCCTCCACCACACAGGTTGCTTCCCAACCCCTATCATAAAAGAAGAAGATGAGAAACAGATAGGACTAGTAGGAAATAGCAAAAATCACATGTGGGGATTATCCTGAAACACACTGATCACATAACTAGTGTAAGGAAGTGTAAGGAACTGAGAAGGACAGAGACTCAAGAGGTACTTCTTTGGGAAATGTTGTCTGAAATCGTCACACGTTGGTACCAGCTAATGAGGGCTCTGAGCATATCCTAGGGTTTGCTCACAAGGGTCTGCAACACCATCGCTGAGGACTGAAACTCTTCAAGACCTCAAAGCTTGCCTGATTGACTATTGGACTAAGAGATTCCCATGTTCTGAAAACAGATACCAACTCATTGAAAGGTTCACCTGGGCTCCCTCGGAGGCCCTACAAGTAGCTGAACCATTCACTGAAAATCAATTACACACACACACACACACACACACACACACACACACACACACACCTGTCATTTCAGCAATTACTTAAACATTCAAGGTTCTTCCTACCTTTTCTTTTTCACATTGATATTTATACTCACATGAAATGTCATCATTTCTAATGAACACTGATGGCAAAATAGAGATCCATTGACACAATATTCACAAAATGGAACTTCCCTGCTGTCATTTTCAATATAGCGTTTTTTAAAGTTCATACATATTTTAGGTTTTTGGTAACTTATACAGGAGAATATCAGCATTGAAAAACTCTAAATACTGACAATGAGGTTTAAGCCTAGAGAACAAGAATTGTCCAATTTCATAGATAATAAGGAACCAAAGGGAAAGCATGGAAGCTGTAGTCGAATAATTTTACACATATGCATCCCCTATTATTCTACTACTGAGGGGCGTGTTTTATTACCACTCTGCATGCATCAATTGTCTTCCACGTGCACCTGCACAGGTATAATGAATTACTACAGTAGAATGAAATGTCTGGGAACTACGTGGTGGCATCTATAATGAACAATTCAATTTCGATCTTATATTTGGTGAACTTCCACTGTTTGTCCCTTTAGACAATGGACCCTAAACAGAAGGGGGAATGAACCACGAGAGACTATGGACTCTGGGAAACAAACTGAGGGCTTCAGAGGGGAGAGGGGTGGGGGATTGGGATGGGCCAGTGATGGGTATTAAGGAAGGTACATATTGCATGGAGAACTGGGTATTATATGCAAATAATGAATCACGGAACACTACATCAAAAACTAAGGAAATACTGTATAGTGACTAACATATCATAATAAAAAATTATTAGAAAAAAATTAAAGGTAAAAAAAAATACAGCTGTTCTGTTTCAAGAACAATCACAATTGAGAAAAAACTAACTTCCAATCCCTAAAGCCAAACACAGACCAAGTTCCATTTCACTCCCCTTTATTCACATTCTCTGTGGGTTCTAAGCTATTTCCCAACCTCCTTTCCTGCTGAGCAGGGAGCCCGGGCTCGATCCCAGAACCCTGGGATCATAACCTGAGCCAAAGGCACATGTTTAACTGGTGAGACAGCCAGGAGTCCCAGCCATGTTTTTCTTAAGCAAAAGGACACTTTCTCACAATGCCTTCACATGACTTCACATGGTACCAGAGATCTGAATGTGCCTCTAGGAGGTTGCAGATGAAGGCGATTGCAAACTCTCACAGTGGTTTATCAAATACAATGACCTGCCTGGTGACAGTGAAACTCTTATGAGCCCACGAGAGGGTGCTGTGACACTCAGCTGTGGCTGGGCTGGCACAGAGAACCAAATCCATTTCCCTGCCTGATGTCTGTGAGGAACAGATGCCCCCACTGTGAATGAGACCCTGCCACTGAGCTGTCCAGAGATGGCCATCCTCACAGAGGATGAGGATAAAGGACAATGCCTGAGGAGACCTCATCTGTCTCTTTTATCTTTTCATATTTTTGACAGTGGACAAATCACTGCCTAGGAGTCCCCAACTACCTTAGTCTTATCTGTGAATGGCCAAGAAGTTTTACAAAACACTTAAGATTTTGACCTCACAAATGCCCACAACCACTTACCATAGGGATTCAACATTAAGCAAAGATACTGTTCGTTGGAAGAGAGGTCCTGCCCACTGTTGTTTCTCACTTATATGCTCATCTTCTTTACCTCATGGTAACATAACCACCTTGATTCCTGCTTCCGTCTTCAGGAAGGCTGAGGTGACTTGAAGGGCATTACCCTGACATCGTTCTTTCTTAGCAATAAGACGTGGACATTTCCCTAGTCCTACACACCCAAAGTTGAATCGGAATCAGGATTGAGGAGGTGATGAGAGTTGAAGGTGTTTTCCTGTACACGGTGGTTTATTACCAATAAGGATGGGTCAGAGTCCTCGAAATTCCAGAACATTTTCATTAATGCTTCCTACTCGTGAAAGATGATGTACATTGGTCTTTCCCTGTATATTGTGGTCGGACTCAGAGAAAAGTGCTTAGCGCGTTCGTCAGACTTCCACGACCACTTTGGGGCTGGCTTCCATATTCACAAAGGATGATGTTAGGGCTATGAGGGTTCCTGTACACTGTTATTTCTTACAGATAAGTGTATGGCATTTTTGTTACATTGCCAGAACCACTTAGCGTTGGGCTTGCCGGCCTCCTGGGGACGAACCCTAACCCTAGTCGGCCCCCGAGGGGCCCCTCCAAGGGGCCTGGTGCCACAACGCCGGGGATTGGGGACCCCCGAGCCCAGCGCCGGAGTCACCCTGCCGCCCCGCAGCAACCCAGGCTGCTAGGGGCGCCGCCAGTCTTTCAGGGCGAGAGAATGGGCAGGGCCCTCCAAGCCCCCGGTGACCTTCGAAGGCCCCCCGCGCCAAAATGCTTGGGCCCACACTCCCTCTCGCCAGTGCCCTCACCTCGGCCTGCCCCTCCGCCTGCCGCAGAGCTGGCAGAAGGGGCCTGCTGGACTCCTGGGGCCTAAAACTTAACCTAGGTCGGCCCCCGAGGGGCCCCTCCCAAGGATCCTGGCAGCGCAATGCCGGGGAATTTTGAACCCCCATGCCCCAGTGCTGGACTCACTCTGCCACCCCACAAGCACCCAGGGTGCTAGGGGTGTTGCCAGTCATTCAAGAAGGGAGAACAGGCAGGGCCCTCTGATTCCCCTGCTACCTTCAAAGGCCCCCCACGCAAAAACTCTGGCTCCCACGCTCCTGCTCCCCAGCGCCCTAACCTCGGCCCACCCCTCCTCTTGCTGCAGAGCTGGTGGATCGGGCCTGCTGCCTTCCTGGGGGCTAAAACTATCCCTAGGTCGCCCCTAAGGGGACTCTCCCAAGTGGCCTGGCACCGCATGCCAGGGATTGGGGACCCCCAAGCCCCAGCACTGGAAGCACCCTGCCGCCCGGCCGCCACATGGGGCACTAGGGGCGTCACCAGTCCTTCAGGGCGACAGAACTGGCAGGACGCTCCAAGCCACCTGCGACCTTCAAATGCACCCCGAGCCAAAGCCGAAATATTCTGGCCCACGCCCCTGCTTGCCAGCTATCTCACCTCGACCCACACCTCCATTCACCGCACATGGGCGGCACGAGCCTGCCAGCCTACTGGGGGCTAACCCTAACCCTAAGTCGGCCCCCAAGGGGCCCGTCCCAACGGGCCTGAGGCCGCAACACCGGGTATTAGGGAGCCCCGATCCCCAGCGCCATACTCACCCTGCCGCCCCGCCGCCACCCGGGATGCTAGGGGTGCCACTGGTCATTCAGGGCGGGAGAACGGGCAGGGGCCTCCGAGCCCGCGGGACCTTCGAAGGCCCCCCCATCCAAAATGCTTGATCCCATGCTCCCACTCCTCAGCACCCTCACCTCGGCCCGCTCCTCCACTCGCCGCAGAGCCTTCGGATGAGGCCTGCCCTCCTCCTGGGGGCTACCCAGAACCCTAGGTTGTCCCCTGAGGGGCCCCTCCGAAGGAGCCTGGCACTGCAATGCCTGGGATTGGGGACCCCCGAGCCCCAGCGCCGGACTCACCTTATCGCCCCACCGCCACCCGGGCCGCCAGGAGCACCGTCGGTCATTCAGGGAGGGAGAATGGGCAGATCCCTCCAAGCCCCTGGTGACCATCGAAGGCCCCCCGCGCCAAAACGCTTGGGCCCATGCTCCCGCTCACCTGCGCCCTCATCTCGGTCCGCCCCTCCGCTCACTGTAGAGCCAGTGGATCGGGACTGCAGGCTTCCTGGGTGTTACCCTAACTTTTGGTGGGCCCCCAAGGGGCCCATCCCAGGTTCCTATTGCCGCAACAGTGGGGATTGGGGACTCCGGAGCCTCAGCGCCAGACTCATCCTCCCGCCCTACCGCCACCTGAGCCGCTAGGGGCACCGCCGTTCATTCAGGAAGGGAGAACAGGCAGGGCCCTCCCAGCGACCGGCGACTTCGAAGGCCCCCCGCACCAAAATGCTTGGGCCCATGCTCCCGCTGGCCAGCACCCTTACCTCGGCCCTCCCCTCCGCTCGCCGCACAGCTGACGGATCGGGCCTGGGGGCCTTCTGGGGGCTAACCCTAAAGCTAGGTTGGCCCCCTCGTGGCCCCTCCCAAGGGGCCTGGCGCTGCAACGACGGGGAAAGGGGACTCCTGAGCCCCAGCGCTGGACTCACCATGCCCCCCGCCGCCACCCGGGCCACTAGGGGCACCGCCGGTCATTCAGGGCGGGAGAACGCGCAAGACCCTCCCAGCGAACGGCAACCTTCGAAGGCCCCCTGCACCAAAGCACTAGGGCCCATGCTCCCGCTCCCATCGCCCTTACCTCGGCCTGCCCCTCCGCTCGCCACACAGCCGGCGAATCAGGCATCTTATCCTCCTTGTGGCTAACCCTAACCCTAGGTAGGCCCCCTAGGGGCCCATCCCAAAGGGCCTGGCGCTGCAACACCGGGGATTGGGGACCCCCGAGCCCCAACGCCAGACTCTCCCTGCCGCCCCGCTGCTAAACGGGCCGCGAGGGGCACTGTCGGTCATTCAGGGCAGGAGAACAGGCAGGGCCCTCTGAGCCCCTGGCAACCTTTGAAGGCCCCTTACGCCAAAATGCTTGGGCCCACCTTCCCGCTCGCCAGCGCCCTCATCTCATCCCACCCGTCCGCTCGTGCACAGCCGGAGGATCGGGCCTGCCGGCCTCCTGGGGGCTAACCCTAACCCTAGGTCAGACCCAAGGGGCCCCTGCCAAGGGGCCTGGCGCCACAACGCGGGGATTGGGGACACCCAAGCTGCAGTGCTGGACTCACCCTGCCGCCCCGCCGCCATTCGGGCCGCTAGGGGTACAGCCTGTCATTCAGGGCGGGAGAATGGGCAGGGCCCTCCTAGCCCCCGGCGACATTCGAAGTCCCCCTGCACCAAAACATTTGGGCCCACACTCCCGGGCCTGCCGGCCTCCTGGGGGCTAACACTAACCCTAGGTCGGCCCCCGTGGGGCCCCTACTAAGGGGCCTGGCCCCACAACGCCGGGGATTGGGGACCCCAGAGCCCCAGCCAGGACTCATTTTGTCGTCCCGTCGCCACCCGGGCTGCTAGGGGAGCCGCCCTTCATTCAGTGTGGGAGAACAGGCAGGGCCCTTCGAGCCCAAGGCGACATTCGAAAGTGCCCCGCCCCAAAATGCTCCCATGGTCCCCCTCGCCAGCGCCCTCACCTCAGAACACCGATCCGCTCGCCGCACAACTGACATTTCGGGATTGCCAGCCTTCTGAGGTCTAACCCTAACCCTAGGACAGCCCCCGAGGCGTACATCCCAAGGGGCCTGGCGCTGCAGGCTGGAGATTGGTGACCCCCGAGCCGCAGCGCTGGACTCACCTTGCCGCCCCACTGCTACCCGGGCCGCTAGGGGCGCCGCCAGTCATTCAGTGTGGGAGAATGGGCAGGGCCCTCTGAGCCCCCGGAGACCTTTGAAGGCCCCCAGCAACAAAATGCTTCGGCCCACGCTCCCGCTTGCCAGTGCCCTTACCTCGGCCTGCCCCTCCACTCACCTCACAGCTGGCGGATCAGGCCTGCCAGCCTCCTGGGGGCTAACCCTAACCGTAGGTCGGCCCCCGAGGGGCCCGTCCGATGGGGCCTGGTGCCACAACGCCTGGGATTGCTGACACCCAAGCCCCAGCGCCGGACTCACCCTGCTGCCCCGCCGCCAAACCGGCCACTGGGGGCGCCGCTGGTCATTCAGGGCGGGAGAATGGGCAGGGCCCTCCGAGCCCATGGCAATCTTCGAAGGCCCCCCATCCTAAACACTTGAGCCCTCGCTCCGGCTCCTCAGCGCCCTCACCTCGGCCCTCCCCTCCGCTCGCCGCAGAGCCGGCGGATGAGGCCTGCCCTCCTAGGGTGTCCCCTGAGGGGCCTAGGTTGTCCCCTGAGGGGCCCCTCCGAAGGGGCCTGGCACCGCAATGCCGGGGATTTGGGACCCCCGAGCCCCAGTGCTGGACTCACTCTGCCACCTCGCAAGCACCCAGGGCGCTAGGGGCGTTGCCAGTCATTCAGGAAGGGAGAACGGGCAGGGCCCTCCGATCCCCCTGCGACCTTCGAAGGCCCCCCGTGCAAAAACTATGGCTCCCATGCTCCTGCTCGCCAGCGCCCTAACCTCGGCCCATGCCTAAGCTTGCTGCAGAGCTGGCGGATCAGGCCTGCTGGCTTGCTGGGGGCTAACCCTATCCCTAGGTCGCCCCCGAGGGGCCCCTCCCAAGTGGCCTGGTGCGGCATGCCATTGATTGGGGACCCCCAAGTCCCAGCGCCAGACGCACCCTGCCACCCCGCCGCCACCTGGGGTGCTAGGGGCGTCGCCAGTCCTTCAGGGCGACAGAATGGGCAGGACCCTCTGAGCCACCTGCAATCATCGAAGGCACCCCGAGCCAAAGCCAAATGCTATGGCCTACGCTCCCGATCACCAGCTACCTCACCTCGACCCACACCTCCATTCACTGCACATGGGCGGAACGAGCCTGCCAGTCTCCTGGGGGCTAACCCTAACCCTAGGTCAGTCCCCGAGGGGCCCGTCCCAAGGGGCCTGGCGCCGCAGCGCTGGGTATCAGGGACTGCCGAGCCCCAGCGCTGGACTCACCGTGCTGCCCCACCACCACCCGGGCCGCTAGGGTGTCCCTGGTCATTCAGTGCGGGAGAACGGCAGGGCCCTCCGAGCCCACGGCGACCTTCGAAGGCCCCCACATCCAAAACGCTTGAGCCTATGCTCCCCATCCTCAGCACCCTCACCTTGGCCCACTCCTCCACTCCCTGCAGAGCTGGGGGATGAGGACTGCCCTCCTCCTGGGGCTACACATAACCCTAGGTTGGCCCCTGAGGGGCCCCTCCGAAGGGGCCTGGCACCGCAATGCCTGGGATTGGGGACCCTCGAGCCCCAGTGCCAGACTCACTATGTTGCCCCGCCACCACCCAGGCCCCTAGGAGCACCGTCGGTCATTCAGGGAGGGAGAATGGGCAGATCCCTCCGAGCCCCTGGCGACCTTCGAAGGCCCCCCCGTGCCAAAGCGCTTGGGCCCATGCTCCCGCTCGCCTGCACCCTCACCTCGGTCTGCCCCTCCGCTCGCTGCACAGCCGGTGGATCTGGACTGCCAGCCTCCTGGGTGTTACCCTAACCGTTGGTGGGCCCCCGAGGGGCCCATCCCAGGTTCCTATTGCCGCAACACCGGGGATTGGGGACTCCCGAGCCCCAGCGCCCAACTCACCCTCCTGCCCTACCGCCACCTGGGCCGCTAGGGGCGCCGCTTTCATTCAGGGAGGGAGAATGGCAAGGGCCCTCCAAGTCACCGGCGACTTTCGAAGGCCCCCCGCACCAAAACGCTTGGGCCCACGCTCCCGCTGGCCAGCGCCCTTACCTCGGCCCTCCCCCCCGCTCGCCGCACAGCTGGCTGACTGGGCCTGCGGGCCTTCTGGGGGCTAACCCAAACCCTAGGTCGGCCCCCTAGTGGCCCCTCCCAAGGTGCCTGGAGCCTCAACGACGGGGATTGGGGACTCCTGAGCCCCAGCGCCGGACTCACCATGCCCCCCACCGCCACCTGGGCCACAAGGGGCACCCCCTGTCATTCAGGGCGGGAGAACAGGCAGGACCCTCTGAGCCCCTGGTGACCTTCGATGGCCCCTCGCTCCAAAACTTTGGGCCCACTTTCCCGCTCGCCAATACCCTCATCTCAACCCGCCCCTCCGCTCACCGCACAGCCGGGAGATTGGGTCTCCTGGCCTCCTGGGGGTAACCCTAACCCTAGGTCAGCACCTGAGGGGGCCCTCCCAAGGGGCCTCGCGCCACAACGCCGGGGATTGGGGACCCCGAGCGCCAGCACCTGACTCACCTGCCGCCCAGCCGCCACTCGGAGGCTTGGGGTGCTGCCGTTCATTCAGGGCGGGAGAAGGGGCAGGGCCCTCCGAGACACGGTGAACTTCGAAGGCCTCCCGCGCCAAAATGCCCAGGCCCACCCTCCCACTCACCAGCGCCCTCACGTAGGTCTGCCACTCCTCTCTTCACACAGCTGGCGAATAGGGCCTGCTGGCCTCCTAGGGGCTAAACCTAACCCTAGGTTGGGCCCCGAAGGGCCCCTCCCAAGGGGCCTGGTGCCACAACGCCGGGGATTGGGGACCCCCAAGCCCCAGTGCCGGATGCACCCTGCCGCCCCTCCCCACCCAGGCCGCTAGGGGCGCCGCCATTCATTCACCATGGGAGGATGGACAGGGCCCTCCGAATCCCCACCAACTTTCGAAGGCACCCCGAACCAAAATGCTTGGGCCCAGGCTCATATTCACCAGAACCCTCACCTCAGCCCAACTCTCCGCTCAACGCCCAGGTGGTGTATCGGGCCTGCCGGCCTCCTGGGGGCTAACCCTAACCATAGTTCGGCCCCCGAGGGGCACTTCCCAGGGGCCTGGCATCACAACACTGGGGATGGGGACCCCGAGTCCAAGTGCCAGACTCACCCTGCTGCCCTTCAGCCACCTGAGCTGCTAGAGACCACTGGTCAATCAGGGCGGGAGAATGGGCAGGGCCCTCGGAGCCCCCGCTGACCTTCGAAGCCCCCCCGTGCAAAAACATTGGTTCCCATCCTCCTGCTCGCCAGCGCCCTCACCTCAGCCCGCCCCTCCGCTTGCTGCAGAGCCAGTGGATAGTGCCTGCCAGGATCCTGGGGGCTAACTGAAATCCTAGGTCGGCCCCGTGGGGCACAACCCAAGGGGCCTAGCTCTGCAACGCTGGGGATTGGTGACTCAGAGCCCCAGAGCCAGACTCACCCTGCCGCACTGTTCCCACCCAGGCCGCTAGGGGCGCCGCCGCTCATTCAGGGTGGGAGAACGGACAGGGCCCTGGAGAAACCATCGACATTTGAAGCCTCCTGCGCCAAAATGCAGGGGCCCACGCTCCTGCTCGCCAGAGCCTTTACCTCGGCCCGTGCACCTCTCGCCGTCCAGCCAGAGGATTGGGCCTGCCGGCCTCCTGGGTGCTAACTCTAACCCTAGGTCCGCCCATGAGGAGCCCCTCCCAAGGGGCCTGGCCCCTCAATGCTGGGGATTGGGGATCCCTGAGCCGCAGTGCGGAACTCACGCTGCCGCCCCACCTCCAACGGAGCCGCAAAGCGCGCCGCTGGTTATTCAGGGCAGGAGAATGGGCAGGGCCCTCTGAGACATGGCAACATTCAAAAGCCCAGGGTGCAAAAACGCTGGGGACCACGCTCCCACTCTGCATCACCCTCAACTTGGCCCACACCTCCGCTCTTCGCAGAGCCAGCGACTCGGGCCTGCCGGCCTCCTGGGCGCTAACCCTAACCCTAGGACAGCCCTTGAAGTTCCCTTCCTAAGGGGCCTGGCGACGCAACACCAGGGATTGGGGACCCCCAAGCCCCAGCGCCAGATGCATGCTGCCGCCCGCCCCACACATGCTGCTAGGGGCGCCGCCATTCATTCAGGGTGGGAGAACTGGAGGTCCCTCCGAACCCCTGCCGACATTCGAAGGCGCACCGAACCAAAAAGCTTGGACCCAGGCTCATGTTCACCACCACCCTCACCTCGCCTCAATTCTCTGCTCGACGCACAGGTGGTGTATCGGGCCTGTGGGGCTCCTTGAGGCTAACCCTAACCATAGGTCGGCCCCCGAGGGGCTCTACCCAAGGGGCCTGGCATCACAACGCTGGGGATGGGGATCCTGAGCCCATGTGCCGGACTCACCCTGCTGCCCTTCAGCCACTGGAGCCCCTAGAGGCCCCGCCGGTCAATCAGGGCAGATCGGGCAGGGCCCTCCGAGCCCATGCTGACCTTTGAAGGCTCCCTGCGCAAAAACGTTGGCTCCCAGGATCCTGCTCACCAGCGCCCTCGCCTCGTCCCGCCCCTCTGCTTGCTTCAGAGCTGGTGGATAGGGCCTGCTGGGCTTCTGGCAGCTAACCAAAACCCTAGGTTGGCCCTGTGGGGACATCCCCAGAGGCCTGGCTCTGCAATGCTGGGGATTGGTGACTCAGAGCCCCAGAGCCAGACTCACCCTGCCGCACTGTCCCCACCCGGGCCGCTAGGGGCGCCGCAGGTCATAGAGGGCGAGAGAAGGGCAGGGCTTTCTGAGCCACCAGTGACATTCAAAGGCTCCCCGTGCCAAAACACTGGTGCCCACGCTCCCCCTCCCCAGCGCCCTCACCTCGGCCTGCACCTCCGCTCGCCGCACAGTGTGCGGATTGGGCCTGAAGGTCTCCTTGGGGCTAACCCTAACCCTAGGTCGGCGCCCCAGGGGCTCCTCCCAAGGGTCCTGGTGCCACTACACTGGGGATCTGGGACCCCAAGCCCCAGAGCCAGACTCACCCTCCCACAACGCTGCCACCCGGGCCGCGAGGGGCGCCGCCGGTCATTCAGGGCGGGAGAATGGACAGAGCCCTGGAGAAACCGGGACATTTGAAGCCTCCAGCGCCAAAATGCAGGGGCCCACAATCCCGCTCCCCAGCGCCTTTAGCTCGGCCCACCCACCTCTCGCCGCCCAGCCAGAGGATCGGGCCTGCCATCCTCATGGGGGCTAACTCTAACCCTAAGTCGGCCCAGGAGGAGCCCCTCCCAAGGGGCCTGGCACCGCAACACCAGGGATTGGGGATCCCTGAGCCACAGCGTGGGATTCACCCTGCCACCCCACTGCCAACAGAGCCGCTAGGGGTGTCACTGGTTATTCAGAGCAGGAGAATGGGCAGGGCGCTCCGAGACATGGCACATTCGAAGGCCCAGGGCGCCAAAACGCTGGGGCCCACGCTCCCGCTCTGCATCCCCCTCAACTCAGCCCACACCTCCGCTACTCGCACAGCCGGCGACTCGGGCCTGCCGGCCTCCTGGGCGCTAACCCTAACCCTAGGACGGCCCCTGAGGGTCCCTTCCTAAGGAGCCTTGCGGTGCAACGCCAGGGATTGGCGACCCCCAAGCCCCAGCGCCGGGTGCACCCTGCAATCCCGCCCCACACGGGCCGCTAGGGGCGCCGCCATTCATTCTCGGCGGGAGAACTGGCAGGGGCCTCCGAACCCCCACCCACCTTCAATGGCTCCCAGAACCAACATGCTTGTGCCCAGGCTCATGTTCACCAGCACCCTCACCTCGGCCCAACTCTCCGCTCCACGCACAGGCGGTGTATAGGGCCTGCCGGCCTCCTGGGGGCTAACCCTAACTGTAGGTCGGCCCCTGAGGGGCCCTTCTCAAGTGGCCTGGCGCCCCAACGCCGGGGATGGGGCAACCGAGCCCAAGTGCCAGACTCACCCTGATGCCCTTCAGCCACCTGAGCCACTAGAGACCCCGCTGGTCATTCAGAGCGGGAGAACGGGCAGGTCCCTCCGAGCCCCCACTGACCTTCGAAAGCCCCCCACGCTAAAATGCTTGGGCTCATGCTCAGGCTCGCCAGCGCCCTCACCTCGGCCCACCCTGCTGCGTGCCGCACAGACGCTGATCGGGTCCACCGGCATCCGGGGGGCTAACCGTAACCCTAGATCGACCCCTGAGGGGCCCCTCCCAAGGGGCCTGGCGCTGCAACACAGGGGATTGGGGACCCTGAGCCTCAGCACCTGACTCACCCTGCCACCCAGCCGCCACCCAGGGGCTTGGGGTGCTGCCGTTCATTCAGGGCGGGAGAACGGGCAGGGCCCTCCGATACACGGTGTCCTTCGAATCCCCCCCGCGCCAAAATGCCTGGGCCCACGCTCCCAAACACCAGCACCCTCACCTAGGTCTGCCACTCCACTCTCCACACAGCTGGCGAATAGGAACTGCCGAGTTCCTAGGGGCTAAACCTAACCCTAAGTTGTCATCCGAGGGGCCCCTCCCAAGGGGCCTGGCGCCGCATCGCTGGGGATTGGAGATACCTGAGCCTCAGGGCCTGACTCACCCTGCCACCCCTCACCACCCGGGCCGCTAGGGGCACCGCCGTTCATGCAGGGTGGGAGAACAGGCAGGGCCCTCGAGACCCCAGCGACCTTCCAAGGCCCCCCGTGACAAAATGCTTGGGCCCACGCTCCAGTTCGCCGGCGCCCTCACCTCGGCCTGGCCCTCCGCTACCGCACAGCTGGCAGATAATGTCTACTGGAATCCTGGGTGCTAACAGTAACCCTAGGATGGCCCCAGAGGGGCCCCTCCCAAGGGGCCTTGCGCTGCAATGCATGGCATTGGGGACCCCCAAACCGCAAAGCCAGACTCACACTGCCAACCTGCCACCACCCAGGCGCTAGGGGCGCCACCGGTCATTCAGGGCGGGAGAACGGACAGGGCCCTCCGAGCCTCTAGCGACTTTCAAAGTCCCCCTGCGCCAAAACGCTAGATACCATACTCCTGCTCGGCAGCGCACTCACCTCATCCCACTCCTCCACTCCCCGCACAACTGGCACATGGGTCCTGCTGGCCTACTGGGTCTAACCCTAACCCTAAACCCTAACCCCTAACCTTAAACCCTAAACCTTAACCCCTAAACCTAACCCTAACTCTAACCTCTAACCCTTACCCTAAAAATAACCCTACTCTAAACCTAACAATAAACCCTAATCCTTAAACCCTAAACCCTAACATTAACACTAAACCCTAAACCCTAACCCCTAACCCTAATCACGAAACCTTAAACTCTAAACCCTAACCTTAACCACTAACTCCAAACCCCAAACCCTAACCCTAAACCCTAACCCTACCGGGCCCTACCATACCCCTAACCCTACCCCTAAACCTACCCCTTCAGCTAACCCTACCCCTAACCCGTAACCTAACCCTAAACCTAACCCTAATCCTACCCTAACCTGTACCCAAACCCTAAACGTAACCCTAACACATACTGTAATCTGTACCTTAACCCGTACCCTAACCCTAACCCTAACCCGTACCCTAAGCCGTACCCAAATCCGTACACCAACACTTACCCTAAACCGTACCCTAACCCGTACCCTAAACTGTACCCTAATGTGTACACTAACCCATACCCTAACCCTAACCCGTATCCTAAACCTAACCCGTACTCCAACCCTAACCCTAACCCTAAACCCTAACCCTTACCCTAAACCCTAATCTGTACCCTAACTCGTAACCTCTAAACTGTAACCCCTAAACCCAACCCTAACCCGTACCCTCTCCTTACCCTAACCCTAACCCTTACCCTCAATCATACCCTAACCGTAACCCATACCCTAACCTTAACCCATACCCTAAACCGTACCCTAACCCCGGGGATTAGTAAACCTGAGCCCCACCATGGGACTCAGCCTGCCACCCCTCAGGAAACCATGCCCCTTGGGGCGCCACAGAGCATCCCGTGCAGGAAAACTGGTAGGGCCCCCCTGAGCCCCCAGCGATCCTCGGCGGCCCCATACACCCCAACCCTGAGGCCCACGCTCATCCCGCCCCACACCTTCCCTTCAGCTTGCCACCGAGCTCGTCGCAGAGCCAGCAGATCAGGCCTGCCGGGTTCCTGGGGCCTAGAACTGACCCTAGGTCAGCTGGGTAGGGCCCCTCCCCTGGGGCCCGGTGCCGCAGCCCCAGGGACTGGGGACACCTGAGCCCCACTGCAGGACAAAGCCTGCCAGCCCGCAGGAAACCGTGCCCCTTGGGAGGCTGTAGAGCATTCAGGGCGGGAGAACCAGGAGGGCCCCCAGAGCCCCCAGCGAACATCGGCAATCCCTAAACCCAACCTTGAAGCCCATGCTCACCCCACCCCACACCCTCACCTCAGCCCATGGCGGAGCTCGCCACATAGTGGGCAGATCTGGCCTGCGGGGTTCCTGGGCGCCAACCCTAACCCTAGTTCATCTGTGGAGGGGCCCCTCCCCAGGAGCCTGGAGCCGCAGCTGCGGGCATTTGGGACACCTGAGCCCCACAGCAGCACTCAGTCTGCCACCCCGCAGGAAACCGTGCCCCTTGGGAGGCCATAGAGCATTCAGGGCGGGAGAACCAGGAGGGCCCTCCTGAGCCACCAGCGAACTTCGGCGGCCTCCCGCACCGGAACCCTGAGGCCCATGCTCACCCTCCCCACACCCTCACCTCAGCCCGTGTAGCTCGCCATACAGCCAGCAAATCGGGCCTGCGGGGCTTCTGGACCTAACCCTAGCCCTAGGTCGGCCGTGGGTATGGGGGCCTCCCCAGGAGCCTTACACCGCAGCCCCGGGGAATTGGGATACCTGTGCCCCACTGCAGGTCTCAGCTTGCCACCCGACAGGAAACATTGCCCCTTGGGGCTCTAAGGAGCCTACAGGGCACGAGAACTTGGGGAGGCCCCCGGAGCCCATCCCCATCCTTTGGCAGCCCCCCATGCCCCAACCCTGAGGCCCATGCTCACCCTCCCCCATGGCCTCCTCTCAGCCCTCCACAGAGCTCGCCTAACAGCCTGCAGATTGTCCCTGCTGTGCTCCGGGACCCTAACCCTTACCCTAGGTTGGGCAGAGAGGGGCCCCTCCCCAGGGTCCTGGCAACCAACTCCAGGGGATGGGGACACCAAAGCCCCACCGCAGGACTCAGCCTGCAACCCACAGTAAACTGTACCATTTTGGGACACAACAGAGCATTCAGGGCAAGAGATTTGGGGCACCCCCTGAGAGCCCCTTCTGGTGAACCCCGACATTTGTGGGCCCTTCCAGATGAAACCCCAAGGCTCACACTCACCCGCCCTTGTGCCCTCATCTCACTCGGCATGAGAGTTCTCTGAGCACTGGGCAGTTCAGATCTGCTGTCTCTTGAGGCCTAACCTAACCCTGGGTCTTCTGCTGAGGGTCCCTCCCCGTTTGCCTGCCTCCAAGGCACCAGGCATTGGGCTCACCTCAGCATGACTAGAGGACTCAGCCTGCCCCACAGCAGGAAACTGTCCATTTTGGGCTGCAGCAAGAATTCATAGGAAAATCGGAGGGCCCCCTTCAGCCCATCCCAGGCAACCCCCAATTTCAGAGATCTCCCCGGATCCAATTAGTAGCTTCACACTGAACTTGGAACTTGCTCTCCACGGAGATCTTTTGAAATTCTCCACACTTCCAACCGATGGCATCATCCAGCTTCAGTGCCTTACCCAGCTTTAGGTCTTGAGATGGATTAAAATGGGAAGTCACTTCACTGATGACGACGTACTGGTGACCAAAAGATACATGCATAAATGCTTCATATCACTTGGCTTTAGGGAAATGCAAATCTAAACCCCTATAGATTCCATATCACACGAGGCTGAATATCTAAAAATAAGAAGACATGAAACTATACATGTTGGAGAGGATGTGGTGAAACAGGAACCCTCTTACACCCCTGTACGAATGCAGTCCGGTACAGCCACTCTTGAAAATGGTACGGAGTTTCCTCAAGAAGTTATAAATAAAGTTACCCTATGTCCCAGCAATTGCACTACTGGCTATTTACCCCCAAAGAGACAGAGGTAGTGAAGACGGGACACATGCACCCCAGTGTTCATAGAAGCAATAACCATAATAGACAAGCTGTGGAAGGAGTGCAGATGACCATGGATAGATGAATGGATAAAGAAGATGTGGATCATATATATAATGGAATATTACTCAGCCATCAGAAAGGATGAGTACTTACCATCACACCGACCTGGGTGGAGCTGGAGGGTATTATGCTGAGTGGAATAAGCCAATGAAAGAAAGACAATGATCATATGCTTTCACTCCTATGTGGAATATCAGAAACAAGGAAGAAGACCATAGGACAAGGAAGGGAAAATAGAATGGGAAGTCATCAGAGAGGGAGAAAACCCATAATGGACGCTTAACTATCGCAAGAAACTGATGATTGTTGGAGGAGAAGTTGGGGGGGGTAACTGGGTGAGTAGCATTAAGGAGGTCACACGATACAATGAGCACTGGGTGCTACACATGACTGAAAATTTATTGAAGACTACATCTGAAACGAATGATGTACTGTAAGTTGGCTAATTGAATTTAAATTAAAGAACAAAAGACCTCGAATAAACAATCCTACACATTTGTATGGAACCACTAAAGATTCCGAACAGCCAGTGCAATGTGGAAAAGAAAAACAAAGCTGGAGGACTGACAATTTCAGATTTCAGGTTATACTACAAAGCTGCAGTCATCCTAACAAGACAGTATGGCACAAAAATACACACAGCGACCAAAGGAACAGGATACAAGTTCAGACAGAAACCCACAATTATGTGGTTCGTGAATCTTCCACAAAGCAAGCAACGATATCAAAAGGGAAATGGACAGTCTCTACAACAAATGGTGTTGGGAAAACTAGACAGCTATGCACAAAAGAATGAAATTAGACTGCTTTCTTACACAATAAAGACAAACACAAAACAGTTTCAAGACCTCAATATGAGACCTGAATCCATAAAAATCCTACAGGAGGGAAGACAGTAACTTCTTGACATGGACCATACCAACGTTTTTCTAGACTGTGTCCTGAGGCAAAGGAAATGAAAGCAAAAATAAACTATTGGGAATACAGCAAAATAAAAAGTTTCCACATGGCAGAAGAACAATGAAAACGTAAAAATAATAAGACAACTTACTCAAAGGGAGAAGATATTTGCAAAGATCATATGCAATAAACGGATAGTGTCCAAAACATATACAACTGATACTACTCGACCCCCCAAAAAACAAATACTCCAGTTAAAAAATAGGCAGAAGACATGGACAGACATTTCTCCAAAGAAGAAATACAAATGGCCAACAGTCCCGTGAAAAGATGTTCACCATCACCCATCATCAGGAAAATGTAAATCCAAAGGACAATGAGGTAATACCTCAAACCTGTCAGAATGGCTAACATCAAAAGCACAACAAAGAGCAGGTTTTGGGAGGATGTGGATAAAGGGGAATCCTAGCGAACTGTGGGTGGGAATGCAAACTGTGTTGGCCACCGTGGAAAACAGTATGAAGGTTCCTCAAAAAATTAAATATAGAACTACCGTACGATCCAACAATCACACTACTCGTATTTACCCAAAGAATAGGAAAACAGTAACGTAAAAGGATACGTGCACCCCTATGTTTCTTGCACCATTATTTACAATATCACAATATGGAAGCAACCCAAGTGTCTGTAGAAAAATTGACAAATGAGATGATAGGTGTGTGTATTCACACACACACACACACACACACACACAGACACACACAGACACACACAATGGAGTATTACTCGGCTTGAAAAAGAATGAAACCTTGCTATTTGCAGACACATGGATGGAGCTAGAGAGTATTATCCTAACTAAAATCAGTCAGTCAGAGAAAGACAAATCCCATACGATGTCACTCTAATGGGGAATTTACAAAACAAACAAAATAAGTAACTAAAAGAGAAAAAGGAGACACACCAAAATACAAACTCTTAACAATAGAGAACAAACGGATGGTTACCAGAGAGGAGGTGGATAGAGGGATGAGTGAAATAGATGAAGGGGATTAAGAGGACGCTTTTCTTGATGACCACTGAGTAATATATAGAATTACTAAATCACTCTCTTGTACACCTGAAATGAATATAACACTGTATGTTAGCTCTACTGGGATTAAAATAAATTTTAAAAAAGATTTTTCTTTCAGGAACCTCTTTGAAAAAGCTTTTCCTGTGCAATGTGCATAAGCCCTACTTGGGAGGATTCACTCTACAGTAATTATTCACTCCATGCCTCAAATTCATATTTCACTGAGTTCTTACCGTGGATTCCAGCCCACGGGAGCCATGGTCCTTTTCTGTCAAGGCTCAGCACCTATGCATTCAAGATTGGAAGTAGAGACACATGTCACTTCACATTCCAGAAAGCTATTATTGTTTCTGTTTCAGTGTGAGAGTCACAGACTTTGGGACAGGTTTCAGAGCAGGTTTATTATGGATCCTGGATCTCTACTTCAATGTTCATTGCCTGGATCCATTTGGCTAATAGGTTCCCTGTGGATGGGCTTGCTTCCAAGCACTTACATGGAAGATGCAAAGGTGGGTGGGCTTGGTGCGGGACAGGAAGAAGACCAAAAACATACAAGGGTCCGACTCCTCCCCTGATCCAGGAACTGCTATGGAAGAGGGTACAGGTGGGAGAATTCATGCGAAACTCCAAGGTCACCAGCTGAACACAGGAGGCACAGGTCAAGGGATCTGGAGATGCAGCGGTTGAAGGCTGCTCTGAGCTACCTCTGGGAGGAAGGGAGGGATGGAATGAGAAGGAGACACTGCCTGCTCCTGGCCCATGCCAGCTGCCCACCGCTCCGACACGCATCAGTCGACACAGCTGACACAGCCTGGGCTCAGGATGGGCTGGCTTGGGTCCCTCAATCCTCAGTGGGACAGCTGTCCCCAGGGCTCAGAGACATGCTGAGGGAGATGAGAGGGAAAGCTGCCCCACCCTGGTCACCCCCTCTTTGAGCAAACAGCCCTTCAGAACTGCTAAAAAATCCCACTAACGGGGTTGAAAGACTTGCCATGGATGAACTAAAGCATAGAGATATGTAAAATAACATTCATTTTTAAGTTCAGAGCTGTCATCTCAGGAAGTGGGGAGAGCTTCCCTGAAGAAGACTGAGGGGAGGGCAGGCCATGCTGAAAAGGGAGACATGGCTCTCCTGATTGGGGACCTGCAGCCCCCTTCCAGGGCAGGGCATCATCCTCACATCAAAAGAGATCCATGGAAGTGTTCCATCAGGGCCAGATGTTTGTCTCGAGAAGGCTACCTTGGCATTGGACTGCACAGGGCACCAGGGACGAGGGCCAGATGGAGGACGGACAATACCCCGGAGGCCATGGGTAAGAGCAGAGGCACAGGACCTTGAAGATGATGATGAAAAGCAGGAGGTGGCAGCATGGAGCCGTCCCAAAAGTATCATGGGAGCAGCGCCCACAGCTTCACTGAATGGGTGTCTTCTGTGCCAGGTGTGGCTGACGTCAGTGGGCTCCAGACTAGTCCTGACCACAACTCTAGGAAGTGTGCACCACCCCCGTCCTCCTCTCCCCTTGCAGCTGCTAGGAATCACGTTCACAGACCCTGGTCAGCTTTCGTGGAAAGCAAGCAGTGGCTCCCGCACACGCTGCACCTCTGGTGTTGGTCCAGTGCGACCCTTGTGCCTGGCAAGACACTGATGTCTACCTGTCTCCATACAAATCCACAGACAGGAGGGTGTCCCTGAATTCCACAGCACATGATGAGACAGATCCACAGAAACCAACACCCAGTGGATCACTCGGGACCTCACCTATGGTCATGGAGCTCACCATACCCTATTTCTGTCACTTACTACAGAAAGCCTGGTTATGATCCCCCACAATACCATACATCCTGGTTGCTGACCTGGGGTCATGCCATGAACCCACATAGCACCTTTCTTTAAGTGAAGGCTATGCCTACACCTCCTAGAAAATATTTCTAATGAAGTACAAGTCCATCAGGACTATGGTGTGAATGGTAGCACACAGCTTTTATGGTAGTAGTCAGTAATTCTAACAAGGGTTAACCTCACTCCCTGTCTCACAAAAACTTCCTCCATCCCCACTTAACTCATGGTCTGCCCTCAGAAAGCCCTCCAGGAAACAAACCTTTCATCTGAATGCTCTCTTCACCTTCTGCTTCAAATCTTGTCCAACCACAAAGATATGAAACTAGAAATCAGTCTAAAGAAAAAAATGGGACAGTCAAAAATAGGTGGAGATTTTTGGGGCCTGGGTGGCTCAGTCGTTAAGGAAATGCTTTCATCTCTGGTCTTGATCCCAGGATCCTGGGATCTAGCCCCATATCAGGCTCCTTGCTCAGTGGGAAGCCCACTTTTCCCTCTCCCACCCCCTTGCTTGTGTTCACTCTCTCGCTGTCTCACTCTCTGTCAGATACTTAAATAATCTTAAAAAAATATGTGGAGATTTAACAACATGCTACTGAACAACCAACAGTCAAAGAAGAAATCAAAAAAATTTTAGAAGTACCTTGACACTGATGAAAAAGACAACCTACAAAAACTTATGGGATGCAGCAAAAGTAGCTTTATGGGGGACATTCATAGCAATTCAAGTCTTCATCATTCCATGAGAATGGTCTCCAATAAACAACCTGATTTATGTGGTAAAGAAGTAGAAAAAAAAAACAACAAACAAAGCCCCAAATTAGTAGAAATAAGGAAATAACAAAAAGGAATGCATAAATAAATCCAATGGATACTAAAAAGACAAAAAAAAAAAAACAATGAAAATGAGAGCGGCCTTTTTTGGAAAGATAAACAAAACTGACAAACTTAGCTAGACTCACCAAGAAAGACAGAGGACTCGAATATAATCAGGAAAATAAGATAATGGATTCCTGTCTCATATCAAAATCAAAAGAACTCTTCAACCTTGGACACAACAACTTCTTGCAAGCCACGTCTCTAAAGGCAAAGGAAATAAATGCAAAAATGAACTATTGGCACTTCATCAGGATAAAAAGCTTCTGCTTGGCAAAGCAAATGATCAAAAAACAAAAAGGCAACCTATGGAATCGAAGAAGATATCTGCAAATGATATTACAGATAAAGGGCTGGTTTCCAAGATCTATAAAGAACTCCTCAAACTCGACACCCAAAAAATGGGCAGAAGGCACAAAGAGATACTTCTCCAGAGAAGACATACAAATGGCCAACAGACACATGAAAAAATGCTCCACATCACTTGCCATCAGGCAAATACAAATCAAAACGACAATGAGATACCACCTTACACTAGATAGAATGGTTAAAATTAACCAGGCAGGGGGCACCTGGGTGGCACAGCGGTTAAGCGTCTGACTTCGGCTCAGGGCATGATCCTGGCATTATGGGATCGAGCCCCACATCAGGCTCCTCCGTTATGATGCTGCTTCTCCCTCTCCCACTCCCCCTGCTTGTGTTCCCTCTCTCGCTGGCTGTCTCTATCTCTGTGGAATAAATAAATAAAATCTTGAAAAAAAATTAACAAGACAGAAAAAAAAATGTCAGAGAGGATGTGGAGAAAGGGGAGCCCTCTTACACTACTCGTGAGAATTCAAGCTGGTACAGCCACTTTTGAAAACAATATGGATGTTCCTCACGATGTTAACCACAGAGATATCCTACGACCCACCAATTGCACTACTGGGTATTTACCCCATAGACACAGAGTAATGAAAAGAAGCGGCACCTGTATCCCAATGTTCATAGCTGCAATGTCCATAATAGCCAAACTGTGGAAGGAGCCAAGATGTCCTTCAGCAGATGAATGGACAAAGAAGATGTGGTTCATCTACACAATGGACTATTACTCAGTCGTCAGAAGGATGAATACCCACCACTTGCACAAACGTGCATGGACCAGGAGGGGATTATGCTAAGTGAAATTAAAGCAAGCAGAGAAAGACAATTATCATATGGTTTCACTCCTATGTGGAATGGAAGGAATAGCATGGAGGACATTAGAAGAAGGAAGGGAAAAGTGAAGTGAGGTAATGAGAGGGGAAATGAAACATAAGAGACTACTGACACTGGGAAACAAACTGAAGGTTGCAGAAAGGGAGGGTAGGGGAATGGGTTATCCTGGTGATGGGTATTAAGGAGGGCACGTGTTGGGGCACCTGGGTGGCACAGCGGTTAAGTATCTGCCTTCGGCTCAGGGCGTGATCCCGGCATTAGGGGATCGAACTCCACAACAGGCTCCTCCGCTGTGAGCCTGCTTCTTCCTCTCCCACTCCCCCTGCTTGAGTTCCCTCTCTCGCTGGCTGTCTCTATCTATCGAATAAATAAATAAATTCTTTTTAAAAAGAAGGAGGGCACGTGTCATAATGAGCACTAGGTGTTATATGCAAACAATGAATCATGGAACACTTCATCAAAAACAAATGAAGTACTGTAGGGTGATTAACATCATTTTAAAAAAATAGAAGGATATGAAATTCATACAGGAAAAATGTCACTATTTGCAAATGACATGAAATCCCAAAAGATTACACACACACACACACACACACACACACACACACACACACACACAAAACTGTTAGAATAAACAAATTCTAGAAAGCTGCAGGATATAAAGTCAATATACAGAGACCTGTTCTCTTTTTTTTTCATATTTTATTTATTTATTTGAGAGGAAGAGAAAAAGCAAGGGCAGGGGGAGTGTCCAAAAGAGGGAGAAGCAGACCCTCGCTAAACGGGGAGCCCAACACAGGGCTCAATGTCAGAACTCTGAGTTCATGACCTGAGATGAAGGCAGAAGCTTCACCTATGGGGCCACCCAGGTGACCCAACTTCTTGCATTTCTGCATACTGATGACGCACTTTTGCAAAGAGAAATTCAAAAAGCAATGCCATTTATAATTGCATCAAAAAAAAAATCTAGGAATAAAAGTAACCAAAAATGAGAAAGACATAGTACACTCAACACATGGCAGAAAAGAAATGAAAAACATGTGTGTCGAGGGGGGCAGGATGTATGGGTCAAAGATTTGGAAGGCAACACAAACAAATGGAAGCTTACGCCATGCTCCTTAACTGGAAGAGTTAATTATGTGAACATGTCCATCGTACCCAAAGCAATCGACAGATATGATGAAATCCCTATCTGAATTCCAGCGGCATTATTCGAGCAAATAGAAAACAGTCCTCAGACTTGTATGGAATCACAAAAGACCCCAAATACCCAAAGCAACCTGGAGAAAGAAATGTGCAGTCAACACACTCCTGGATTTCAAGCTAGATTACAAAGCTGTTGTCATCAAAACAGGATGGTACTGGCATAAACACAGACACCAGTTCAGTGGAACAGAACAGAAAGCTCAGAAACTTACCCACACGTAGATGATACTAACTTACGACACAGCAGCAGAAGATATGCCATGAGGGAAGGACTGTTTCTTCAGTGAGCGGTAACAGGCAAACTGGACACTAAATGCAGAAGAATATAACTGGTCCACTTTCTTACACCACACACAAAATTTTTAATGGATGAATGATTTGAACATAAGACCTGAATCCATAAACCTCCAAGAAGACACAGGTACTAAGTCTCTCGACATTAGTTTTGGCAAAGTGTCTTCAGATCGGACACCAAATGCAAAGGCAACAAAAGCAAAAATAAACAAGTGGAACAACATCAAACTGAAATCTTCCACACGGCAAAAGAAACCAGCAAAAACTTAAAAGGCCAATGACCCAATAAGAAAAAAAATATCTGCGAATCATATGTGTGAGAAGAGGCTAATATCCAAAATACACACAACACTCATACAAATCAAAACAAAAAAATTGTATAAAAAATGTGGGGAATATGTGAATAGATACTTTCTAAAGATGGCACACAGGTGCCAACAGACAGAGAAAGTTGTTAGACATCACTCATCATCATCAGGGAAACATCAGTCAAACCCACAATCGGCTATCCACTCACAACAGTTGGAACAGCAATTGTCCCAGAGACAGACACCAGGTGGGGTCAAGGGTGTGCAGAGGAGGAGACACTGTGCACTGTTGGTGGGAATGGAAATTGGTGCAGCCACTGTGACAAACGGTATGGAGGTTCCTGAAAAAATAAATGCGACTACCACATGACCCATTAATGGCTCTACTGAGTATTGATTTGGAGAACACAAAAATACTGCCTAAAAAAGACAGATGCACTTCCACGTTCACTGCAGCATTATTCACAAGAACCAGACATGGAAACACAGACCTTGGGGGCCTTATTCCAAGTAACTCAGACACAGAAAGACCAATCCCAGATGCTCTCATGTACATTCCACGTGGAATAAACAATTACTGAATGCATAGATACTGGTAGCAGCTTGGTAGGTGCCAGATTCGGGGATGGGGTGTTAGAAATGGGTGAAGGTGGTCAAAGTCTCAATGTTTGAGTGAGAAAATCCGACAGTCATGAAATGTTCCGTCCAGTATGGAGACTAAAACTAACCCCGCAGCATGGGGTATAGGTTTCCCTGCTCTTTGAAAGTACAGGGCTTCTGAGAAACCTTGCACAGCAGAAATGGTGTTCAAGAAGGAATGGCCATTAATTTACACGGCACAATTAGATAGTGTCCTCAGACTCCAAAATTCCTTCTCTTTGGCTTTTCTTAGGCCTCAGGACACAAGTTTCTAATGGAGGCCCAGCATAAATGAAGACAAAGCAGAGCAGAGGCTCACAGACACCATTCAAAGTGCTGGTGGCTGGATGCGGAGAGCAGTTCCCAGCGGAAGGAGCAGGTTGGGGTGCACGACGCCTCTGTCGTGCTTCTCCCCAAAACAGATGCTGAACGCGATTCTCACTGTTCACCTTTTTTCATGAGGGAAATCCTCTTCAGGTCTCTTCCTCTTACTGAAGCTGGGTAATAACGTAGTTCTTTCAAGAAAGCCCAGTGTCTTACTGTGAACGTTTAAAAAGTGGGGGATACTTGTACTTGAGCATTGCTGAGGGAGGAGATGTGAAAGGTTCTCCCAGACACAAACCTCAGCAGATCCACTGGGAAAGGCACCTTCCTCAGCATGTGGAACACGGACTACCTCCTACCACCCGAGAAACCCTCTCCTTCCCCTCGATCAGGACAACCCACAACAGCTGGGAGTTACCCCAATTCCTCTGTTCTCCTGCTCCTAATAGCTAACCCATCAGCAAATCCTGTGAGCTCCATCTTCAAAATGGACCCAGAATAGGTCTAACCACTCCATCCAAGGCCACCTGTCTGGACCACAGTGCCTGAGTTCCTGGAAAAGCTTCGTCATTGACCTGCCTTGCCATCTTCAACCCTCTGTCATCTGTTCTCAACACTGTAGCCAGGATGGCCCAGTGAAACAGGGTCTCATGGGGTTATAGCCCTGGAATGGCTTTCTGTCACCTCTCTGAGGTCATGTCCTAAGCTGTCTCCTGTGGCCACAGGGCCATCTTGCTACTCCAGGACATAGCTGGAATTCTCCTGCCCCAGAGCTATGCACATGCTTTCCCTTCTGTTCAGAATGCTCCTGATGTGTTCTCACTCACCTTCGGAGAAGTCTGAATTGGAGTGACAGGGACAGAAGATGAGGCTGTGTGTGTTAGGTGAGGCTGGTGGCCCAGAAGAAGGTTCTCTGCCAGCTCTCCGCCTGTGCCTCACTTGTCCTCAGCCAGGAACTTGCACACAGCCCTCACCTGTCACACCTCTCACCCAGGAGACCCACAGCCACCCCTGGAGCCCACCCTGCCCACACCCTGCTGCAGAATGCATTCAGCTCTCCTCTGGAACCCCTGTCAGCTTTACCCAGTCCTGGAACTCCCCCATCTCCTGCAAAGCTCCCGGATTACCTCTCTGCTTCCAAAATCACACTGGCGCAAGGCTTTCATGAGAAAGCTATAACGCTAACTAATGAAAGGTTCACACCTACTTTCCCCTTCTGTTGCCTTTCTCTCCACCTTCTTTCCTACCTGTGCAAACTGTAACATATCAGTGGAACATGAACATGCTCTGAGACCTGAATCTTTCATTGCAGCTTTCTGAGGACTCCTTATGTGATAAGCAACTAGTGTATCCTACAACAGGGTGATTTACAACTCTCATCTATAGAATAGTACAGCCCAAATCACTACAATTTTACCTCACTCTTCATGAAGCAGAACACTTTTACCTTTCTCCTCTTACTTAAATTCCAGTTAGTTCACATGCCATGGAATATTCGCTTCAGGGGTAGGATTTAGTGATTCCTCACCTGCATACAGAACTCGGTGCTCATCACAAGTGCCCTCCTTAATACCCCTCACCCATTTAACTCTTCCCCCCATGCCCCTGTCCTGCAGCAACACTCAGTTTGTTCTCCAAGGTTGAGTCTATTTCCTTGTTTGCCTCTCTCATCACTCCTCAACTCTGTTCATCTGTTTTCTTTCTGAAGTTCCACAGGCATGAGAGCATAGGATATTTGTCTTTCCTCAATGATTTTGCTTAGCTTAATACACTCTAGGTCCATCCACATCCTTGCAAATGGTAAGTTTTCATTCTTTTTGAATCTGGGTCATATTCCAGTGTATATATATGTATCCCACATCTGTTTTACCCATTCATCAGTGCATGGACGTTGGGATTCTCTCTATAGTTTGGCTACTGTGGACATTTCTGCTATAAACATCATGGTGCATGTACCCATTCCGAATCCACATTTTTGTATCCTTTGGGTAAATACCTAGGAGAGCAATTGCTGGATCATGGGGTTGTTCAATTTTTAACTTTTTGAGGAACCCCCACACTGTTTCCCAGACTGGCTGCACCACTTTACATTCCCACCAACAGGATGGGAGGCTTCCCCTTTAAGCAGAACATTATCTGCCAGCAATTTCATAAGAGGAAACAAAACCTCTAGGAGATGCACCTAGGGTCAGACAAGCAGTTGCAGAGTTCACCCCAAGGCTCCTGACGCCAAGCCCCTTGAAGCCACCAGCATGCCACTATCCAAAAGAATTCCCAGACTCTCCTTCTGACTCCACCACCAAAGAAACTACAGAGAGAATATGGCACCTCAAAATATCGAGATAATACATTTAGTAAAACTAGAAAGTCAAGCTCAACTTTTAAACAGGAACAGGCCGCTTTGGAAAATTTTCAATTTTCCCTCCACCCTAATTTTAACTCTTCTGATGAATAAATTAATCAATGATGAAACATCACCTTTGTCAAATGACATCATCCAAGTCTGTATCAGATGAAAAAAGCCACCTAACTCTAGATGTTGGCCACTCAACCATATCTTAGGCCCAATTGAATAAACACTGTTAGATGAAGGAACAAATTAGATGTTACAAACAGGCACAGAGTGAATCTCACCTTCCCTTTCTAATAAAAGAGGGTTCCTAGGAAACAGATGGTCAAAATACATTTGTAAGCAATAAATGGACAGAGAAATTGTGATCCCCTGCAACGTTCTACCTCCAGGGAAACTAAGTAATTCCTGCACCAAACCCAGAATGCTGACAGCTACTTCAATTTTACTTTGTGGCTCAACTAGAGAAAAGAGAAAAGCCCAGGAGGTTTTGGGATAATGAGAGGTTTTACCTCCAGCCCTGACATAGATAGGACATTTTGCCAAACATACCTTTGCTTTCTGTGAACACTGGCGTCCTGTGACAAGCTGCCTCGCTGACTCTGATGCTGACGTTCAAAACCTCGGGTTTCTTGGAGCCAGAGCAGAGAATTGCTGTCAGGTGGGGAGAAGAAGGCACCTCTGACCTAAAGCCTGCACACCTGCTTCGGTTTCTGGGCGAAGGGGCAACACATACTTGTTGTTTATCAGTAATTATCTTCATTCTCAATAGACCAATGACCTTGCCTTTTCTGGAAAGCAGACTTACTCTTCTAAAGAAACCCTCAATTCGTCTATTCCCAATGCAACTAGAGTGGGGTCTGGTTTACGCACGCCTCCAGGCCCCCACCTGGAGGATATTCCTGCATGATTCTAATAGCCAATTACCACTACCCAGGGGCACACGGGGCATAATGCTGAAGTTGGGGGATGGCTCTGGGGCTTGCTACTGCCACATCTGTGCCTGGGGGACCAGGACACACCCTGCTGAACTCAGGGTACTGCTCAAGATGCATCACCTGCACTGTGTCAGAGAACTGAAAGTGGGGATTGTGTGAGGTCGTTACCCGCACTCTTCCAGGGGAACAGGGGAAACGCTGAAATTCTGCAACCCATCCCACAAAAGCTCAGGTGAGTGGGTGCCCTGGAGCTCCCGGGTATGGGGAATAAGGTCAGTTGAGGACATGGGGCAGAAGAGACTTTAAAGGGAAAAAGAAAACTCACCTGAGTACCCACAATGAACCCTCTCCACGTGCCCTTCCAAAACCTTGCCTCCCACCTGGGGCACACCCTACCCCCAGACCCCCACCCCAGTGCAAGCTGCTCACTCACCAGCAGGGATCTCCACAGGGCAACTCTCTCTCTCTCAGTGCCCCTTCTTCTGCCCCAATTCTGCAACCCACTGCAAATCTGGGACTGCCCACAGAGACATCTCCACCCCCAAGCAGTGAATGGTTGGCGAGGGTGGTGCCTGAGCCCCTTGGATGCTGGGCAACCCGCCCTCAAGCCCCTGGAACCCTGAAAGTGCAGGGGCCCCAAGAGGCGCCTCCTCTACCCAACACCCGGCACAGGAATGGGTGGGGTCGTGGGCCAGGGCACCCACACACACCTGGCCCCTTCTAGGGACCCCTCTAGCTGCAGACCACCCTCAGAGTCCTGCCCCTTCCCTTTCTGCACCAGCCCTCCCTGCTGGGGTGTGCCTGGTTCTGGGCAAGGTCAGTGGCTCTCAGACCCTCCAAGGCTTTGGCTTTAGGAAATGCAATGGTTTCATGCATTTTCAGTATGTACATGTCAGTATGACTTTAATCTTATGGGAGCCAAAGAGGTTCTTTATTTTTTCTTATCTTCATGTTGGCATTTTTGGTTGTTTTCTTCTCAAAGCAGATGTACAACATGTGCTTGGGGCAGAAATAGGGCCCATGCTTTGAGTTTTTGCCCAATCATTTTGAGCCAGTTAAAATGTTAAAGGATAGCTTCCCTGGGAGCCCAGGATCAGGGCCCACAGATGATATAAGATAAAAATTACTTTCATCATTATAATTACTCCTAAATGGAGGAATTTGAGACAAAAGCACCTTTCACAAGAGTACCAAGAAATGACAATGATGCCCACAGAAGGCTACCTGCTCCATGGTCAGCACAGGTAACAGAAGTGTTCACAGTCTCTGGACTCCTGCCCTTCTCCTGCCCAAATCTCTGAAGCACACAGACCACTTAAAATCAGAATTGTAGAACTGCTAGACACCTTAGAGATGTCTGGCACCATTCCCTTGGACTGCAGAATAAAACACAGTAGCTCGTTGTCACAAACTAATTTCAACATGAAGTGCCCCCTGGATGCACTAAGTTCTTTCTCTGCAAATGTTGACTAATGTAAGTCACAGTCACACCATTTAAACACTAGGATGGCTGGGAAGTCAACGTAGGTAAGGCAATATTTTAGCCAGGTTTATAAGCATTGGCTCACATTGTAGAAGAGGCTGAGCTGAGTGTTTTTAAATACTATTTCAGGTACAAGAGAGGAGTTAAGATGGTGGAGGAGTAGGGGACTCCTTTTTCCGCAGATCCCCTGAGTCCTGCTGGATAGGTAGCAGGCCAGCCTAAACAACCACGGAATCAGCCTGAGAGGCAGGAAGATATATCTGGATCTCTACAAATGAACATCTCCAGCGCTGTGTATTGAGGTAGGAAGCGGGGAGTCCTGAAACCTGGCACAGATACTGGAAGATAAAAGGAAGGGGGAGGGAGCCACCGCATTTGGGCGCCAGGAAGTAGCAGCCACCTGCACAGGGGAGCTGGCAGATTCACAGAAGGCACCCCTAGAGAGAGGACTGAGACTGGTGAGCCCAGAGAGCACACCACTAGGCATCTCCCAGAACACAGGAATCCCAGTGTGCTCATGGGATCCAGAATGAGAATGAGAGCTCCTGGAGCGCGTGTGGGTCCACTGGAGGCTGGCAGGCCACCTGCACAGGGGAGAGGGCAGATTCATGGTCAGAACCCAGGAAACAGCAGACTGAGACCCTGAACCAGGTGCGCCCACCACCAGGCTTCTCACGGAACTCCGGAATCCCAGTGTGCTCACCGGGAATAGACAGACCCAGAGACCCGGGAGCACGCGGGGCGGCTGGCGGCTGGTGGGCCACCTGCATGGGGCAGCGGGCGAACTCGTGGTTGGCACCCAGGAAACAGCAGACTGAGACCCTGAAGGAGGTGGTATGCCACCAGGCTTCTCAGGAAACTCCGTAATCCTGGTGTGCTCACAGGATCCAGACTGAGACCTGGAGATCTGGGAGCTCCAGGGGGCGGCTGGTGGCTGGTGGCTTTAGAAACACAAAGGACAGAGATGCACCTGCCCTGGAAGTGAGGGCAGGGACACCAGGTGTGGAGCACACATCCAGGGACGCTATGGGGTTGAGCAGCACCAACAGTAACGGAGTTAAAGTGGCCAGAACATCCGTGAAGAACATGCCGCAATCCCTCTGTTCTGTGACAATTCAGCCTCTGCTGCTCTGACTCTCAGAAGAGGCACAGCAGACCGCCAGAGAAAGATGCCAGGGAACAAAAGCCTGGAAATACTGGCTCACAGCGTTCCCACACCAATCCCCCCTCGCAGGGGACAGGGCAACTCTACCCAAACAGGGTTGCCTGAGTATGGGTGTGGCAAAATACAAACTCTTAACAATAGAGAACAAACGGATGGATACCAGAGAGGAGGTGGATAGAGGGATGAGTCAAATAGATGAAGCGGATTAAGAGGACACTTTTCTTGATGACCACTGAGTAATATATAGAATTACTGAATCACTCTATTGTACACCTGAAACGAATGTAACACTGTAGGTTAGCTCTACTGGAATTAAAATAAATTTTTAAAAAAGATTTTTCTTTCAGAAACCTCTTTGAAAAAGCTTTTCCTGTGCATTGTTCATAAGCCCTACTTGGGAGGATTCACTCTACAATAATTATTCACTCTATGCCTTGAATTCAGATTTCACTGAGTTCTTACTGTGGATCCCAGCCCACGGGAGCCATGGTCCTTTTCAGTCCAGGCTCAGCACCTATGCATTTAAGATTAGAAATAGAGACACATGTCACTTCACAGTCCAGAAAGCTATTATTGTTTCTGTTTCAGTCTGAGAGAGTCACAGACTTTGGGACAAGTTTCCGAGCAGGTTTATTATGGATCCTGGATCTCTACTTCAATGTTCTTTGCCTGGATCCATTTGGCTAATAGGTTCCCTGTGGATGGGCTTGCTTCCAAGCACTTACATGGAAGATGCAAAGGTGGGTGGGCTTGGTGCGGGACAGGAAGAAGATCAAAAGCAGACAAGAGTCCCACCACTCCCCTGATCCAGGAACTGCTACAGGAGAGGGTATGGGAGGTAGAATCAATGCAAAACTCCAAGGTCACCAGCTGAACACAGGAGGCACAGGTCAAAGGATCTGGAGATGCAGGGGTTGAAGGCTGCTCTGAGCTATATCTGCGAGGAAGGGAGGGAAGGAATGAGGAGACACTGCCTGCCCCTGGCCCATGCCGCTGCCCACCACTCTGACACGCATCCGTCTACACAGCTGACAGAGCCTGGGCTCAGGATGAGCTGGCTCGGGTCCCTCAATCCTCAGTGGCACAGTTGGCCCCAGGGCTCAGAGACATGCTGAGGGAGATGAGAGGGAAAGCTGCCCCACCCGGGTCATCCCCGCCTTGAGCAGACATCCCTTCAGAACTGCTAAAAAAAGCCCCCACTAACGGGGTTGAAAGACATGCCATGGATGAACTAAGGCATAGAGATATGTAAAATAACATTCATTTTTAAGTTCAGAGCTGTCATCTCAGGAAGTGGGGAGAGCTTCCCTGAAGAAGACTGAGGGGAGGGCAGGCCATGCTGAAAAGGGAGACATGGCTCTCCTGATTGGGGACCTGCAGCCCCCTTCCAGGGCAGGGCTTCATCCTTGCATGACACGAGATCCATGGAAGTGTTCCATCAGGGCCAGATGATTGTCTCGAGAAGGCTATCCTGGCATCGGACTGCACAGGGCAACAGGGACGAGGGCCAGATGGAGGACTGACAATACCCCGGAGACCATGGGGCAAGAGCAGAGGCACATGACTTTGAAGATGATGATGAAAAGCAGGAGGTGGCAGCATGGAGCCGGCCCGAAAGTACCATGGGAGCAGTGCCCACAGCTACACTGACTGGGGGCCTTCTGTGCCCAGTGTGGCTGACTTCAGTGGGTTCCAGACTAGTCCTGACCACAACTCTAGGAAGTGTGCACCACCCCCGGCCTCCTCTCCCCTTGCAGCTGCTAGAAATCACGGTCAAAGACCCTGGTCAGCTTTCGTGGAAAGCAAGCAGTGGCTCCCGCACACGCTGCACCTCTGGTGGTGGTCCAGTGCGACCCTTGTGCCTGGCCAAACACTGATGTCTACCTGTCTCCACACAAATCCACAGACAGGAGGGTGTCCCTGAATTCCACAGCACCTGATGAGACAGATCCACAGAACCCAACACCCAGTGGGTCACTCGGGACCTCACCTATGGTCATGGAGCTCACCATAAACTATTTCTGTCACTTCCCACAGAAAGCCTGTTTCTCATCCCCCACAATACCATACATCCTGGTTGCTGACCTTGGGTCATGCCATGAACCCACATGGCACCTTTCTTTAAGAGAAGGCTATGCCTAAACCTCCTAGAAAATATTCCTAATGAAGTACAAGTCCATCAGGACTACGGTGTGAACAGTAGCACACAGCCTGCATGGTAGTAGTCAGTAATTCTAACAAGGGTTAACCCCACCCCCGTCTCACAAAACCTTCCTCCGTCCCCACAGAACTCATGGTCTGCCCTCAGAAATCCCTCCAGGAAACAAACTTTTAATCTGAATGCTCTTCACCTTATGCTTCAAATCTTGTCCAACCACAAAGATATGAAACTAGAAATCAGTCTCAAGAAAAAAATGGGACAGTCAAAAATAGGTGGAGATTGGGGAGCCTGGGTGGATCAGTTGTTAAGGATCTGCCTTCAGCTCAGGTCCTGATCCCAGGATCCTGGGATTTAGGTTGGAATCAGGCTCCTTGCTCAGTGGGAAGCCCGCTTCTCCCTCTCTCACCCCCCCTGCTTGCGTTCCCTCTCTCACTGTCTCACTCTCTGTCAGATACTTAAATAATCTCAAAAAAATATGTGGAGAATTAAAAACATGCTACCGAACAACCAACAGTCAAAGAAGAAATCAAAAAAGATTTTAGAAGTACCTTGACACTGATGAAAAAGACAACTTACAAAAACTTATGGGATGCAGCAAAAGTAGCTCTATGGGGGACATTCATAGAAACTCAAGTCTTCATCAATCCATGAGAAGGGTCTCCAATAAACAACCTGATTTATGTGGTAAAGAAGTAAAAAATAAAACAACAAAGACCCAATATAGTAGAAATAAGGAAATAACAAAAAGGAATGCATAAATAAATCCAACAGAGACTAAAAAGACCAAAAAAAAAACAAAAACAAAAACAAAAACAATGAAATTGAAAGGTGCCTTTTTTGGAAAGATAAATAAAACTGACAAACTTAGCTAGACTCACCAAGAAAGACAGAGGAATCGAATACATTCAGGAAAGAAAGATAATGGATTCCTGTATCATATCCAAATCAAAAGATCTCTTCAACCTTGGACACAACAACTTCTTGCAAGCCATGTCTCTAAAGGCAAAGGAAATAAAAGCAAAAATGAACTATTGGCACTTCATCAAGATAAAAACCTTCTGCACAGCAAAGCAAACGATCAACAAAACACAAAGGCAACCTATGGAAAAGAAGAAGATATCTGCAAATGATATTACAGATAAAGGGCTGGTATCCAAGATCTATAAAGAACTCCTCAAACTCGACACCCAAAAAATGGGCAGAAGACACAAAGAGATACTTCTAGAGAAGACATACAAATGGCCAACAGACACATGAAAAAATGCTCCACATCACTTGCCATCAGGCAAATACAAATCAAAACGACAATGAGATACCACCTTACACCAGTTAGAATGGTTAAAATTAACAAGGCAGGGGGCACCTGGGTGGCACAGAGGTTAAGGATCTGCCTTCGGCTAAGGGCGTGATCCTGGCATTATGGGATCGAGCCCCACATCAGGCTCCTCCGCTATGAGCCTGCTTCTTCCTCTCCCACTCCCCCTGCTTGTGTTCCCTCTCTCGCTGGCTGTCTCTATCTCTATCAAATAAATAAATAAAATCTTGAGAAAAAAATTAACAAGACAGGAAATTACAAAAAGTCAGAGATGATGTGGAGAAAGGGGAGCCCTCTTACACTACTCGTGAGAATTCAACTGGTATAACCACTTTTGAACAATATGGATGTTCCGCAAGACATTAAACACAGAGCTATCCTATGACCCAACAATTGCACTACTGGGTATTTACCCCATAGACACAGAGTAATGAAAAGAAGGGGCACCTGTATCTCAATGTTCATAGCAGCAATGTCCATAATAGCCAAACTGTATAAGGAGCCAAGATGTCCTTCAGCAGATGAATGGACAAAGAAGATGTGGTTCATCTATACAATGGAATATTACTCAGTCATCAGAAAGGATGAATACCCACCATTTGCACCAAGGTGAATTGACCAGGAGGGGATTATGCTAAGTGAAATTAAGGCAAGCACAGAAAGAGAATTATCATAAGGTTTGACTCCTATGTGGAATGGAAGGAATAGCATGGAGGACATTAGAAGAAGGAAGGGAAAAGTGAAGGGGGGGAATGAGAGGGGGAGAGGAACCATGAGAGACTGTTGACACTGGGAAACAAACTGAAGGTTGCAGTAAGGGAGGGGTAGGGGAATGGGTTATCCTGGTGATGGGTATTAAGGAGGGCACGTGTCATAAGGAGCACTAGGTGTTATATACAAACAATGAATCATGGAACACTTCATCAAAAACAAATGAAGTACTGTAGGGTGACTAACATCATTTTAAAAAAAGAGAAAGATATGAAATCCATACAGGAAAACTGTCACTATTTGCAAATGACATGAAATCCCGAAAGATTACACACACACAAAAAAAAAAAAAACAGTTAGTTTAAACAAATGCAAGAAAGCTGCAGGATATAAAGTCAATATACAGAGACCTGTTGTCTTTATTTTTTTTTCAGATTTTATTTATTTATTTGAGAGGAAGAGAAAAAGCACATGCAGGGGGAGTGTAGGAAAGAGGGAGAAGCAGACCCTCGCTAAGTGAGGAGCCCAAAATGGGGCTCGATCCAGGACTCTGGGATCATGACCTGAGCTGAAGGCACACGCTTCACCTATGGGGCCACCCAGATGACCCAACTTCTTGCATTTCTGTATACTGATGACACACGTTCGCAAAGAGAAATTAAAAAAGCAATGCCATTTACAATTGCATCAAAAAAAAATCTAGGAATAAAAGTAACCAAAAATGCGAAAGACATAGTACACTCAACACATGGCAGAAAAGAAATGAAAAACATGTGTGTCGAGGGGGGCAGAATGTATGGGTCAAAGATTTGGAAGGCAACACAAACAAATGGAAGCATACGCCATGCTCCTTAACTGGAAGATTTAATTATGTGAACATGTCCATCGTACCCAAAGCAATCGACAGATGTGATGAAATCCCTATCTGAATTCCACTGGCATTATTCGAGCAAATAGAAAACAGTCCTCAAACTTGTATGGAATCACAAAAGACCCCAAATACCCAAAGCAACCTGGAGAAAGAAAGGTGCAGTCAACACACTCCTGGATTTCAAGCTAGATTATAGAGCTGTTGTCATCAAAACAGGATGGTACTGGCATAAACACAGACACCAGTTCAGTGGAACAGAACAGAAAGCTCAGAAACTTACCCACACGTAGATGATCCTAACTTACGACAGAGCAGCAGAAGATATGCCATGAGGGAAGGACCGTCTTTTCAGTGAGCGGTAACATGCAAATTGGACAGTAAATGCAGAAGAATATAACTGGGCCACTTTCTTACACCACACACAAAATTTTTAATGGATGAATGATTTGAACATAAGACCTGAATCCATAAACCTCCAAGAAGACACAGGTACTAAGTCTCTCGACATTGGTTTTGGCAAAGAGTCTTCAGATCGGACACCAAATGCAAAGGCAACAAAAGCAAAAATAAACAAGTGGAACAATATCAAACTGAAATCTTCCACACGGCAAAAGAAACCAGCAAAAACTTAAAAGGCCACTGACCCAATAAGAAAAAATTATCTGCGAATCATATGTGTGAGAAGAGGCTAATATCAAAAATACACACAACACTCATACAAATCAAAAGAAACAAAAAAAAAACTGTATAAAAAAACGTGGGGAATATGTGAATAGATACTTTCCAAAGATGGCACACAGGTGCCAACAGACAGAGAAAGTTGTTAGACATCACTAAAAATCGTCAGGGAAACATCAGTCAAACCCACAATCGGCTATCCACTCACAACAGTTGGATCACCAATTGTCCAGAGACAGACACCAGTTGGGGTCAAGGGTTTGCAGAGGAGACACTGTGCACTGTTGGTGGGAATGGAAATTGGTGCAGCCACTGTGACAAATGGTATGGAGGTTCCTGAAAAAATAAATGCAACTACCACATGGCACAGTAATGGCTCTACTCAGTATTTATTCGGAGAACACAAAAATACTGCCTCAAAAAGACAGATGCACTCCCACGTTCACTGCAGCATTATTCACAAGAATCAGACCTGGAAACACAGACCTTGGGGACCTTATTCCAAGTAACTCAGACACAGAAAGACCAATCCCAGATGCTCTCATGTACATTCCACGTGGAATAAACAAATACTGAATGCATAGATACTGATAGCAGATTGGTAGGTGCCAGATTCGGGGATGGGGTGGTAGAAATGGGTGAAGGTGGTCAAAGTCTCAATGTTTGAGTGAGAAAATCTGACAGTCATGAAATGTTCTGTCCAGCATGGAGACTAAAACTAACCCCGCAGCATGGGGTATAGGTTTCCCTGCTCTTTGAAAGTGCAGGGCTTCTGAGAAACCTTGCACAGCAGAAATGGTGTCAAGAAGGAATGGCCATTAATTTACACGGAACAATTAGACAGTGTGCTCAGACCCCAAAATTCCTTCTTTTGGCTTTTCTTAGGCCTCAGGACACAAGTACCTAATGGAGGCCCAGCATAAATGAAGATAAAGCACAATAGAGGCTCACAGACACCATTCAAAGTGCTGGTGGCTGGATGCGGAGAGCGGTTCCCAACGGAAGGAGCTTCTCCCCAAAACAGATGATGAACGCGATTCTCACAGTTCACCTTTTTTCATAAGAGGAAAATCCTCTTCAGGTCTCTTCCTCTTACTGAAGATGGGTAATTACGTAGTTATTTCAAGAAAACCAAGTGACTTACTGTGAACGTTTAAAAAGTGGGGGATACTTGTACTTGAGCATTGCTGAGGGAGGAGAAGTGAAAGGTTCTCTCAGACACAAACCTCAGCAGATCCACTGGGAAAGGCACCTTCCTCAGCATGCAGAACACGGACTACCTCCTACCACCCGAAAAACCCACTCCTTCCCCTCGATCAGGACAACCCACAACAGCTGGGAGTTACCCCAATTCCTCTGTTCTCCTGCTCCTAATAGCTAACCCATCAGCAAATCCTGTGAGCTCCATCTTCAAAATGGACCCAGAATAGGTCTAACCACTCCATCCAAGGCCACCTGTCTGGTCCACAGTGCCTGAGTTCCTGGAAAAGCTTCGTCATTGACCTGCCTTGCCATCTTCAACCCTCTGTCATCTGTTCTCAACACTGTAGCCAGGATGGCCCAGTGAAACAGGGTCTCATGGGGTTATAGCCCTGGAATGGCTTTCTGTCACCATCTGTCACCTCTCTGAGCTCATGTCCTAAGCTGTCTCCTGTGGCCACAGGGCCTTCTTGCTGCTCCTGGACATACCTGGAATTCTCCTGCCCCAGAGCCTTTCCACATGCTTTCCCTTCTGTTTCGAATGCTCTTGATGTGTTCTCACTCACCTTCGGAGAAGTCTGAATTGGAGTGAAAGGGACAGAAGATGAAGCTGTGTGTTGGGTGAGGCTGGTGGCCCAGAAGAAGGTTCTCTGCCAGCTCTCCACCTGTGCCTCACTTGTCCTCAGCCAGGAACTTGCACACAGCCCTCACCTGTTACAACTCTCACCCAGGAGACCCACAGCCACCCCTGGAGCCCACCCCGCCCACACCCTGCTGCAGAATGCATTCAGCTCTCCTCTGGGACCCTTGTCAGCTTTACCCAGATCTGGAACTCCCCCGTCTCCTGCAAATTTCCCGGATTCCCCTCTGCTTCCATAATCACACTGGCGCAAGGCTTTCATGAGAAAGCTATAATGCTAAGTAATGAAAGGTTCACACCTACTTTCCCCTTCTGTTGCCTTTCTCTCCATCTTCTTTCCTACCTGTGCAAACTGTAACATATCAGTGGAACATGAACATACTCTGACACCTGAATCTTTCATTGCAGCTTTCTGAAGACTCCTTATGTGATAAGCAACTAGTGTATCCTACAACAGGGTGTTTAACAACTCTCATCTATAGAATAGTACAGCCCAAATTACTACAAGTTTACCTCACTCTTCATGAAGCAGAACACTTTTACCTTTCTCCTCTTACTTAAATTCCAGTTAGTTCACATGCCATGGAATATTCGCTTCAGGGGTAGGATTTAGTGATTCCTCACCTGCATACAGTACCCGATGCTCATCACAAACGCCCTCCTTAATACCTCTCACCCATTTAACTCTTCCCCCCATGCCCCTGTCCTGCAGTAACACTCAGTTTGTTCTCCAAGGTTGAGTCTATTTCCTTGTTTGCCTCTCTCATCGCCCCTCCACTCTGTTCATCTGTTTTCTTTCCGAAGTTCCACAAGCGTATGAGCATAGGATATTTGTCTTTCCTCACTGATTTTGCTTAGCTTAATACACTCTAGATCCATCCGCATCCTTGCAAATGGTAAGATTTCATTCTTTTTGAAGCTGGGTCATATTCCATTATATATAGGTATCCCACATCTGCTTTATCCATTCATCAGTGCATTGATGTTGGGATTCTCTCCATAGTTTGGCTACTGTGGACATTTCTGCTATAAACATCATGGTTCAGGTTCCCCCTTTAAATCTGAATTTTTGTATCCTTTGGGTAAATACCTAGGAGAGCAATTGCTAGATCATGGGGTTGTTCAATGTTTAACTTTTTGAGGAACCCCCACACTGTTTCCCAGACTGGCTGCACCACTTTGCATTCCCACCAACAGGATGGGAGGGTTCCCCTTTAATCAGAACATTATCTGCCGGCAATTTCATAAGAGGAAACAAAACCTCTGGGAGATGCTCCTAGGGTCAGACAAGCAGTTGCAGACTTCACCCAAGGCTCCTGACGCCAAGCCCCTTGAAGCCACCAGCATGCCACTATCCAAAAAATTCCCAGACTCTCCTTCTGATTCCACCACCAAAGAAACTACAGAGAGAATATGGCACCTCAAAATATCGAGATAATACATTTAGTAAAACTAGAAAGTCAAGCTCAACTTTTAAACAGGAACAGGCCGCTTTGGATAATTTTCAATTTCCCCTCCACCCTAATTTTAACTCTTTTGATGAATAAACTAATCAATGATGAAACATCACCTTTGTCAAATGACATCATCCAAGTCTGTATCAGATGAAAAAAGCCACCTAACTCTAGATGCTGGCCACCCAAACATGTCTTAGGCCCAATTGAATAAACATTGTTAGATGAAGGAACAAATTAGATGTTACAAACAGGCACAGAGTGAATCTCACCTTCCCTTTCTAATAAAAGAGGGTTCCTAGGAAACAGATGGTCAAAATACATTTGTAAGCAATAAATGGACAGAGAAATTGTGATCCCCTGCAATGTTCTACCAGCAGGGAAAATTGTAATTCTTGCACCAAACCCAGAATGCTGACAGTTACTTCAATTTTACTTTGTGGCTCAACTAGAGAAAAGAGAAAAGCCCAGGAGGTTTTGGGATAATGAGAGGTTTTACCTAAAGCCCTGACATAGTTAGGACATTTTGCCAAACATACCTGTGCTTTCTCTGAACACTGGCGTCCAGTGACAAGCTTCCTCGCTGACTCCGATACTGACGTTCAAAACCTCGGGTGTCTTGGAGTCAGAGCAGAGAAGTGCTGTCAGCTGTGGAGAAGAAGGCACCTCTGACCTAAAGCCTGCACACCTGCTTCGGTTTCTGGGCAAAGGGGCAACACATACTTCTTGTTTAGCAGTAATTATCTTCATTCTCAATAGACCAATGACCTTGCCTTTTCTGGAAAGCAGACTTACTCTTCTAAGGAAACCCTCAATTTGTCTATTCCCAGTGCAACTAGAGTGGGGTCTGGTTTACACCCGCTTCCAGGCCCCCACCTGGAGAATTTTCCTGCATGATTCCAGCAGCCAATGACCACTAACCTGGGGGCACACGGGGCATAATGCTGAAGTTGGGTATGGCTCTGGGGCTTGCTACTGCCACACCTGTGCCTGGGGGACCAGGCACACCCTGCTGAACTCCGGGTACTGCTCAAGATGCATCACCTGCACTGTGTCAGAGAACAGGGGGACACATCACTGAAGGTGGGGACTCTGTGAGGTCCTTACCCACACTTTTCCAGGGAACAGGGGAAACCCTGAAATTCTGCAACCCATCCCACAAAAGCTCAGGTGATTGGGCGCCCTGGAGTTCACGGGTATGGGGAATAAGGCCAGTTGAGGACATGGGGCAGAAGAGACTTTAAAGAGGAAAAGAAAACTCACCTGAGTCCCCACAATGAACCCTCTCCAAGTGCCCTTCGAGAACCCTGCCTCCCACCTGGGTTGCACCCTACCCCCGAACTCCCCCGCCCCTGGTGCATTCTGCTCACTCAGCAGCTGGGACCTCCACAGGGCAACTCTCTCTCTCCCAGTGCCCCTTCTTCTGCCCCAGGTCTGCACCCCACTGCAACTCTGGAACAGCCCACAGAGACGTAGCTCCACCCCCAAGGGGTGATTGGTCAGGGAGGGTGGTGCCCCAGCCCCTGGGATGCCAGGCAACCAGCCCTCAAGCCCCTGGAACCCTGAAAGTGCAGGGAGTCCAAGAGGCGCCTCCTCTACCCAACACCCAGCACAGGCATGGTTGGGGTCCTGGGCCGGGCTCCCCACACACACCTGGCCCCTTCCAGGGACCCCTCTATCTGCAGACCTCCCTCAGAGTCCTGCCCCTTCCCTTTCTGCACCAGCCCTCCCTGCTGGGGTGTGCCTGGTTCTGGGCAATGTCAGTGGTTCTCAGACCCTCCAAGGCTTGGGCTTTAGGAAATGCAATGATTTCATGCATTTTCAGTATGTACATGTCAGTATGACTTTAATCTTATGGGAGCCAAAGAGGTTCTTTATTTTTTCTTATTTTCATGTTGTCATTTTTGGTTATTGTTTTATTCTTGAAGCAGATGTACAACATGTACTTGGGGCAGAAATAGGGCTCATGCTTTGAGTTTTTGCCCAATCATTTTGAGCCAGTTAAAATGTTAAAGGATAGCTTCCCTGGGAGCCCAGGATCAGGGCCCACAGATGATATAAGATAAAAATTACTTTCATCATTATAATTACTCCTAAAAAGGAGGAATTTGAGACAAAAGCATCTTTCACAAGAGTACCAAGAAATCAAAATGATGCCCACAGAAGGCTACCTGCTCCATGGTCAGCACAGGTAACAGAAGTGTTCACAGTCTCTGGACTCCTGCCCTTTTCCTGCCCAAATCGCTGAAGCACACAGACCACTTAAAATCGGAATTGTAGAACTGCTAGACACCTTAGAGATGTCTGGCACCATTCCCTTGGACTGCAGAAGAAAACACAGTAGCTCGTTGTCACAAACTAATTTCAACATGAAGTGCCCCCTGGATGCACTAAGTTCTTTCTCTGCAAATGTTGACTAATGTAAGTCACAGTCATACCATATAAACACTATGATGGCTGGGAGGTCATCGTAGGTAAGGCAATATTTTAGCCATGTTTATAAGCATTGGCTCACTTTGTAGAAGAGGCTGAGCTGAGTGTTTTTAAATACTATTTCAGACCTGTTTTACAGCACCCTCTGAACATACCAGAGCCTGAATCGACTAAAAAAGATAGTTGGTTTCAGGAACTTTAATACCAGAAAAATATTATACTGTCTGTATCCCTAAGGATCTTTGAGTATCTTACCCAGAGGTCCTCCACTGAGATAATGATCTTAATGATCACCATGGGCAGAGGTGAAAAGGCCCGCTGAATTCGTTCCAGTTGTCCACATGACAAGAAAATCCTGATACTTGATAGGTTTCCAGATCGAGAAGACCAGAGATAAGAGGGAAATAGTACCCTGTATGGAACAACAAGGGATTTGGAGTCAATTTGGGGATCCCACTTAGGTTTCTGACACTAAAATCCTCTGTGACTCATATCATCCGAGTCCCTGTCTAACCACCTGAAAATGTGCCTACAAATATCTACACCCTAGTTGAGAAGTTTAAGAGGCAGAATGCTACAAAGAGCCAGTATGATGTCTCTCAAGAACAGGTGCTCAGGAAGCCATAATTGCTATTGGGTCTATTTCTTTTCCAGAAGAAAGAACACATGTTGAATCCTATTTCTAATAGATGACTCACCAGATGATTTTCAAACCTGAAGGAAGGCCAAGAAGTCGCTCTTGTGTCATAGTTCACTCAGAAATCATGTTGTTGGACTGGTGAGGATGATACGATAGCAACGTCATCACTAAGAGTGGGGAGCTTCTAATTTCCATATGGCCATGTTGACCCCCTTAGCTCAAAGCCACCAGAGAGGGCAGCTGGGTAGTGGGCACCGTCATCATTATGAGTGGGCAGCTTCCCATTTCCATATGGCCATGTTGACCCCCTTAGCTCAGGACCACCAGAAAGGACAGCTGAGGGGGACCACAGGCCAAGGCTGCCAGGTGTGGCTGGGGTAGGCAGAACTCTGACTTAAGGCTCAACTCCTGTCTAGGTTATTATAATGCTCTTCACAAAGAAAGTGCCATTGTGTGTGAGCCCTCATGTAGAAAAGGTTCAGAATTTCCATTGAGATTCCCTCTCTGACCTTTAGGATATGTAGCAAAGTTCCATTTAATTTTTAAACATTGAAGGACTTCCTGGTTTTCTTTTTGCTATGACTGTGGCTCAATTCCCCTGTGGTCTAAGAATAGAATCTAGTTAATTTCAGGGTTTAACATTTGTAGACTTGATTCATGGCTGCACCTATCATCTATTTGGGTAAAGAGTCTATGACCACTTGAAAATAATGTATTCTGCACTTATTACGGAATGTTCCCTATATGTCAATTAGGTCACATTTGTTACCAATGTTTTGTCTGCTTTTTCTGTCAGATATTGAGAAAGGTATATTAAAATCTTCAAACAATGCTGCTCTATTTATTGTGGCATCGGAGAATCTACCAGTGTTTTAAGGCAAGAGAAACAAAAAGGACAAGAACTGAGGGGATAACTGTGACTATTCACAGATAATACGATTGTGCACATAGAAAATCAAAAACAGTGTTTAAATATCCTATTAGAATTAAAAATGCAATTTAAAATAATAATAATAATAATAATAATAATAATAATAATAATAATAATAACAAAAGAGGTTTCCTAGGAAACAGATGGTCAAAATACATTTGTAAGCAATAAATGGACAGAGAAATTGGATTGTAGCTTCCCATTGGACAGTTTCTGAAAGAAAACGTAGAACCTGTCAATCTTGCGGTAGGACATAGGGTGCACTAACCATTTAAAAGAATTCAGTGGGACTTCATAAAAATGTGAAATTTGTAAGCAATAAATGGACAGAGAAAATGGATTGTAGCTTCCCATTGGACAGTTTCTGAAAGAAAACGTAGAACCTGTCAATCTTGGGGTAAGACATAGGGTGCACAAACCATTTAAAAGAATTCAGTGGGACTTCATAAAAATGTGACATTTCTCCTTATCTTATGACCATAAGAAAATGAAAAAGTGAACCGCAGGCTGGGAAGTAAAGATTTGCAATACACACACTGACAAAGACTTGTCAATAAAGAATTCCTGCTCATCAACCATAGAAAGTCTATATATAAACGAATACTTCACGAAAGATTGACTGATGGCCAATAAGAACAGGAAAGGGTGCTCTACAGTATTATTTTCAGGCACAGCAAGGCCTTTCCTAAAATGAAAACATACACACAAACCAGTATTCCCTAGATGGATGACGTCCTTATTTCTGAGGACAGCTTGAAGAACAGACTAGCATCAAAGTAAAGTGATGGAATTCCTGACACTCAGAGGATGGACAATTGACCTCAAACTACAGTACAATTTCTAGGCATCATTTGGTCCTCTGAAGGCAGACAACTACCACACCCCTTCCTACACCACACAGGTTGCTTCCCAACCCCTACCATAAAAGAACAAGATGAGAAACAGATAGGACTAGTAGGAAATAGCAAAAATCACATGTGGGGATTATCCTGAAACACACTGATCACATAACTAGTGTAAGGAAGTGTAGGGAACTGACAAGAACAGAGACTCAAGAGGTACTTCTTTGGGAAATGCTGTCTGAAATCGTCACACGTTGGTACCAGCTAATGAGGGCTCTGAGCATACCTAGGGTTTGCTCACAAGGGTCTGCAACACCATCGCTGAGGACTGAAACTCTTCAAGACCTCAAAGCTTGCCTGATTGACTATTGGACTAAGAGATTCCCATGTTCTGAAAACAGATACCAACTCATTGAAAGGTTCACCTGGGCTCTCTCGGAGGCCCTGCAAGTAGCTGAACCATTCACTGAAAATCAATTACACACACACACACACACACACACACACACACACACACACACACCTGTCATTTCAGCAATTACTTAAACATTCAAGGTTCTTCCTACCTTTTCTTTTTCACATTGATATTTATACTCACATGAAATGTCATCATTTCTAATGAACACTGATGGCAAAATAGAGATCCATTGACACAATATTCACAAAATGGAACTTCCCTGCTATAATTTTCAATATAGCATTTTTTAAAGTTCATACATATTTTAGGTTTTTAGTAACTTATACAGGAGAAGATCAGCATTGAAAAACTCTGAATACTGACAATGAGTTTTAAGCCTAGAGAACAAAAATTGTCCAATTTCATAGATAACAAGGAACCAAAGGGAAAGCATGGAAGCCGTAGTCGAATAATTTTACACATGTGCATTCTCTATTATTCTACTACTGTGGGGCGTGTTTTATTACCAGTATACATTCATCAGTTATCTTTCACGTGCACCTGCACAGGTATAATCAATTACTAGAGTAGAATGAAATGTCTGGGAACTACTTGGCGGCATCTATAATGAACAATGAAATTTCGATCTTATATTTGGTGAACTTCCACTGTCTGTCCCTTTAGACAATGGACCCTAAACAGAAGGGGGAATGAGCCACAAGAGACTATGGACTCTGGGAAACAAACTGAGGGCTTCAGAGGGGAGAGGGGTGGGGGATTGGGATGGGCCAGTGATGGGTATTAAGGAAGGTACATATTGCATGGAGCACTGGGTGTTATATGCAAATAATGAATCACGGAACACTACATCAAAAACTAAGGAAATACTGTATAGTGACTAACATATAATACTAAAAAATTGTTACTAGAAAAAAATTATAGGTAAAAAAAAAACAATACAGCTGTTCTGTTTCAAGAACAATCACAATTGAGAAAAAACTAACTTCCAATCCCTAAAGCAAAACACAGACCAAGTTCCATTTCACTCCCCTTTATTCACATTCTCTGTGGGTTCTAAGCTATTTCCCTACTCCTTTCCTGCTGAGCAGGGACCCTCGGCTCGATTCCAGAACCCTGGGATCATAACCTGAGCCAAAGGCACATGCTTAACTGGCTGAGCCAGCCAGGAGCCCCAGCCATGTTTTTCTTAAGCAAAAGGACACTTTCTCACAAAGCCTTCACATGACTTCACATGGTACCAGAGATCTGCATTTGCCTCTGGAGGTTGCAGGTGAAGGCAATTGCAAACTCTCACAGTGGTTTATCAAATACAATGACCTGCCTGGTGACAGTGAAACTCTTATGAGCCCACGAGAGGGTGCTGTGACACTCAGCTGTGGCTGGGCTGGCACAGAGAACCAAATCCATTTCCCTGCCTGATGTCTGTGAGGAACAGATGCCCCCAATGTGAATGAGACTCTGACACTGAGCTGTCCAGAGATGGCCATCCTCACGGAGGATGAGGATAAAGGACAATGCCTGAGGAGACCTCATCTGTCTCTTTTATCTTTTCATATTTTTGACAGTGGACAAATCACTGCCTAGGAGTCCCCAACTACCTTAGTCTCATCTGTGAATGACCAAGAGGTTTTACAAAATACTTCAGATTTTGACCTCACAAATGCCCACAACCACTTACCATAGGGATTCAACATTAAGCAAAGATACTGTTCGTTGGAAGAGAGGTCCTGCCCACTGTTGTTTCTCACTTATATGCTCATCTTCCTTACCTCATGGTAACATAACCACCTTGATTCCTGCTTCCGTCTTCAGGAAGGCTGAGGTGACTTGAAGGGCATTACCCTGACATCGTTCTTTCTTAGCAATAAGATGTGGACATTTCCCTAGTCCTACACACCAAAAGTTGAATCGGAATCAGGATTGAGGAGGCTGATGAGAGTTGAAGGTGTTTTCCTGTACACGGTGGTTTATTACCAATAAGGATGGGTCAGAGTCCTCGAAATTCCAGAACCTTCCATTCATGCTTCCTACTCGTGAATGATGATGTACATTGCTCTTTCCCTGTACAGTGTGGTGACTCAGAGAAAAGTGCTTAGCCCTTTCGTCAGACTTCCACGACCACTTTGGGGCTGGCTTCCATATTCAGAAAGGATGATGTTAGGGCTAAGAGGGTTCCTGTACACTGTTATTTCTTTCAGATAAGTGTATGGCATTTTTGTTACATTGTCAGAGCCACTTAGCGCCGGGCTTGCCGGCCTCCTGTGGAAGAACCCTAACCCGAGGTCGGCCCCCGAGGGGCCCCTCCCAAGGAGCCTGGCACCACAATGCTGGGGATTTGGGACCCCCGAGCCCCAGTGCTGGACTCACTCTGCCACCCCGCAAGCACCCAGGGCGGTACGGGCGTTGCCAGTCATTCAAGAAGGGAGAACGGGCAAGGCCCTCCGATCCCCCTGCGACCTTCAAAGGCCCCCCGCGCAAAAACTCTGGCTCCCTCGCTCCTGCTCCCCAGCGCCCTAACCTCGGCCCACCCCTCCTCTCGCTGCAGAGCTGGCGGATCGGGCCTGCTGGCTTCCTGGGGGCTAACCCTATGCCTAGGTCGCACCCGAGGGGCCCCTCCCAAGTGGCCTGGCACCGCATGCCAGGGATTGGGGACCCCCGAGTCCCACCACCGGATGCACCCTGCCGCCCTGCCGCCACATGGGGCACTAGGGGCATCACCAGTCCTTCAGGGCGACAGAACGGGCAGGACCCTCTAAGCCTCCTGCAACCTTCGAAGGCACCCCAAGCCAAAGCCTAAATGCTCTGGCCCACGCCCCCACTCGCCAGCTACCTCACCTCAACCCACACCTCCATTCACCGCACATGGGCGGAACGAGCCTGCCAGCCTCCTGGGGGCTAACCCTAACCCTAGGTCGGCCTCCGAGGGTCCCATCCCAAGGGACCTGAGGCCACAACGCCGGGTATTAAGGAGCCCCGATCCCCAGCGCCGGAGTCTCCCTGCCACCCCATCACCACCCGGGCCGCTAGGGGTGCCGCTGGTCATTCAGGGCGGGAGAATGGGCAGGGCCCTCCGAGCCCCTGGCGAACGTCGAAGGCCCCCGCATCCAAAACACTTGAGACCACGCTCCTGCTCCTCAGTGCCCTCACCTCGGCCCGCCCCTCCGCTCGCCACAGAGCCAGCAGATGAGGCCTGCACTCCTCCAGAACCCTAGGTTGTCCCCTGAGATGCCCCTCTGAAGGGGCCTGGCACCGCAATGCCTGGGATTGGGGACTCCCGAGCCCCAGTGCTGGACTCACCCTCCTGCCCTACCGCCACCTGGGCCGCTAGGGGCGCCTCCATTCATTCAGGGAGGGAGAACGGGCAGGGCCCTCCGAGCGACCGGTGACCTTCGAAGGCCCCCCGCACCAAAACGCTTGGCCCCACGCTCCCGCTGGCCAGCGCCCTTACCTCGGCCCTCTCCTCCACTCGCCTCACAGCTGGCGGATCGGGCCTGTGGGCCTTCTGGGGGCTAACCCTAAACCTAGGTCGGCCCTAGTGGCCCCTCCCAAGGGGCCTGGTGCCACAACGACGGGGAAAGGGGACTCCCGAGCCCCAGCGCCGGACTCACCATGCCCCCCGCCGCCACCCGGGCCACTAGGGGCACTGCCGGTCATTCAGTGCGGGAGAATGGGCAGGGCCCTCTGAGCCCCCAACGACCTTCGAAGGCCCCCTGCACCAAAGCACTAGGGCCCATGGTCCCGCTTGCCATCGCCCTTACCTCAGCCTGCCCCTCCGCTCGCCGCACAGCCGGCAGATCAGGCATCCTAGCCTCCTGGCGGCTAACCCTACCCTAGGTAGGCCCCCTAGGGGCCCATCCCAAAGGGCCTGGCGCTGCAACGCCGGGGATTGGGGACCCCCGAGCCCCAGCACCAGACTCTCCCTGCCGCCCCGCTGCTAAACGGGCCATGAAGGGCGCCGTCAGTCATTCAGGGCAGGAGAACAGGCAGGGCCCTCCGAGCCCCTGGCAACCTTTGAAGGCCCCTCGCGCCAAAATGCTTGGCCCCACCTTCCCGCTCGCCAGTGCCCTCATCTCATCCCACCCCTCTGCTCCTGCACAGCTGGAGGATTGGGCCTGCCGGCCTCCTGGGGGCTAACCCTAACCCTAGGTCAGACCCGAGGGGCCCCTGCCAAGGGGCCTGGTGCTGCAATGCCGGGGATTGGGGACCAAGCTGCAGCGCCGGAGTCACCCTGCCGCCCCGCTGCCATTCGGGCCGCTAGGGGTGCAGCCGGTCATTCAGGGCGGGAGAACAGGCAGGGCCCTCCTAGCCCCCGGCGACATCAAAGGCCCCCTGCGCCAAAACGTTTGGGCCCAGGCTCCCGGGCCTGCCGGCCTCCTGGGGGCTGACCCTAACCCTAGGTCAGCCCCCGAGGGGCCCCTTCCAAGGGGCCTGGTGGCACAATGCTGGGGATTGGGAACCCCCGACCCCCAGCACCGGACTCAACCTGTAGCCCCGCCGCCACCAGGGCCGCTGCAGGTGACGCCGGTCATTCAGGGAGGGAGAACAGGCAGGGACCTCCCAGGCCCCTGCGGCCTTCGTAGCCCTCCCGTGCCAAAACGCGTGGGCCCACGCTCCCGCTCACCAGCGCCCTCACCTCGGCCCGCCCATCTGCTTTACGCACAGCTGGCGTTTCAGGCCTGCCGGCCTTCTGAGGCCTAACCCTAACCCTAGGTCAGCCCCCGAGTCATTCCTGCCAAGGGGCTTGGCGCTGCAACGCCGGAAATTGGTGACCCCTGAGCCGCAGCGCCAGACTCACATTGCCACCCCACCGCCACCCGGGCCTCTAGGGCCGCTTCCGGTCAGTCAGGGCGGGAGAACGGGGAGGGCCCTCCGAGCCACGGCGACCATTAGAGGCCCCCTGCGCCAAAATGCTTGGGCCCATGCTCCTGCTCACCAGCGCCCTCGCCAAGTCCCGCCCCTCCGCTCGCTGCACAGCCGGCATACGGGCCTGCCGGATTCCTAGGAGCTAACCCTAACCCTAGGTCGGCCCCCGAGGGGCCTCTCCCAAGGGGCCTGGTGCCACAAGCCAGGGATTCTGGACCCGCAAGCCTCAGCGCCGGACTCACACTTCCGCTCCGCCACCACCCGTGCCGCTAGGAGCGCTGTAGGTCATTCAGGCCGGAACAAAGGACAGGGCCCTCTGAGCCACTGGCGACCTTCGAAGGCCCCCTGCGCCACAACGCTTGTGCCCACGCTCCCGCTAGTCAGCGCCCTCACCTCGGCCGGCCCCTCCGCTCCCCACACAGCTGGCAGATCGGGCCTCCCGGCCTCCAGGGGGCTAACCCTAACCCTAGGTCGGCCGCTGAGGGGCCCCTCCCAAGGGGCCTGGGACCGCAACGCCGGGTTGGGGACCCCCGAGCCCCAGCGCCGGACTCACCCTGCTGCCCCTCCACCACCCGGGCCGCTAGGGGTGTCACTGGTCATTCAGTGTGGGAGAACAGGCAGGGCCCTCCGAGCCCACGGCGACCTTCCAAGGCCCCCCCATCCAAAACGCTTGAGCCCACGCTCCTGCTCCTCAGTGCCCTCACCTCGGCCCGTCCCTCCGCTTGCTGCAGAGCTGGTGGATGAGGCCTGCCCGACTCCTGGGGCTACCCATAACCCTAGGTTGGCCCCTGAGGGGCCCTTCCAAAGGGGCCTGGCACCGCAATGCCTGGGATTGGGGACCCCCGAACCTCAGCGCCGGACTCACCGTGTTGCTCCGCCACCACCCAGGCCACTAGGAACACCGTCGGTCATTCAGGGAGGGAGTACGGGCAGATCCCTCCAAGCCCCTGGCGACCTTCAAAGGCCCCCTGTGCCAAAATGCTTTGGCCCATGCTCCCACTCGCCTGCGCCCTCACCTCGTTCCGCCCCTCTGCTCGCTGCACAGCCGGTGGATCAGGACTGCCAGCCTCCTGGGTGTTAACCTAACCTTTGGTGGGCCCCCGAGGGGCCCATCCCAGGTTCCTATTGCCTCAACACTGGGGACTGGGGACTCCTGAGCCCCAGCGCCCAGCTGACCCTCCCGCCCTACCGCCACCTGGGCCGCTAGGGGCGCCGCTGTTCATTCAGGGAGGGAGAATGGCCAGGGCCCTCCAAGCCACCGGCGACCTTCGAAGGCCCCCTGCACCAAAACGCTTGGGCCCACGCTCCTGCTCGCCAGCGCCCTTACCTCGGCCCTCCCCTCCGCTCGCCGCACAGATGGTGAATCGGGCCTGTGGGCCTTCTGGAGGCTAACCCAAACCCTAGGTCGGCCCCCTAGTGGCCCCTCCCAAGGGGCCTGGCGCCGCAACGACGGGGATTGGGGACTCCTGAGCCCCAGCACCAGACTCACCATGCTCCCCCGCCGGCAACTGAGCCGCTAGGGGCACCGCCGGACATTCAGTGCGGGAGAACGGGCAGGGCTTCTTGAGCCCCGGCGACCTTCGAAGGCCCCCCGCGCCAAAACTCATGGGCCTACGCTACCGCTCGCCAGCGCCCTCACCTCGGCCCTCCCCTCTGCTCACCGCACAGCCGGTGGATTGGGCCTGCGGCCTCCTGGGGGCTAACCATAACCCTAGGTCAGCCTCCGAGGGGCCCCTGCAAAGGGGCCTGGTGCCGCAACACCGGGGATTGGGAACCCCCCAACCCCAGCGACGGACTCACCCTGTCGCCCTGCCGCCACCCAGGCCCCAGGGGCGCCGCAGGTCATTCAGGGCGGGAAAACGGGCAGGGTCCTCCGATCCCCCGGCGACCTTCGAAGGCTTCCCGCGCCAAAACGCTTCGGCCGAGCTCCCGCTCGCCCGCACCCTCACCTCGGCCCTCTCCTCCGCTCGCCACACAGCTGGCACATCGGGCCTGCCGGCCTCCTGGGGGCTAACTGTAACCTTAGGTCGGCCCCCGAGGGGCCACTACCAAGGGTCTGCCCCCGCAACGCCGGGGATTGGGGACCCCCAAGCCCCAGTGCTGGGCTCACCCTGTCGCTCCGCCCCCCCGGGCCGCTAGTAGCGCCGCTGGTCATTCAGGGCAGGAGGACGGGTTGGGCCCTCCGAACCCCCGATGACCTTCGAAGGCCCCCCGTGCCAAAACGCTTGGGTCCACATTCTTGCTCTCAAGCGCCCTCACCTGGGTCCACCCCTCCGCTCGCCTCACAGCCGGCGGATCTGGCCTGCTGGCCCCCTGGGGGCTAACAATAACCCTTGGTCGGCCCCCTAGAGCCCTTCCAAAGGGGCCTGGCGCCCCAACGCCGAGGATTGGGGACCCCCAAGCCCCAGCGCCCAAGTCACCCTAACACCCCTCCTCCACCCGGGCCGCTAGGGGAGCCGCCGGTCATTCAGGGCAGAAGAACGTACAGGGCCCTCCAAGCCCCCAGCGACTTTCGAAGGACCCCCGCGCCAAAACGCCTGAGCCCACGCTCCCGCTCGCCAGCGGCCTCACCTCCGCCGGCCTCTCCGCTTGCCGCAGAGTTGGCGGATCGGGCTTCCGGCCTCCTGGGGGCTAAATCTAACCATAGGTCGGTCCCCTAGGGGCCCCAGCAAGGGGCCTAGAGCCGCAACACCGGGGATTGGAGAACCCCGAGCTCCAGCGCTGGACACAACCGGCTGCCCCGCTGCCACATGGGCCACTAGGGGCGCTGCCGGTCATTCAGGGCGGGACAAGGGGCAGGGCCCTCAGAGCCTCTGGCGACATTCGAAGGCCCCCCGCGCCAAAACGCTTGGGCTCACGCTCCCGCTCGCCAGCGCCCTCACCTCGCCCCGCCCCTCCGTTCTCTGCACAGCCGGCGGATCGGGCCCCGGCCTCCTTTGGGCTAACCTCAACCCTAGGTCGGCCCCCGAGGGACCCCTCCCAAGGGGCCAGGCGCCGCCTCGCCGGGGCATTTGGACCCCTGAGCCCTACTCCAGACTCACCCTGCCGCCCCGCCGCCACCCGGGACGCTAGGGGCGCCACCGGTCATTCAGGGAGGGAGTACTGGCAGGGCCCTCCGAGCCCCCGATGACCTTCGAAGGCCCCCCGCACCAAAACGCTTGGGCCTAAGCTCCCGCTCGCCAGCGCCCTCACCTCGGCTCACCCCTCCCCTCGCCGCACAGCCGGCCAATCGGGCCTGCTGGCCTCCTTTGGGCTAACGATAACCCTAGCTCGGCCCCCGAGGGACCCCTCCCAAGCGGCCTGGCAATGCCATGCCGGGTATTGGGGACCCCCGAGCCCGAGCTCCGGACTCACCCTGCCTCCCCGCCGCCACCCTGGCCGCTAGGGAGCCGCCGGGCATTCAGGGCGGGAGAACTTGCTGGGCCCTCCGAGCCCCTGGTGAGCTTCGAAGGCCCCCCATGCCAAAACGCTTGGGCCCACGCTCCCATTTGCCAGCGCATTAACGTCGGCCCACCCCTCCGCTCGCTGCACAGCCGGCGGATTGGGCCCGCCGGCCTCCTTTGGGCTAACACTCACCATATGTCGGCCCCCGAGGGACCCCTCCCAAGTGCCTGGAGCCACCGCGCCGGGGATCGGGGACCACTGAGCCCCAGCTCCAGACTCATCCTGCCGACACGCCGCCACCCTGGCCGACAGGGGCGCCACCGGTCATTTAGTGTGTGAGAATGGGCAGGGCCCTCCAAGCCCCCAGTGACAATCCAAGGCCCCCTGTGCCAAAACCCTGGGCCCACGCTCCCCCTCGCCACCGCCCTCACCTCGGCCCGCCCCTCTGCTCGCCGCACAGCCGGCAGTTCGGGCCTGCCGGCCTCCTTTGGGCTAACCCTAAACCTAGGTCGGCCCCAGAGGAGCCCCTCCCAAGGGGCCTGGCGCCGCCACGCTGGGGATTGGGGACACCCGAACCCCACCGCCGGACGCACTCTGCCGCTCCTCACCACCCGGCCCGCTAGGGGCGCCGTCCTCATTCAGGGCGTTAGAACGGGCAGGGCCCCCCGGGCCCCCGGCGACCTTCGAAGGTCCCCCGCGACAAAACGCTTGGGGCCATGCTCCCGCTCGCCAGCGCCCTCACCTCGGCTAGCCCCTCCGCATGTGGCAGAGCCGGCGGATAGGGCCTGCCAGCCTCCTGGGGGCTAACCCGAACCCTAGGTCGGCCCCCAAGGGGCCCCTCCCAAGGGGCCTATCGCTGCAATGCCTGGGATTGGTGACCCCCGAGTCCCAGCGCCGGACGCACTGTGCCGCCCCGCCGCCACCCGGGCCGGTAGGAGAGCTGTCGGTCATTCAGGGCAGAACAACGGACAGGGCCCTCGGAGCCCCCAGCGCCGTTTGAAGGCCTTCCGCGCCAAAACCCTTGGGCCCACGCTCCCGCTCGCCAGCACCATCACTTCAGCCCACCCTCCGCTCCCTGCACAACCGGCGGATTGGGCCTGACGGTCCCCTGGGGGCTAAACCTAACCCTAGCTCGATCCCTCGAGGGGCCCCTCCCAAGGGGCCTGGTGCCGCAATGCCCGGGATTCCGGACCCACAAGCCCCAGCGCCAGACTCACCCTCCCGCCCCGCTGCCACCCGGGCCTCTAGGGGCACCGCCGGTCATCCAGGGCGGGAGAACGGGCAGGGTCCTCCGAGCTCCTGGTGACCTTCAAAGGCCCCCCGCGCCAAAACTCATGGGCCTACGCTACCGCTCGCCAGCGCCCTCACCTCGGCCCTCCCCTCTGCTCACCGCACAACCGGTGGATTGGGCCTGCGGCCTCCTGGGGGCTAACCATAACCCTAGGTCAGCCTCCGAGGGGCCCCTGCAAAGGGGCCTGGTGCCGCAACACCGGGGATTGGGAACCCCCCAACCCCAGCGACGGACTCACCCTGTCGCCCTGCCGCCACCCAGGCCCCAGGGGCGCCGCAGGTCATTCAGGGCGGGAGAACGGGCAGGGTCCTCCGAGCCCCTGGTGACCTTCAAAGGCCCCCGCACCAAAACGCTTGGGCCCACGCTCCTGCTCATCAGCGCCCTCACCTCGGCCTGCCCCTCCGCTCGCCACACAGCTGGCAGATTGGGCCTGCCAGCCTCCTGGGGGCTAACCCTAACCCTAGCTCACCCTTGGAGGGTCTCATCCCAAGGTGCCTGGAGCGGCAATGCCGGGCATTGGAGACCCACGAGCCACAGTGCTGGACTCACCGTGCTGCCCCGCCGCCACACAGGCCGCTAGTGGCACCACCGGTCATTCAGGGCGGGAGAACGGGAAGGGCCCTTGGAGCCCCCGGCCTCTTTCGAAGGCCCCCCGCGCCAGAAAGCTTGCGCCCACTCTCCCGGTAGCCAGTGCCCTCACCTCGGCCCGCCCCTCCGCTCGCCGCACAGCCGGCGGATAGGGCCCGCCAGCCTCCTGGGGGCTAACCCTATCCCTTCGTCGGCCCCCGAGAGGCCCCTCCCAACGGGCCTGGCACCGCAACACCTGGGTTTGCGGACCGCTAGCCCCAGCATCCGACTCACCATGCTCCCCCGCCAGCAACTGAGCCGCTAGGGGCACCGCCGGACATTCAGTGCGGGAGAACTGGCAGGGCTTCTTGAGCCCCGGCGACCTTCGAAGGCCCCCCGCGCCAAAACTCATGGGCCTACGCTACCGCTCGCCAGCGCCCTCACCTCGGCCCTCCCCTCTGCTCACCGCACAGCCGGTGGATTGGGCCTGCGGCCTCCTGGGGGCTAACCATAACCCTAGGTCAGCCTCCGAGGGGCCCCTGCAAAGGGGCCTGGTGCCGCAACACCGGGGATTGGGAACCCCCCAACCCCAGCGACGGACTCACCCTGTCGCCCTGCCGCCACCCGGGCCCCAGGGGCGCCGCAGGTCATTCAGGGCGGGAAAACGGGCAGGGTCCTCCGATCCCCCGGCGACCTTCGAAGGCTTCCCGCGCCAAAACGCTTGGGCCCACGCTCCTGCTCTTCAGCGCCCTCACATCGGCCTGCCCCTCCACTCGCCACACAGCTGGCAGATCGGGCCTGCCGGCCTCCTCGGAGCTAACCCTAACCCTAGGTTGGCCCCCCAGGGGCCCCTCCCAAGGGGACTGTCGACGCAACACTGGGGATTGATGACCCCCAGCCCCAGTGCCGGGCTCACCCTGCTGCCCCGCCGGCACCTAGGCAGCTAGGGCACCGCCGGTCATTCAGGGTGGGAGAATGGACAGGGCCCTCCCAGTCCCAGTGAACTTCTAAGGCCCCTGGCGCCAGAATGCTTGGGCCCATGCTTCCGCTCACCAGCGCCCTCACCTCAGCCAGCCCCTCTGCTGGCCGCACAGCCAGCGGATCAGGCCTGCGGGCCTCCTGGGGGCTAACCCTAACCCTAGGTTGGCCCCCGAGGGGAACCTCCCAAGGGGCCTGGCGCAGCAATGCCAGGGATTGGGGACCCCTGAGCTCCAGCGCCAGACTCACCCTGCCGCCCCGACGCCACCCGAGCCGCTATGGGCGCTGCCGGTCATTCAGTGCGGGAGAACAGGCAGGGCCCTTCGAGCCCCTGGAGACCTTCGAAGGTCCAACTTGCGAATACGCTTGGGCCCACACTCCTGCTCGCTAGCACCCACATCTCGGCCCGCCCTTCCGCTTGCCGCACACCCGGCAGATCAGGCCTGCCCGCATCCTGGGGGCTAACTCTAACATTTGGTCGGCCCAGGAGGGGCCCCTCCCAAGGGGCCTTGCACCGCAACGCCGGGGATTGGGGACACCCGAGCCCCAGCGCCAGACTCTACCTGCCACCCTGCCGCCAACTGGGCCAGTAAGGGCGCCGCCGATCATTCAAGGAGGGAGAAGGGGCAGGGCCCTCTGAGCCCCTTGCGACCTTCGAAGACCTCCTGCGCTAAAACGCTTGGGCCCACTTTCCTGCTCCCCAGCGCCCTCACCTCGGCCCGCATCTCCACTCGCCGCACAGTGTGCAGATTGGGCCTGACGGTCTTTTTGGGGCTAACCTTAACCCTAGGTCGTCGCCCCAGGGGCCCCTCCCAAGGGTCCTGGTGCCACTACGCCGGGGATCTGGTACCCCAAGCCCCAGAGCCAGACTCAACCTCCCACATCGCTGCCACCTGGGCCGCTAGGGGCGCCGCCGGTCATTCAGGGTGGGAGAACAGACAGGGCCCTGGAGAAACTGGCGACATTTGAAGCCTCCCGCGCCAAAATGCAGGGGCCCACCATCCTGCTCCCCAGCACCTTTACCTCGGCCCACCCACCTCTAGCCGCCTAGCCAGAGGATCATGCCTGCCGGCCTAATGGGGTCTAAATCTAACCCTAGGTTGGCTCACGAGGAGCCCTTCCCAAGGGGCCTGGCACTGCAACACCGGGGATTGGGATTACCCGAGCCGCAGCGTGGGACTCACTCTGCTGCCCCACCGCCAACGGAGCCGCTAGGGGCACACCTGTTATTCAGGGTGTTAGAACGGGCAGGGCCTTCTGAGCCTCTAGCGACGTTCAAAGGCCCCTGCGCCAAAACGCTGGATACCATACTCCCGCTAGCCAGCGCCCTCACCTCGGCCCACTCCTCTGCTCGCCGCACAGCCGGCACATTGGTCCTGCTGGCCTACTGAGGTCTAACCCTAACTCTAAACCCTAACCCCTAACCTTAAACCCTAAACCTTAACCCCTAACCCTACCCAAAATCTAACCATAACCCCTAATCCTTAAACCCTAAACCCTAACATTAACACTAAACCCTAAACCCTAACCCTAATCCCGAAGCCCTAAACAATAAACCCTAACCTTAACCACTAACCCCAAACCCTAACCCTACCCTTAACGCTACCCCTTCAGCTAACCCTACCCCTAACCCGTAAACTAACCCTAAACCTAAACCTAACCCGTACCCTAACCTGTACCCTAACCTTAACCCTAAACCCTAAACCCTGACCCTAACCCATACCCTAAATCGTACCATAACCTGTACCCTAACCCAACCCATAACCTAACCCTAACCCGTACCCTAACTGTAACCCTAAACCCTAAACCGTAACCCGTACCCTACCCTAACCAGTACCCTACCTTAACCTTAACCCATACCCTAACCCGTACACTAACCCATACCCTAACCCGTACACTATCCCAAACCCGGACCCTAACCCATACCCTAACCCATACCTAACCCTAACCTGTACCCTAACCTGTACCCTAACCCATACCCTAACCCTAAACCGTACCCTATACCTATCCCTAACCCGTTCCCTAACCCGTACCCTAACCCTAACCCTAAACCGTAACCTAACCTGTACCATAACCCTAAACTGTAACCTAACCCTAACCCGTACCCTAACCCTAACCCATACCCTAAACCGTACCCAAATCCGTACGACAACACTTACCCTAAACCGTACCCTAACACGTACCCTAAACTATACCCTAATGCGTACCCTAACTCATACCCTAACCCTAACCCATACCCTAAACCTAACCCGTACTCCAGCCCTAACCCCAACCCTAACCCCAAACCCTAAACCCTAACCCGTACCCTAAACCCTAATCTGTACCCTAACCCATAACCTCTAACCTGTAACCCCTAAACCCAACCCTAACCCGTACCCTCTCCTTCCCCTAACTCTAACCTCTACCCTCACCCATACCCTAACCGTAACCCATACCCTAACCTGAACCCATACCCTAATCCATACCCTAACCCCAGGGATTGGGTACACCTGAGCACCACCACGGGACTCAACCTGCCAGCCCTCAGGAAACCATGCCCCTTGGGGCGCCACAGAGCATCCCATGCAGGAGAACTGGTAGTGCCCCCCTGAGCCCCCAGCGATCCTCGGCGGCCCCATACACCCCAACCCTGAGGCCCACGCTCATCCCACCCCACGCCTTCCCTTCAGCTTGCCACCGAGCTCATCGCAGAGCCGGCAGATCAGGCCTGCCGGGTTCCTGGGGCCTACACCTGACCCTAGGTCAGCTGGGTAGGGCCCCTCCCCTGGGGCCCGGTGCCGTAGCCCCAGGGACTGGGGACACCTGAGCCCCACTGCAGGACAAAGCCTGCCAGCCCACAGGAAACCGTGCCCCTTGGGAGGCTATAGAGCATTCAGGGCGGGAGAACCAGGAGGGCCCCCAGAGCCCCCGGCGAACTTTGGTGATCCCTAAACCCAACCTTGAAGTCCATGCTCACCCCAGCCCGCACCCTCACCTCAGCCCATGGCAGAGATCGCCACATAGTGGGCAGATCTAGCCTGCGGGGTTCCTGGGCGCCAACCCTAACCCTAGTTCATCTGTGGAGGGGCCCCTCCCCAGGAGCCTGGAGCCGCAGCCACGGGGATTCGGGACACCTGAGCCCCACAGCAGGACTCAGTCTGCCACCCCACAGGAAACCATGCGCCTTGGGAGGCCATAGAGCATTCAGGGCGGGAGAACCAGGAGGGCACTCCTGAGCCACCAGCGAACTTTGGCGGCCTCCCACACCCCAACCCTGAGTCCCACGCTCACCCTCCCCACACCCTCACCTCAGCCCGTGTAGCTAGCCATACAGCCAGCAGATCGGGCCTGCGGGGCTCCTGGGGCCTAACCCTAGCCCTAGGTCGGCCGCAGGTGTGGGGGCCTCCCCAGGAGCCTTACACCGCAGCCCCGGGGAATTGGGATACCTGTACCCCACCAGAGGACTCAGCTTGCCACCTGACAGGAAACATTGCCCCTTGGGGCTCTATGGAGCCTACAGGGCATGAGAACTTGGGGAGGCCCTCAGAGCCCGTCCCCACATTTGGCAGCCCCCCGTGCCCCAACCTTGAGGCCCATGCTCACCCTCCCCCATGGCCTCCTCTCAGCCCTCCACAAAGCTCACCTCACAGCCTGCAGATTGTCCCTGCCGGGCTCCGGGACCCTAACCCTTACCCTAGGTTGGCCACAGAGGGGCCCCTCCCCAGGGTCCTGGCACCACAGTCCGGGGGATTGGGGACACCCAAGCCCCACCGTAGGACTCAGCCTGCAGCCCACAGTAAACTGTACCATTTTGGTGCACAACAGAGCAGTCAGGGCAAGAGAATTGGGGCACCCCCTGAGAGCCCCTTCTGGTGAACCCCGACCTTTGTGGGCCCTTCCGGATGAAACCCCAAGGCTCACACTCACCCGCCCTTGTGCCCTCATCTCACTCGGCCTGGGAGCTCTCTGAGCACTGGGCAGTTCAGACCTGCTGTCCTTGAGGCCTAACCTAACCCTGGGTCTTCTGCTGAGGGTCCCTCCCCGTTTGCCTGCCTCCAAGGCACCAGGCATTGGGCTCACCTCTGCACGACTAGAAGACTCAGCCTGCCCCACAGCAGGAAACTGTCCATTTGGGGCTGCAGCAAGGATTCATAGGAAAATCAGAGGGTCCCCCTCAGCCCATCCCAGGCAACCCCACTTTCAGAGATGTCCCCAGATCCAATTAGTAGCTTCACACTGAACTTGCTCTCCACGGAGATCTTTTGAAATTCTCCACAATTCCAACTGATGGCATTATCCAGCTTCAGTGCTTTACCCAGCTTTAGCTCTTGAGATGGATTAAAATGGGAAGTCACTTCACTGATGACGACGTACTGGTGACCAAAAGATACATGCATAAATGCTTCATATCACTTGGCTTCAGGGAAATGCAAATCTAAACCCCTATACATGCCATATCACACGAGGCCAAATATCTAAAAATAAGAAGACATGAAACTATACATGTTGGAGAGGATGTGGAGAAACGGGAAACCTCTTACACTCCTATACGAATGCAGTCCGGTACAGCCACTCCTGAAAATGGTACGGAGTTTCCTCAAGAAGTTATAAATAAAGCTACCCTATGTCCCAGCAATTGCACTACTGGGTATTTACCCCAAAGCGACAGGTACTGAAGATGGGACACATGCACCACAGTGTTCATAGCAGCAATATCCATAATAGACAAGCTGTGGAAGGAGTGCAGATGACCATGGATAGATGAATGGATAAAGAAGATGTGAATCATATATATAATGGAATATTACTCAGCCATCAGAAAGGATGAATACTTACCATCACACTGACCTGGGTGGAGCTGGAGGGTATTATGCTGAGTGGAATAAGTCAATGAAAGAAAGACAATGATCATATGCTTTCACTCCTATGTGGAATATCAGAAACAAGGAAGAAGACCATAGGGGAAGGAAGGGAAAATAGAATGGGAAGTCATCAGAGAGGGGGAAAACCCATGATGGACTCTTAACTATCACAAGAAACTGATGATTGTTGGAGGAGAAGTTGGGGGGGGGTGTAACAGGGTGAGTAGCATTAAGGAGGTCACACGATACAATGAGCACTAGGTGTTACACACAACTGAAAATTGATTGAAGACTACATCTGAAACTAATGATGTACTGTAAGTTGGCTAATTGAATTTAAATTAAAGAACAAAAGACCTTGAATAAACAATCCTACACATTTGTATGGAACCACTAAAGATTCCGAACAGCCAGTGCAATGTGGAAAAGAAAAACAAAGCTGGAGGACTCACAATTTCAGATTTCAGGTTATACTACAAAGCTGCAGTCATCCTAACAAGACAGTATGGCACAAAAATAGACACAGCGACCAAAGGAACAGAATACAAGTTCAGAAAGAAACCCACAATTATGTGGTCCATGAATCTTCCACAAAGCAAGCAACGATATCAAAAGGGAAAAGGACAGTCTCTACAACAAATGGTGTTGGGAAAACTAGACAGCTACGCACAAAAGAATGAAATTAAACTGCTTTCTTACACAATACAGACAAACACAAAACAGTTTCAAGACCTCAATATGAGACCTGAATCCATAAAAATCCTACAGGAGGGAAGACAGTAACTTCTTGACATGGACCATACCAACGTTTTTCTAGACTGTGTCCTGACAAAGGAAATGAAAGCAAAAATAAACTATTGGGAATACAGTAAAATAAAAAGTTTCCACACGGCAGAAGAACAATGAAAACGTAAAAATAATAAGACAACCTACTCAAAGGGAGAAGATATTTGCAAAGATCATATGCAATGAAGGGATAGTGTCCAAAACTTATAGAACTGATCCTACTCGACCCCCAAAAAAACAAATAATCCAGTTAAAAAATAGGCAGAAGACATGGACAGACATTTCTCCAAAGAAGAAATACAAATGGCCAACAGTCCCGTGAAAAGATGTTCACCATCACCCATCATCAGGAAAATGTAAATCCAAAGGACAATGAGGTAATACCTCAAACCTGTCAGAATGGCTAACATCAAAAGCACAACAAAGAGCAGGTGTTGGGAGGATGTGGATAAAGGGGAATCCTCGCGAACTGTGGGTGGGAATGCAAACTGTGGTGGCCACCATGGAAAACAGTACGAAGGTTCCTCAAAAAATTAAATATAGAACTACCCTATGATCCAACAATCACACTACTCCTATTTACACAAAAATAGGAAAACAGTAACGTAAAAGGATACGTGCACCCCTATGTTTCTTGCACCATTATTTACAATATCACAATATGGAAGCAACCCAAGTGTCTGTAGAAAAATTGACAAATGAGATGATAGATGTGTGTATTCACACACACACACACACACGGACACACACACACACACAGACACACATACACACACACAATGGAGTATTACTCGGCTTGAAAAAGAATGAAACCTTGCCATTTGCAGACACATGGATGGAGCTAGAGAGTATTATCCTAACTAAAATCAGGCAGAGAAAGAAAAATCCCATACGATGTCACTCTAATAGGGAACTTAAGTAACAAACAAAAATAAATAACTAAAAGAGAAAAAGGAGATACACCAAAATACAAACTCTTAACAATAGAGAACAAACGGATGGTTACCAGAGAGGAGGTGGATAGAGGGATGAGTGAAATAGATGAAGGGGATTAAGAGGACGCTTTTCTTGATGACCACTAGTAATATATAATTACTGAATCATTCTATTGTACACCTGAAACAAATGTAACACTGTATGTTAGCTCTACTGGAATTAAAATAAATTTTTGTAAAAGATTTTTCTTTCAGGAACCTCTTTGAAAAATCTTTTCCTGTGCAATGTGCATAAGCCCTACTTGGGAGGATTCACTCTACAATAATTATTCACTTCATGCCTCAAATTCAGATTTCACTGAGTTCTTATCGTGGATCCCAGCCCGCGGGAGCCATGGTCCTTTTCAGTCCAGGCTCAGCACCTATGCATTCAAGATTGGAAGTAGAGACACATGTCACTTCACAGTCCAGAAAGCTATTATTGTTTCTGTTTCAGTGTGAGAGAGTCACAGACTTTGGGACAGGTTTCAGAGCAGGTTTATTATGGATCCTGGATCTCTACTTCAATGTTCATTGCCTGGATCCCTTTGGCTAATAGGTTTCCTGTGGATGGGCTTGCTTCCAAGCACATACATGGAAGATGCAAAGGTGGGTGGGCTTGCTGCGGGACAGGAATAGACCAAAATCAGACAAGGGTCAGACCCCTTCCCTGATCCAGGAACTGCTACGGGAAAGGGTACAGGTGGGAGAATTCATGCGAAACTCCAAGGTCACCAGCTGAACACAGGAGGCACAGGTCAAGGGATCTGGAGATGCAGCGGTTGAAGGCTGCTCTGAGCTACCTCTGGGAGGAAGGGAGGGATGGAATGAGAAGGAGACACTGCCTGCTCCTGGCCCATGCCAGCTGCCCACCGCTCCGACACGCATCAGTCTACACAGCTGACACAGCTTGGGCTCAGGATGGGCTGTCTCGGGTCCCTCAATCCTCAGTGGGACAGCTGGCCCCAGGGCTCAGAGACATGCTGAGGGAGATGAGAGGGAAAGCTGCCCCACCCAGGTCATCCCCTCCTTGAGCAGACTGCCCTTCAGAACTGCTAAAAAAAAAACCACTAACGGGGTTGAAAGACATGCCATGGATGAACTAAGGCATAGAGATATGTAAAATAACATTCATTTTTAAGTTCAGAGCTGTCATCTCAGGAAGTGGGGAGAGTTTCCCTGAAGAAGACTGAGGGGAGGGGAGGCCATGCTGAAAAGGGAGACATGGCTCTCCTGATTGGGGACCTGCAGTCCCCTTCCAGGGCAGGGTATCAACCTCGCATCACACGAGATCCATGGAAGTGTTCCATCAGGGCCAGATGTTTGTCTCGAGAAGGCTACCCTGTCATCGGACTGCACAGGGCACCAGGGACGAGGGCCAGATGGAGGACGGACAATACTCCAGAGGCCATGGGGCAAGAACAGAGGCACATGACCTTGAAGATGATGATGAAAAGCAGGAGGTGGCAGCACGGAGCCAGCCTGAAAGTAACATGGGAGCAGTGCCCACAGCTACACTAACTGGGTGCCTTCTGTGTCAGGTGTGGCTGACTTCAGTGGGCTCCAGACTAGTCCTGACCACAAGTCTAGGAAGTGTGCACCACCCCGGCCTCCTCTCCCCTTGCAGCTGCTAGGAATCACGGTCACAGACCCTGGTCAGCTTTCATGGAAACCAAGCAGTGGCTCCCCCGCACGCTGCACCTCTGGTGGCGGTCCAGTGCGACCCTCATGCCAGGCCAGACACTGATGTCTACCTGTTTCCACACAAATCCACAGACAGGAGGGTGTCCCTGAATTCCACAGCACCTGATGAGACAGATCCACAGAACCCAACACCCAGTGGGTCACTCGGGACCTCACCTATGGTCATGGAGCTCACCATACCCCATTTCTGTCACTTCCCACAGAAAGCCTGGTTCTGATCCCCCACAATACCATACATCCTGGTTGCTGACCTGGGGTCATGCCATAAACCCACATGGTACCTTTCTTTTAGAGAAGGCTATGCCTACACCTCCTATAAAATATTTCTAATGAAGTACAAGTCCATCAGGACTATGGTGTGAACAGTAGCACACAGCCTGCATGGTAGTAGTCAGTAATTCTAACAAGGGTTAACCCCAACCCCCGTCTCACAAAACCTTCCTCCATCCCCACTGAACTCATGGTATGCCTCAAAAAACCCTCCAGGAAACAAACCTTTCATCTGAATGCTCTCTTCACCTTCTGCTTCAAATCTTGTCCAACCACAATGATATGAAACTAGAAATCAGTCTCAAGAAAAAAATGGGACAGTCAAAAATAGGTGGAGATTGGGGGGCCTGGGTGGCTCAGTCGTTAAGGATCTGCTTTCAGCTCAGGTCGTGATCCCAGGATCCTGGGATCTAGCCCCGAATCAGGCTCCTTGCTCAGTGGGAAGCCCGCTTCTCCCTCTCCCACCCCCCTGCTTGCGTTCCCTCTCTCGCAGTCTCACTCTCTGTCAGATACTCAAATAATCTTAAAAAAATATGTGGAGACTTAACAACATGCTACTGAACAACCAACAGTCAAAGAAGAAAACAAAAAAATTTTAGAAGTACCTTGACACTGATGCAAAAGACAACCTACAAAAACTTATGGGATGCAACAAAAGTAGCTTTATGGGGGACATTCGTAGAAATTCAAGTCTTCATCAATCCATGAGAATGCTCTCCAATAAACAACCTGATTTTTTGGTAAAGAAGTAGAAAAAAAAACAACAAACAAAGCCCCAAATTAGTAGAAATAAGGAAATAACAAAAAGGAATGCATAAATAAATCCAAAGGAGACTAAAAAGACAAAAAAAAAAAAAAAACAACGAAAATGAGAGCTGCCTTTTTTGGAAAGATAAACAAAACTGACAAACTTAGCTAGACTCACCAAGAAAGACAGAGGACTCCAATACAATCAGGAAAGGAAGATAATGGATTCCTGTCTCATATCAAAATCAAAAGAACTCTTCAACCTTGGACACAACAACTTCTTGCAAGCCACGTCTCTAAAGGCAAAGGAAATAAAAGCAAAAATGAACTATTGGCACTTCATCAGGATAAAAAGCTTCTGCTCGGCAAAGCAAACGATCAACAAAACAAAAAGGCAATCTATGGAATCGAAGAAGATATCTGCAAATGATATTACAGATAAAGGGCTGGTATTCAAGATCTATAAAGAACTCCTCTAACTCGACACCCAAAAAATGGGCAGAAGACACAAAGAGATACTTCTCCAGAGGGGAAACACAAATGGCCAACAGACACATGAAAAAATGCTCCACATCACTTGCCATCAGGCAAATACAAATCAAAACGAAAATGAGATACCACCTTACACCAGATAGAACGGTTAAAATTAACAAGGCAGGGGGCACCTGGGTGGCACAGCAGTTAAGTGTCTGCCTTCGGCTAGGGGCGTGATCCTGGCATTATGGGATCGAGCCCCACATCAGGCTCCTCCATTATGAGCCTGCTTCTTCCTTTCCCACTCCCCCTGCTTGTGTTCCCTCTCTCGCTGGCTGTCTCTATCTCTGTGGAATAAATAAATAAAATCTTGAAAAAAATTAACAAGACAGGAAATAAAAAATAGTCAGAGAGGATGTGGAGAAAGGGGAACCCTCTTACACTACTCGTGAGAATTCAAGCTGGTACAGCCACTTTTGAAAACAATATGGAGGCTCCTCAAGACGTTAAACACAGAGATATCCTACGACCCACCAATTGTACTACTGGGTATTTACCCCATAGACACAGAGTAATGAAAAGAAGGGGCACCAGTATCCCAATGTTCATAGCAGCAATGTCCATAACAGCCAAACTGTGGAAGGAGCCATGATGTCCTTCAGCAGATGAATGGACAAAGATGATGTGGTCATCTGTACAATGGAATATTACTCAGTCATCAGAAAGGATGAATACCCACCATTTGCACCAACGTGGATGGACCAGGAGGGGATTATGCTAAGTGAAATTAAGTCAAGCAGAGAAAGACAATTATCATATGGTTTCACTCCTATGTGGAATGGAAGGAATAGCATGGAGGACATTAGGAGAAGGAAGGGAAAAGTGAAGAGGGGGAATGAGAGGGGGAGATGAACCATGAGAGACTATTGACACTGGGAAACAAACTGAAGGTTGCAGAAAGGGAGGGGTAGGGGAATGGGTTATCCTGGTGATGGGTATTAAGGAGGGCACGTGTCATAATGAGCACTAGGTGTTATATGCAAACAATGAATCATGGAACACTACATCAAAAACAAATGAAGTACTGTAGGGTGACTAACATCATTTTAAAAAAAGAGAAAGATATGAAATCCATACAGGAAAACTGTCACTATTTGCAAATGACATGAAATACCGAAAGATTCCACAAAAAAAAAAAAACTGTTAGAATAAAAAAATTCAAGAAAGCTGCAGGATATAATTTCAATATACAGAGACCTGTTGTCTTTATTTTTTTTCAGATTTTATTTATTTATTTGACAGGAAGAGAAAAACCACGAGCAGGGGGAGTGTCAGAAAGAGGGAGAAGCAGACCCTTGCTATGCGGGGGCCCAGCACGGGGCTCAATCCCAGAACTCTGGGATCATGACCTGAGCTGAAGGCAGATGCTTCACCAATGGGGCCACCCTGATGACCCAACTTCTTGCATTTCTGTATACTGATGACACATATCGTAAAGAGAAATTAAAAAAGCAATGCCATTTACAATTGCATCAAAAAAAAAAATCTAGGAATACAAGTAACCAAAAATGAGAAAGACATAGTACACTCAACACATGGCAGAAAAGAAATGAAAAACATATCTGTCGAGGGGGGCGGAATGTATGGGTCAAAGATTTGGAAGGCAACACAAACAAATGGAAGCATACGCCATGCTCCTTAACTGGAAGAGTTAATTATGTGAACATGTCCATCGTACCCAAAGCAATCGACAGATGTGATGAAATCCCTATCTGAATTCCAGTGGCATTATTCGAGGAAATAGAAAACAGTCCTCAAACTTGTATGGAATCACAAAAGACCCCAAATACCCAAAGGAACCTGGAGAAAGAAAGGTGCAGTCAACACACTCCTGGATTTCAAGGTAGATTACAAAGCTGTTGTCATCAAAACAGGATGGTACTGGCAGAAACACAGACACCAGGTCAGTGGAACAGAACAGAAAGCTCAGAAACTTACCCACACGTAGATGATCCTAACTTATGACACAGCAGCAGAAGATATGCCATGAGGGAAGGACTGTTTCTTCAGTGAGCGGTAACAGGCAAACTGGACACTAAATGCAGAAGAATATAGCTGGGTCACTTTCTTACACCACACACAAAATTTTTAATGGATGAATGATTTGAACATAAGATCTGAATCCATAAACCTCCAAGAAGACACAGGTACTAAGTCTCTCGACATTGGTTTTGGCAAAGAGTCTTCAGATCGGACACCAAATGCAAAGACAACAAAAGCAAAAATAAACCAGTGGAACAACATCAAACTGAAATCTTCCACACAGCAAAAGAAACCAGCAAAAACTTAAAAGGCCACTGACCCAATAAGAAAAAAATATCTGTGAATCGTATGTGTGAGAAGAGGCTAATATCCAAAATACACACAACACTCATACAAATCAAAACAAACAAACAAAAAAAGGTATAAAAATGGGGGGTATATATGAATACATACTTTCCAAAGATGGCACACAGGTGCCAACAGACAGAAAAAGTTGTTCGACATCACTAATCATCGTCAGGGAAACATCAGTCAAACCCACAATCGGCTATCCCCTCACAACTGTTGGAACAGCAATTGTCCCAGAGACAGACAAAAAGTGGGGTCATGGGTGTGCAGACGAGGAGACACTGTGCACTGTTGGTGGGAATGGAAATTGGTGCAGCCACTGTGACAAACGGTATGGAGGTTCCTGAAAAAATAAATACAACTACCCCATGACCCAGTAATGGCTCTAATGAGTATTGATTCAGAGAACACAAAAATACTGCCTCAAAAAGACAGATGCACTCCCACATTCACTGCAGCATTATTCACAAGAACCAGACATGGAAACACAGACCTTGGGGGCCTTATGCCAAGTAACTCAGACACAGGAAGACCAATACCAGATGCTCTCATGTACATTCCACGTGGAATAAACAAATACTGAACGCATAGATACTGAGAGCAGATTGGTAGGTGCCAGATTCGGAGATGGGGTGCTAGAAACGGGTGAAGGTGGTCCAAGTCTCAATGTTTGAGTGAGAAAATCCGACAGTCATGAAATGTTCTGTCCAGCATGGAGACTAAAACTAACCCCACAGCATGGGGTATAGGTTTCCCTGCTCTTCAAAAGTACAGGACTTCTGAGAAACCTTGCACAGCAGAAATGGTGTCAAGAAGGAATGGCCATTAATTTACACGGAACATTTAGTGTGCTCAGACTCCAAAATTCCTTCTCTTTGATTTTCTTAGGCCTCAGGACACAAGTTTCTAACGGAGGCCCAGCATAAATGAAGATAAAGCACAGCAGAGGCTCACAGACACCATTCAAAGTGCTGGTGGCTGGATGCGGAGAGCGGTTCCCAGCAGAAGGAGCTGGTTAGGGTGCATGCCACCTCTGTTGTGCTTTTCCCCAAAACAGATGCTGAACGCGATTCTCACTGTTCACCTTTTTTCATAAGAGGAAAATCCTCTTCAGGTATCTTCCTCTTACTGAAGCTGGGTAATAAACGTAGTTCTTTCAAGAATGCCCAGTGTCTTACTGTGAACGTTCAAAAAGTGGGGGATAATTGTACTTAAGCAATGCTGAGGGAGGAGATGTGAAAGGTTCTTCCAGACACAAACCTCAGCAGATCCACTGGGAAAGGCACCTTCCTCAGCATGCAGAACACGGACTACTCCTACCCCCAGAAACCCTCTCCTTCCCCTCAATCAGGACAACCCACAACAGCTGGGAGTTACCCCAATTCCTCCATTCTCCTGCTTCTAATAGCTAACCCATCAGCAAATCCTGTGAGCTCCATCTTCAAAATAGACCCAGAATAGGTCTAACCACTCCATCCAAGGACACTTGTCTGGTCCACAGTGGCTGAGTAACTGGAAAAGCTTCGTCATTGACCTGCCTTGCCATCTTCAACCCTCTGTCATCTGTTCTCAACACTGTAGCCACGATGGCCCAGTGAAACAGGGTCTCATGGGGTTATAGCCCTGGAATGGCTTTCTGTCACCCTCTGTCACCTCTCTGAGCTCATGTCCTAAGCTGTCTCCTGTGGCCACAGGGCCTTCTTGCTGCTCCTGGACATACCTGGAATTCTCCTGCCCCAGAGCCATTGCACATGCTTTCCCTTTTGTTCAGAATGCTCTTGATGTGTTCTCACTCACCTTCGGAGAAGTCTGAATTGGAGTGACAGGGACAGAAGATGAGGCTGTGTGTGTTGGGTGAGGCTGGTGGCCCAGAAGAAGGTTCTCTGCCAGCTCTCCGCCTGTGCCTCCCTTGTCCTCAGCCAGGAACTTGCACACAGCCCTCACCTGTCACAACTCTCACTCAGGAGACCCACAGCCACCCCTGGAGCCCACCCTGAACACACCCTGCTGCAGAATGCATTCATCTCTCCTCTGGGACCCCTGTCAGCTTTACCCAGACCTGCAACTCCCCCATCTCCTGCAAAGCTCCCGGATTACCTCTCTGCTTCCAAAATCACACTGGCGCAAGGCTTTCATGAGAAAGCTATAACGCTAACTAATGAAAGGTTCACACCGACTTTCCCCTTCTGTTGCCTTTCTCTCCACCTTCTTTCCTACCTGTGCAAACTGTAACATATCAGTGGAACATGAACATGCTCTGAGACCTGAATCTTTCATTGCAGCTTTCTGAGGACTCCTTATGTGATAAGCAACTAGTGTATCCTACAACAGGGTGTTTTACAAATATCATCTATAGAAGACTACAGCTCAAATCACTACAATTTTACCTCACTCTTCATGAAGCAGAACACTTTTTCCTTTCTTCTTTTATTAAATTCCAGTTAGTTCACATGCCATGGAATATTCGCTTCAGGGGTAGGATTTAGTGATTCCTCACCTGCAAGGAGTACCCGGTGCTCATCACAAGTGCCCTCCTTAATACCCCTCACCGATTTAACTCTTCCCCCCACGCCCCTGTCCTGCAGCAACACTCAGTTTGTTCTCCAAGGTTGAGTCTATTTCCTTGTTTGCCACTCTCACCACCCCTCAACTCTGTTCCTCTGTTTTCTTTCTGAAATTCCACAAGCGTGAGAGCATAGGATATTTGTCTTTCCTCACTGATTCTGCTTAGCTTAATACACTCTAGGTCCATCCACATCCTTGCAAATGGTAAGATTTCATTCTTTTTGAAGCTGGGTCATATTCCGTTATATATATGTATCCCACATCTGCTTTATCCATTCATCAGTGCATGGACTTTAGGATTCTCTCCATAGTTTGTCTACTCTGGACAATGCTGCTATAAACATCATGGTGCATGTTCCCCCTTCGAATCCGCATTTTTGTATCCTTTGGGTAAATACCTAGGAGAGCAATTGCTGGATCATGGGGTTGTTCAATGTTTAACTTTTTGAGGAACCCCCACACTGGTTCCCAGACTGGTTGCACCACTTTGCATTCCCACCAACAGGATGGGAGAGTTCCCCTTCAAGCAGAACATTATCTGCGGGCAATTTCATAAGAGGAAACAAAACCTCTGGGAGATGCACCCAGGTTTAGGCAAGCAGTTGCAGACTTCACCCCAAGGCTCCTGACGCCAAGCCCCTTGAAGCCACCACATGCCACTATCCAAAAGAATTCCCAGACTCTCCTTCTGACTCCACCACCAAAGAAACTACAGAGAGAATATGGCACCTCAAAATATCGAGATAATACATTTAGTAAAACTAGAAAGTCAAGCTCAACTTTTAAACAGGAACAGGCCGCTTTGGATAATTTTGAATTTTCCCTCCACCCTAATTTTAACTCTTCTGATGAATAAACTAATCAATGATGAAACATCACCTTTGTCAAATGACATCACCCAAGTCTGTATCAGATGAATAAAGCCACCTAACTCTAGATGCTGGCCACTCAACCATATCTTAGGCCCAATTGAATAAACACTGTTAGATGAAGGAACAAATTAGATGTTACAAACAGGCACAGAGTGAATCTCACCTTCCCTTTCTAATAAAAGAGGGTTCCTAGGAAACAGATGGTCAAAATACATTTGTCAGCAATAAATGGACAGAGAAATTGTGATCCCCTGCAAAGTTCTACCTGCAGGGAAACTAAGTAATTCTTGCACCAAACCCAGAATGCTGACAGCTACTTCAATTTTACTTTGTGGCTCAACTAGAGAAAAGAGAAAAGCCCAGGAGGTTTTGGGATAATGAGAGGTTTTACCTCCAGCCCTGACATAGATAGGACATTTTGCCAAACATACCTGTGCTTTCTCTGAACACTGGCATCCTGTGACAAGCTTCCTCGCTGACTCAGATGGTGACGTTCAAAACCTCGGGTTTCTTGGAGCCAGAGCAGAGAAGTGCTGTCAGCTGGGGAGAAGAAGGCACCTCTAACCTAAAGCCTGCACATCTGCTTCGGTTTCTGGGCGTAGGGGCAACACATACTTGTTGTTTAGCAGTAATTATCTTCATTCTCAATAGACCAATGACCTTGCCTTTTCTGGAAAGCAGACTTACTCTTCTAAAGAAACCCTCAATTCATCTATTCCCAATGCAACTAGAGTGGAACATTTATTTCTCACTTAAATAGAAAACACTGTTATTGTCGACATTGCATGAATGAACTTTTAAAAACATTTTAGAGAGAAAGGAAGAGACCTTTATTCAAACCCAAGTCAGGACAGCTGCCTGGGAGACACAATCTTCACCAAGAAGGGAGTGCTCCGGGGAAGGAACTTTTGGGGCAGGCTTATGTATTTTTTTCTGTTTTGTTTTACATACAGAGTTACACACCACAATGAGGATCTTCTTAGATTCCAGAAAGTGACAGACTCTTTCTTATGTTTTCAGTATGTACATGTCAGTATGACTTTAATCTTATGGGAGCCAAAGAGGTTCTTTATTTTTTCTTATCTTTATGTTGGCATTTTTGGTTATTGTTTTCTTCTCAAAGCAGATGTACAACATGCTTGGGGCAGAAACAAGGCCCATGCTTTGAGGTTTTGCCTAGTCATTTTGAGCCGGGTAAAATGTAAAGGGATAACTTCCCTGGGAGCCCAGGATCAGCGCCCACAGATGATATAAGATAAAATTACTTTCATCATTATAATTACTTCTAAAATGGAGGAATTTGAGACAAAAGCACCTTTCACAAGAGTACCAAGAAATCAAAATGATGCCCACAGAAGGCTACCTGCTCCATGGTCAGCACAGGTAACAGAAGTGTTCACAGTCTCTGGGCTCCTGCCCTTCTCCTGCCCAAATCTCTGAAGCACACAGACCACTTAAAATCAGAATTGTAGAACTGCTAGACACCTTAGAGTTGTCTGGCACTATTCATTTGTACTGCAGAATAAAACACAGTAGCTCGTTGTCACAAACTAATTTCAACATGAAGTGCCCACTGGATGCACTAAGTTCTTTCTCTGCAAATGTTGACTAATGTAAGTCACAGTCATACCATATAAACACTAGGATGGCTGGGAAGTCATCGTAGGTAAGGGAATATTTTAGCCATGTTTATAAGCATTGGCTCACTTTGTAGAAGAGGCTGAGCTGAGTGTTTTTAAATACTATTTCAGACCTGTTTTACAGCACCCTCTGAACATACCAGAGCCTGAATGGACTAAAAATGATAGTTGGTTTCAGTAACTTTAATACCAGAAAAATATTATACTGTCTCTGTTCCTAAGGATCTTTGAGTATCTTACCCAGAGGTCCTCCACTGAGATAATGATCTTAATGATCACCATGGGCAGAGGTGAAAGGCCCGCTGAATTCGTTCCAGTTGTCCACATGACACGAAAATCCTGATACTTGATAGGTTTCCAGATCGAGAAGACCAGAGATAAGAGGGAAATAGTACCCTGTATGGAACAACAAGGGATTTGGAGTCAATTTGGGGATCCCACTTAGGTTTCTGACACTAAAATCCGCTGTGACTCATATCATCCGAGTCCCTGTCTAACCACCTGAAAATGTGCCTAAAAATATCTACACCCTAGTTGAGAAGTTTAAGAGGCAGAATGCTACAAAGAGCCAGTATGATGTCTCTCAAGTACAGGTGCTCAGGAAGCCCTAATTGCTATTGGTTCTATTTCTTTTCCAGAAGAAAGAACACATGTTGAATCCATATTTCTAATAGATGACTCACCAGATGATTTTCAAACCTGAAGGAAGGCCAAGAAGTCACGCTTGTGTCATAGTTCACTCAGAAATCATGTTGTTGGACTGGTGAGGACGATACGATAGCAACGTCATCAATAAGAGTGGGGAGCTTCTAATTTCCATACGGCCATGTTGACCCCCTTAGCTCAGAGCCACCAGAAAGGTTAGCTGGGGAGGGGGAACCGCCATCACTATGAGTGGGGAGCTTCCCATTTCCATATGGCCATGTTGACCCCCTTAGCTCAGGGCCACCAGAAAGCACAGCTGAGGCGGACCACAGGCCAAGGCTGCCAGGTGTGGCTGGGGCAGGCAGAACTCTGACTTAAGGCTCAACTCCTGGCTAGGTTATTATTATGCTCTTCACAAAGAAAGTGCCATTGTGTGTGAGCCCTCACGTAGAAAAGGTTCAGAATTTCCATTGAGATTCCCTCTCTCACCTTTAGGATATGTAGCAAAGTTCATTTAATTTTTAAACATTGAAGGACTTCCTGGTTTTCTTTTCGCTATGACTGTGGCTCAATTCCCCTGTGGTCTAAGAATAGAATCTAGTTAATTTCAGGGTTTAACATTTGTAGACTTCATTCGTGGCCCCACCTATCATCTATTTGGGTAAAGAGTCTATGGCCACTTGAAAATAATGTATTCTGCACTTATTATGGAATGTTCCCTATATGTCAATTAGGTCACATTTGTTACCAATGTTTTGTCTGCTTTTTCTGTCAGATATTGAGAAAGGTATATTAAAATCTTCAACAATGCTGCTCTATTCAACGTGGCATCGGAGAGTCTACCAGTGTTAGAAGGCAAGAGAAACAAAAAGTATAAGAATTGAGGGGATAATTGTGACTATTCACAGATAATACGATTGTGTACATAGAAAATCCAAAACAGTCTATAAATACCCTTAGAATTAAAAATGCAATTTATAAATTTGAGATGGATTGTAGCTTCCCATTGGACAGTTTCTGAAAGAAACCATAGAACCTGTCAATCTTGGGGTAGGACATAGGGTGCACTAACCATTTAAAAGAATTCAGTGGGACTTCATAAAAATGTGACATTTCTCCTTATCTTATGACCATATGAAAATGAAAAAGTGAACCGCAGGCTGGGAAGTACAGATTTGCAATACACACACTGACAAAGACTTGTCAATAAAGAATTCCTGCTCATCAACCATAAAAAGTCTATTTATAAACAAATACTTCACAAAAGATTGACTGATGGCCAATAAGAACAGGAAAGGGTGCTCTACAGTATTATTTTCAGGAGCAGCAAGGCCTTTCCTAAAATGAAAACATACACACAAACCAGTATTCCCTAGATGGATGATGTCCTTATTTCTGAGGAAAGCTTGAAGAACAGACTAGCATCAAAGTAAAGTGATGGAATTCCTGACACTCAGAGGATGGACAATTGACCTCAAACTACAGTACAATTTCTAGGCAGCATTCGGTCCTCTGAAGGCAGACAACTACCACACACCTTCCTACACCACACAGGTTGCTTCCCAACCCCTACCATAAAAGAAGAAGATGAGAATCAGATAGGACTAGTAGGAAATAGCAAAAATCACATGTGGGGATTATCCTGAAACACACTGAACACATAACTAGTGTAAGGAAGTGTAGGGAACTGACAAGGACAGAGACTCAAGAGGTACTTCTTTGGGAAATGTTGTCTGAAATCGTCACACGTTGGTACCAGCTAATGAGGGCTCTGAGCATACCTAGGGTTTGCTCACAAGGGTCTGCAACACCATCTCTGAGGACTGAAACTCTTCAGGACCTCAAAGCTTGCCTGATTGACTATTGGACTAAGAGATTCCCATGTTCTGAAAACAGATACCAACTCATTGAAAGGTTCACCTGGGCTCTCTAGGAGGCCCTACAAGAAGGTGAACCATTCACTGAAAATCAATTACACACACACACACACACACACACACACACACACACACACCTGTCATTTCAGCAATTACTTAAACATTCAAGGTTCTTCCTACCTTTTCTTTTTCACATTGATATTTATACTCACATGAAATGTCATCATTTCTAATGAACACTGATGTCAAAATAGAGATCTATTGACACAATATTCACAAAATGGAACTTCCCTGCTGTCATTTTCAATATAGCATTTTTTAAAGTTCATACATATTTTAGGTTTTTGGTAACTTATACAGGAGAAGATCAGCATTGAAAAACTCTGAATACTGACAATGAGTTTTAAGCCTAGAGAACAAAAATTGTCCAATTTCATAGATAATAAGGAACCAAAGGCAAAGCATGGAAGCTGCAGTCGAATAATTTTACACATGTGCATCCTCTACTATTTTACTACTGAGGGGCGTGTTTTATTACCACTAAACATGCATCAGTTATCTTCCACATGCACCTGCACAGGTATAATGAATTACTACAGTAGAATGAAATGTCTGGGAACTACTTGGCAGCATCTATAATGAACAATGAAATTTCGATCTTATATTCGGTGAACTTCCACTGTCTGTCCCTTTAGACAATGGACCCTAAACAGAAGGGGGAATGAACCACGAGAGACTATGGACTCTGGGAAACAAACTGAGGGCTTCAGAGGGGAGAGGGGTGGGGGATTGGGATGGGCCAGTGATGGGTATTAAGGAAGGTACATATTGCATGGAGCACTGGGTGTTATATGCAAATAATGAATCACGGAACACTACATCAAAATCTAAGGAAATACTGTATAGTGACTAACATATCATAATAAAAAATTGTTATTAGAAAAAAAGGTAAAAAAAAAACAATACAGCTTTTCTGTTTCAAGAACAATCACAATTGAGAAAAAACTAACTTCCAATCCCTAAAGCAAAACACAGACCAAGTTCCATTTCACTCCCCTTTATTCACATTATCTGTGGGTTCTAAGCTATTTCCCTACCTCCTTTCCAGCTGAGCAGGGAGCCCGGGCTTGATCCCAGAACCCTGGGATCATAACCTGAACCAAAGGCACATGCTTAACTGGCTGAGCCAGCCAGGAGCCCCAGCCATGTTTTTCTTAAGCAAAAGGACACTTTCTCACAATGCCTTCACATGACTTCACATGGTACCAGACACCTGCATTTGCATCTAGGAAGTTGTAGATGAAGGCAATTGCAAACTCTCACAGTGGTTTATCAAATACAATGACCTGCCTGGTGACAGTGAAACTCTTATGAGCCCACGAGAGGGTGCTGTGACACTCAGCTGTGGCTGGGCTGGCACAGAGAACCAAATCCATTTCCCTGCCTGATGTCTGTGAGGAACAGATGCCCCCATTGTGAATGAGACGCTGCCACTGAGCTGTCCAGAGATGGCCATCCTCACGGAGGATGAGGATAAAGGACAATGCCTGAGGAGACCTCATCTGTCTCTTTTATCTTTTCATATTTTTGACAGTGGACAAATCACTGCCTAGGAGTCCCCAACTACCTTAGTCTCATCTGTGAATGGCCAAGAGGTTTTACAAAACACTCAAGATTTTGACCTCACAAATGCCCACAACCACTTACCATAGGGATTCAATATTAAGCAAAGATACTGTTCCTTGGAAGAGAGGTCCTGCCCACTGTTGTTTCTCACTTATATGCTCATCTTCCTTACCTCATGGTAACATAACCACCTTGATTCCTGCTTCCGTCTTCAGGAAGGCTGAGGTGACTTGAAGGGCATTACCCTGACATCGTTCTTTCTTAGCAATAAGATGTGGACATTTCCCTAGTCCTACACACCCAAAGTTGAATCGGAATCAGGATTGAGGAGGCTGATGAGAGTTGAAGGTGTTTTCCTGTACACGGTGGTTTATTACCAATAAGGATGGGTCAGAGTCCTCGAAATTCTAGAACCTTTTCATTAATGCTTCCTACTCATGAAAGATGATGTACATTGGTCTTTCCCTGTATAGTGTGGTGACTCAGAGAAAAGTGCTTAGCCTTTTCGTCAGACTTCCACGACCACTTTGGGGCTGGCTTCCATATTCACAAAGGATGATGTTAGGGCTAAGAGGGTTCCTGTACACTGTTATTTCTTACAGATAAGTGTATGGCATTTTTGTTACATTGCCAGAGCCACTTAGCGCTGGGCTTGCCGGCCTCCTGGGGACGAACCCTAACCCTAGGTCAGCCCCCGAGGGGCCCCTCCCAAGGGGCCTGGCGCCACAACGCCGGGGATTGTGGACACCCAAGCCCAGCGCCGGAGTCACCCTGCCACCCCCCAGCAACCCGGGCTGCTAGGGGCGCCGCCAGTCTTTCAGGGCGAGAGAACAGGCAGGGCCCTCCAAGCCCCCGGCGACCTTTGAAGCCCCCCGCGCCAAAACGCTTGGGCCTACACTCCCTCTCGCTAGTGCGCTCACCTCGGCCTGCCCCTCTGCCTGCCGCAGAGCTGGCGGAAGGGGCCTGCTGTAATCCTGGAGGCTAACACTTACCCTAGGTCGGCCCCCGAGAGGCCCCTCCCAAGGAGCCTGGCACCGCAATGCCAGGGGTTTGGGACCCCCGAGCCCCAGTGCTGGACTCACTCTGCCACCCCGCAATCACCCAGGGCGCTAGGGGCGTGGGCAGTCATTCAGGAAGGGAGAACGGGCAGGGCCCTCTGATCCCCCTGCGACCTTCGAAGGCCCCCCGCACAAAAATTCTGGCTTCCACGCTCCTGCTCGCCAGCGCCCTAACCTCGGCTCACCCCTCCGCTCGCTGCAGAGCTGGCGGATCGGGCCTGCTGGCTTCCTGGGGGCTAACCCTATCCCTAGGTCACCCCCAAGGGGCCCCTCCCAAGTGGCCTGGCGCCACATGCCAGGGATTGGGGACCCCAAGTCCCAGCGCCGGACGCACCCTGCCGCCCCGCTGCCACATGGGGTGCTAGGGGCATCGCCAGTCCTTCAGGGCGACAGAACGGGCAGCACCCTCTGAGCCACCTACGACCTTCGAAGGCACCCCGAGCCAAAGCCAAATGCTCTGGCCCACGCTCCCGCTCGCCAGCTACCTCACCTGGACCCACACCTCCATTCTCTGCACATGGGTGGAACGAGCCTTCCAGTCTCCTGGGGGCTAACCCTAACCCTAGGTCAGCCCCCGAGGGGCCCGTCCCAAGGGGCCTGGCGCCGCAACGGCGGGTATAAGGGACCCCCGAGCCCCAGCGCTGGAATCACCGTGCTGCTCCGCCGCCACCCGGGCCTCTAGGGGTGCCGCTGGTCATTCAGTGCAGGAGAATGGGCAGGGCCCTCCGAGCCCACGGCGACCTTCGAAGGACCCCCGCACCAAAACGCTTGGGCCCACGCTCCGGCTCGCCAGCGCCCTTACCTCGGCCCTCCCCCCCGCTCGCCACACAGCTGGCGGATCAGGCCTGGGGGCCTTCTGGGGGCTAACCCAAACCCTAGGTCTGCCCCCTAGTGGCCCCTCCCAAGGGGCCTGGCGCTGCAACGAGGGGGATTGGGGACTCCTTTGCCCCAGCGCCGGACTCACCATGCCCCCCACCGCCACCCGGGCCACAAGGGGCACCCCCGGTCATTCAGGGCAGGAGAACGGGCAGGACCCTCTGAGCCCCTGGTGACCTTCGAAGGCCCCTCGCTCCAAAACTTTGGGCCCACGTTCCCGCTCGCCAATGCCGTCATCTCAACCCGCCCCTCTGCTCACTGCACAGCTGGCAGATCGGGCCTACTGGCCTCCTGGGGTAACCCTAACCCTAGGTCGGCACCCAAGGGGGCCCTCTCAAGGGGTCTGGGGCCACAACGCTGGTAATTGGGGACCCCAGAGCCCTAGCGTCGGACTCAACCTGCCGCTCCGCCACCATCTGCTTCTAGGGGCGCCGCCGGTCATACAGGGTATGAGAACGGGCAGGGCCCTCCTAGCCCACGGTGACATTTGAAGGCGCCCCGCGCCAAAACGCTTGGGCCCATGCTCCCGCTCGCCAGCGCCCTCACCTAGGCCTGCCCCTTCGCTCGCCCGACAGAGGGCGGATCAGGCCTGCCCGACTCCTGGGGGCTAACTCAAACCCTAGGTCGGCCCCCCAGGGACCCGTCCGATGGGTCCTGGCGCCTCAACGCCTGGGACTGCTGAACCATGAGCTCCAGCGCCGGACTGACCGTGCTGCCCCGCTGACACCCGGGCCTCTAGAGGCGCCGCTGGTCATTCAGGGCGTGAGCACGGGCAGGGGCCTCCGAGCTCCCCTTGTCCTTCGAAGGCCCACCGCACCAAAACGCTTGGGTCCAGGCTCGCACTCGTCAGCACCCTCACTTCATCCCGCCCCTCCGCTCGCCACCCAATGGGTGGATCAGGACTGCCGGCCTCCTGAGGGTTAACCCTAACCCTACGTCGACAACCGAGGGGCCCTTCCCAAGGGGCCTGGCACCACAATGCGGGGATTGGGGACCCCCGAACCCCAGCACCAGACTAACCTTACCACTCTGCCAGCAGCCGAGCTGCTAGGGGCGCCGCCGGTCATTCAGGGCGGGAGAACGTGTAGGGCCCTCCGAGCCCCCGGCGACTTACGAAGGCCCCCCGCGCCAAAACGGTTGGGCCCACCCTCCTGTTCGCCAGCATCCTCATCTCGGCCCGCACCTCCGCTCGTAGTACAGCCCGCGGATCAGGCCTGCCTGCCCCCTGGGGGCAAATTCTAACCCTAGGTCGACCACCGAGGGGCCCTTCCCAAGCGGCGTGGCGCTGCAACGCCGGGGATTGGGGATACCTGAGCTGCAGCACGGGAATCACCCTGCCACCCCACCGCCAACGGAGCCACAAAGCGCGCCGCTGGTTATTCAGGGCAGGAGAACAGGCAGGGCCCTTCGAGACATGGCAACATTCGAAGGCCCAGGGCGCCAAAACGCTGGGGATCACGCTCCCGCTCTGCATTACCCTCAACTCGGCCCACACCTCCACTCTTCGCAGAGCCAGCGACACGGGCCTGCCGGCCTCCTGGGCACTAACACTAACCCTAGGACAGCCCCTGAAGGTCCCTTCCTAAGGGGCCTGACGCCGCAACGCCAGGGATTGGGGACCCCCAAGCCCCAGCGCCGGATTCACGCTGCCGCCCCACCCCACATGGGCCGCTAGGGGCGCCGCCATTCATTCAGGGTGGGAGAACTGGAGGGCCCTCCGAACCCCTGCCGACATTCGAAGGCACACCGAACCAAAACGCTTGGGCCCAGGCTCATGTTCACCAGGACCCTCACCTCGGCCCAACTCTCCGCTCGACCCACAGGTGGTGTATCGGGCCTGCAGCGCTCCTGGAGGCTAACCCTAACCATAGGTCGGCCCCCGAGGGGCCCTTCCCAAGGGGCCTGGCGTCGCAACGCTGGGGATGGGGACCCCGAGCCCATGTGCCGGACTCACCCTGCTGCCCTTCAGCCACCCGAGCCACTAGAGGCCCCGCCGGTCAATCAGGGCAGGAGATCGGGCAGGGCCCTCCGAGCCCACGCTGACCATTGAAGGCTCCCCGTGCAAAACCGTTGGCTCCCAGGATCCTGCTCGCCAGTGCCCTCACCTCGGCCCGCCCCTCCGCTTGCTTCAGAGCTGGTGGATAGGGCCTGCCGGGCTCCTGGCAGCTAACCAAAACCTAGGTCGGCCCTGTGGGGACATCCCAAGAAGCCTGGCTCTGCAATGCTGGGGATTGGTGACTCAGAGCCCCAGAGCCAGACTCACCCTGCCGCACTGTACCCACCCGGGCCGCTAGGGGCGCAGCCGGTCATAGAGAGCGAGAGAAGGGCAGGGCCTTCTGAGCCACCGGTGACCTTCAAAGGCTCCCCACGCCAAAACGCTGGTTCCCATGCTCCTGCTCCCCAGCGCCCTCACCTGGGCCCGCACCTCCGCTCGCCGCACAGTGTGCGGATTGGGCCTGACGGTCTCCTTGGGGCTAACCCTAACCCTAGGGCCCCTCCCAAGGGTCCTGGTGCCACTAAGCCTGGGATCTGGGACTCCAAGCCCCAGAGCCAGACTCACCCTTCCACAACACTGCCACACGGGCCGCTAGGGGCGCCGCCGGTCATTCAGGGCGGTAGAAGGGACAGGGCCCTGGAGAAACAAGCGTCATTTGAAGCCTCCAGCGCCAAAATGCAGGGGCCCACAATCCCGCTCCCCAGCACCCTCACCTCGGCCCACCCCTCCGCTCGCCCCACAGCCATCGTATCCGGACTGCCGGCCTCCTGGGGGCTAACCCTAACCCTAGGTCGGCCCCCGAAGGGCACTCCCAAAGGGCCTGGCACCGCGACGCCGGACATTGGGGACCCACAAGCCCCAGCGATGTACTCAACCTGCCCCTCTGCCGCCACCCGGGGCACTTGGGGCACCGCCGGTCAATCAGTGTGGGGGAACGGGCACGGCCCTCCGAGCCCCCGGCGACATTCGTAGGTCCCCCATGCCAAAACGCTGAGGCCCATGCTCCCGCTCTACAGCGCCCTCACCTAGGCCTGCCCCCCCTCTAGCCACACAGCTGGCAGATCCTGCCTCCCGGGCTCCTCGGGGCTAACCGTAACCCTAGGTGGGCCCCAGAGTGGCCCCTCCCAAGAGGCTTGGTGCCGCAACGGCAGGGATTGGGGACCTGCAAGCCCCAGCGCCAGGCTCACCCTGCCGCCCCGCCGCCACGTGGGCCGCTAGGGGTGCCGCCGGGCATTCAGGGCGGGATAACCGGCAGGGCCCTCCGAGCCTCCGGTAAAATAAGAAGGCCCCCACGCCAAAACGCTGGGTACCACGCTACCGCTCGACTGCGCCCTACCACGGTCAATCCCTCTGCTCACTGCACAGCCGGCGGATCTGGACTGCGGCCTCCTGGGGGTTAACCTAACCCTAGGACAGTCCCAGAGGGGCCCCTCCCAAGGGGCCTGGCGCCGCAACGCTGGGGATTGGGGAAACCCAAGCACCAGTGCAGGACTGACCCTGCCACCCCGCTGCCACCCAGGGAGCTAAGGGCGTCGCCGGTCCTTCATGGCGGGAGAACGAGCAGGGCCCTCCGAGCCCCCTGCGACATTCGAAGGCCCACCGAGCCAAAATGTTGGGGCCCACGCTTCCGCTCGCCAGCGACCTCACCTTGGCCCACCCCTCCATTTGCCACGGAGCCGGTGGATCGAGCCTGCCAGCCTCCTGGGGGCTAACCCTAACCCTAGGTCGGCCTCCAAGGGGCCCCTCCCAAAGGGACTGCCGCCGAACGCCAGGGATTGGGGACCCCTGAGTCACAACGCTGGACTCACCATTCCGCCCCGCCCACACCCGGGCCACTAGGGTACCGCCGATCATTCAGGGCTGGAGGATGGGCAGGGCCCTCCCTGCCCCGGTGACCTTCGAAGGCCCGCAGTGCCAAAAGGCTGGGGCCCACTCTCCTGCTCGCCAGCGCCCTGATCTTCGACCGCGTCTCCATTCGCCCCAGACTGCGGATTGTGCCTACGGCCTCCAGGAGCTAACCTTTACCCTAGGTCGGCCCCCAAGGGGCCTCTCCCAAGGGGCCTCGTGCTGCAACGTCTGGCATTGGAGACCCCCGAGCCTCAGCGCCAGACCCACCCTGCCGCCCCGCCACCACTCGGGCTGCTAGTGGAGCCGCCACTCATTCAGGGCAGGAGAATGGGCAGGGCCCTCTGAGTCCCCGGCGACATTCGAGGGCCCCCGGCGCCAAAACTTTGGGTACCACCTTCCAGCTCGCCAGTCCCTCACCATGGCCCGCCCCTCCGCGCACCGCACAGCTGGCATATGGGGCCTGCTGGCCTCCTGGGGGCTAACCCTAACACTAGATTGGCCCCAGAGGGGGCCCTCACAAGGGGACTGGTGACCAAAGCCGGGGATTGGGGACACCCGAGCTGCAGTGCCGGACTCACCCTGCCGCCCCGTCGACATCGGCCCGCTGGGGCGTCACTAGTCATTTAGGGCGGGAGAACGGGCAGGGCCCTCCGAGCCTCTAGCAATGTTCAAAGGCCTCCTGCGCCAAAACGCTGGATACCATACTCCTGCTCGCCAGCACCCTCACCTCGTCCCACTCCTCCGCTCCCCGCACAGCAGGCGCATCGGTCCTGCTGGCCTACTGGGGTCTAACCCTAAGCCTAAACCCTAACACCTAACCTTAAACCCTAAAACTTAACCCCTAACCCTAACCCCTAAACCTACCCCTTCAGCTAACCCTACCCATAACCCGTAACCTAAACCTAAACCTAACCCTAACCCGTACCCTAACCCTAACCCTACCCGTACCCTAACCCTAAACCTAACCTGTACCCTAACCCTAACCGTAACCCTAAAACGTACTCTAACCCATACCCTAACCCTAACCCTAAACTGTACCCTAACCCGTAACTTAAACCGTACCCTAAACCTAACCGTAACCCTAACAAGTACCCTAACCCATACCCTAACTTTAACCCTAAACCTTAAAACCTGACACTAACCCATGTCCTAACTCATACCATAACCCGTACCCTAACCCTACCCATAACCGAACCCTAACCCATACCCTAACCGTAACCCTAAACACTAAACTGTAACCCTTACCCTAACCCTAACCAGTACCCTTACCTTAACTTTAACCCATACCCTAACCCGTACCCTAACCCATAAACTAACCCGTACCCTATCACTAACCTGGACCCTAACCCATACCCTAACCCATACCTAACCCTAATCTGTACCATAACCCGTACCCTAACCCATACCCTAACCCTAAACCGTACCCAATCCCAATCCCTAACGTGTTTCCTAACCCGTACCCTAACCCTAATCCGTACCCTATGCCGTACCCAAATCCGTACGCCAACACTTACTCTAAACCGTCCCCTAACCTGTACCCTAAACCATACCCTAATGCGTACCCTAACCCATACCCTAAACCTAACCCATACCCTAAACCTAACCCGTACTCCAACCCTAACCCTAACCCTAAACCCGAACCCTAAACCCTAACCCGTACCCTAAACCCTAATCTGTACCCTAACCCATAACCTCTAACCTGTAACCCCAAAACCCAACCCTAACCCGTACCCTCTCCTTACCCTAACCCTAACCCCTACCCTCACCCATACCCTAACCGTAACCCATACCCTAACCTTAACCCATACCCTAACCTCAACCCATACCCTAATCTGTACCCTAACCCCAGGGATTGGGTACACCTGAGCCCCACCACAGGACTCATCCTGCCACCCCTCAGGAAACCATGCCCATTGGGGCGCCACAGAACATCCCATGCAAGAGAACTGGTAGGGCCCCCCTGAGCCCCCAGGGATCCTCGGTGGCCCCTACACCCCAACCCTGAGGCCCACACTCATCCCGCCCCACGCCTTCCCTTCAGGTTGCCACCGAACTCATCGCAGAGCCGGCAGATCAGGCCTGCCGGGTTCCTGGGGCCTACACCTGACCCTAGGTCGGCTGGGTAGGGCCCCTCCCCTGGGGCCCGGTGCCGCAGCCCCAGGGACTGGGGACACTTGAGCCCCACTGAAGGATAAAGCCTGCCAGCCCGCGGGAAACTGTGCCCCTTGGGAGGCTGTAGAGCATTCAGGGCGGAAGAACCAGGAGGACCCCCAGAGCCCCCGGCGAACTTCGGCGATCCCTGAACTCAACCGTGAAGCCCATGCTCATCCCACCCCGCACCTTCAACTCAGCCCAGGGCGGAGCTTGCCACATAGTGGGCAGATCTGGCCTGCGGGATTCCTGGTCCCCAACCCTAACCATAGTTCATCTGTGGAGGGGCCCCTCCCCAGGAGCCTGGAGCCGCAGCCGCGGGGATTCGGGACACCTGAGCCCCACAGCAGGACTCAGTTTGCCACCCTGCAGGAAACCGTGTGCCTTGGGAGGCCATAGAGCATTCAGGACGGGAGAACCAGGAGGGCCCTCCTGAGCCACCAGCGAACTTCGGTGGCCTCCCGCACCCCAACCCTGAGGCCCATGCTCACTCTCCCCACATCCTCACCTCAGCCCGTGTAGCTCGCCATACAGCCAACAGATCGGGCCTGCAGGGCTCCTGGGCCTATCCCTAGCCCTAGGTCTGCCGTGGGTTTGGGGGCCTCCCCAGGAGCCTTACACCACAGACCCGGGTAATTGGGATACCTGTGCCCCACCGCAGGACTCAGCTTGCCACCCGACAGGAAACCGTGCCCCTTGGGGCTCTATAGAGCCTACAGGGCAGGAGAACTTGGGGAGGCCCCCGGAGCCCATCCCCATCCTTTGGCAGCCCCCCGTGCCCCAACCCTGAGGCCCATGCTCACCCTCCCCAATGGCCTCCTCTCAGCCCTCCACAGAGCTCGCCGCACAGAGTGCAGATTGTCCCTGCCGGGCTCCTGAACACTAACCCTTACCCAAGGTTGGCCACAGAGGGGCCCCTCCCCGGGGTCCTGGCACCCCACTCCAGCGGATTGGGGACACCCAAGACCCACCGTAGGACTCAGCCTGCAACCCACAGTAAACTGTACCATTTTGGGGCACAACAGAGCATTCAGGGCAAGAGAATTGGGGCACCCCCTGAGAGCTCCTTCTGCTGAACCCCGACCTTTGTGGGCCCTTCCGGATGGAACCTCAGGCTCACACTCACCCGCCCTTGTGCCCTCATCTCACTCGGCCTGGGAGTTCTCTGAGCACTGGGCAGTTCGGACCTGCTGTCTCTTGAGGCCTAACCTAACTCTGGGTCTTCTGCTGAGGGTCCCTCCCCGTTTGCCTGCCTCCAAGGCACCAGGCATTGGGCTCACCTCTGTACGACTAGAGGACTCACCCTGCCCCACAGGAGGAAACTGTCCATTTGGGGCTGAAGCAAGGATTCATAGGAAAATCGGAGGGCCCCCCTCAGCCCATCCCAGGCAACCCCCACTTTCAGAGATCTCCCCGGATCCAATTAGTAGTTCACACTGACCTTTAAACTTGCTCTCCACGGAGATCTTTTGAAATTCTCCACACTTCCAACCGATGGCATCATCCAGCTTCAGTGCCTTACCCAGCTTTAGGTCTTGAGATGGATTAAAATGGGAAGTCATTTCAATGATGACGACATACTGGTGACCAAAAGATACATGCATAAATGCTTCATATCACTTGGCTTCAGGGAAATGGAAATCTAAACCCCTATAGATGCCCTACCACACAAGGCCGAATATCTAAAAATAAGAAGAAATGAAACTACACATCTTGGAGAGGATGTGGAGAAACGGGAACCCTCTTACACCCCTGTAAGAATGCAGTGCGGTACAGCCACTCTTGAAAATGGTACAGAGTTTCCTCAAGAAGTTATAAATAAAGCTACCCTATGTCCCAGCAATTGCACTACGGGGTATCGACCCCAAAGAGACAGATGTAGTGAAGACGGGACACATGCACCCCAGTGTTCATAGCAGCAATGTCCATAATAGACAAACTGTGGAAGGAGTGCAGATGATCATGGACAGATGAATGGATAAAGAAGATGTGGATCATATATATATATAATGGAATATTACTCAGCCATCAGAAAGGATGAATACTTACCATCACACCGACATGGGTGGAGCTGGAGGGTATTATGCTGAGTGGAATAAGTCAATGAAAGAAAGGCAATGATCATATGCTTTCACTCCTATGTGGAATATCAGAAACAAGGAAGAAGACCATAGGGGAAGGAAGGGAAAATAGAATGGGAAGTCATCAGAGAGGGAGAAAACCCATGATGGACTCTTAACTATCGCATGAAACTGATGATTGTTGGATAAGTTGGGGGGGGGTAACTGGGTGAGTAGCATTAAGGAGGCCACATGATACAATGAGCACTGGGTGTTACACACGACTGAAAATTTATTTAAGACTACATCTGAAACTAATGGTGTACTGTAAGTTGGCTAATTGAATTTAAATTAAAGAACAAAAGACCTCGAATAAACAATCCTAAACATTTGTATGGATCCACTAAAGATTTCGAACAGACAGTGCAATGTGGAAAAGAAAAACAAAGCTGGAGGACTCACTATTTCAGATTTCAGGTTATACTACAAAGCTGCAGTCATCCTAACAAGAGAGTACGGCACAAAAATAGAAACAGCGACCAAAGGAACACGATACAAGTTCAGACAGAAACCCATAATTATGTGGTCCATGAATCTTCCACAAAGCAAGCAACGATATCAAAAGGGAAAAGGACAGTCTCTACAGCAAATGGTGTTGGGAAAACTAGACAGCTACGCACAAAAGAATGAAATTAGACTGCTTTCTTACACAATAAAGACAAACAGAAAACAGTTTCAAGACCTCAATATGAGACCTGAATCCATAAAAATCCTACAGGAGGGAAGACAGTAACTTCTTGACATGGACCATACCAACGTTTTTCTAGACTGTGTCCTGAGGCAAAGGAAATGAAAGCAAAAATAAACTATTGGGAATACAGCAAAATAAAAAGTTTCCACACAGCAGAAGAACAATGAAAACGTAAAAATCATAAGACAACCTACTCAAAGGGAGATGATATTTGCAAAGATCATATGCAATAAAGGAATAGTGTCCAAAACATATACAACTGATACTACTCGACCCCCCAAAAAACAAATAATCCAGTTAAAAAATAGGCAGAAGACATGGACAGACATTTCTCCAAAGAAGAAATACAAATGGCCAACAGTCCCGTGAAAAGATGTTCACCATCACCCATCATCAGGAAAATGTAAATCCAAAGGACAATGAGGTATTACATCAAACCTGTCAAAATGGCTAACATCAAAAGCACAACAAAGAGCAGGTGTTGGGAGGATGTGGATGAAGGGGAATCCTCGTGAACTGTGGGTGGGAATGCAAACTGTGGTGGCCACCGTGGAAAACAGTATGAAGGTTCCTCAAAAAATTAAATATAGAACTACCCTACGATCCAACAATCACACTACTCGTATTTACCCAAAGAATAGGAAAACAGTAAGTAAAAAGGATACGTGCACCCCTATGTTTCTTGCACTATTATTTACAATATCACAATATGGAAGCAACCCAAGTGTCTGTAGAAAAATTGACAAATGAGATGATAGATGTGTGTATTCACACACACACACACACACACACACACACACACACACACACACACAATGGAGTATTACTCGGCTTGAAAAAGAATGAAACCTTGCCATTTGCAGCCACATGGATGGAGCTAGAGAGTATTATCCAAACTAAAATCTGTCAGTCAGAGAAAGACAAATCCCATATGATGTCACTCTAATGGGGAATTTAAAAAACAAACAAAAATAAATAACTAAAAGAGAAAAAGGAGACACACCAAAATACAAACTCTTTTCAATAGAGAACGGATGGTTACCAGAGAGGAGGTGGATAGAGGGATGAGTGAAATAGATGAAGGGGATTAAGAGGACACTTTTCTTGATGACCACTTTGTAATATATAGAATTACTGAATCACTCTACTGTACACCTGAAACGAATGTAACACTGTATGTTAGCTCTAATGGAATTAAAATAAATTTTAAAAAAAGATTTTTCTTTCAGAAACCTCTTTGAAAAAGCTTTTCCTGTGCAATGTGCAAAAGCCCTACTTGGGATTCACTCTACAATAATTATTCACTTAATGCCTAAAATTCAGATTTCACTGCGTTCTTACTGTGGATCCCAGCCCACGGGAGCCATGGTCCCTTTCTGTCCAGGTTCAGCACCTATGCATTCAAGATTGGAAGTAGAGACACATATCACTTCACAGTCCAGAAAGCTATTATTGTTTCTGTTTCAGTGTGAGAGAGTCACAGACTTTGGGACAGGTTTCAGAGCAGGTTTATTATGGATTCTGGATCTCTACTTCAATGTTCATTGCCTGGATCCATTTGGCTAATAGGTTCCCTGTGGATGGGCTTGCTTCCAAGCACATACATGGAAGATGAAACGGTCGGTGGGCTCGGTGCGGGACAGGAAGAAGACCAAAAGCAGACAAGGGTCCGACCCCTCCCCTGATCCAGGAACTGCTATGGGAGAGGGTACGGGAGGTAGAATCCATGCGAAACTCCAAGGTCACCAGCTGAACACAGGAGGCACAGGTCAAGGGATCTGGAGATGCAGGGGTTGAAGGCTGCTCTGAGCTACTTCTGGGAGGAAGGGAGGGAAGGAATGAGAAGGAGACACTGCCTGCCCCTGGCCCATGCCATCTGCCCACCGCTCCGACACGCATCAGTCTATGAGCTGACACAGCTTGGGCTCAGGATGGGCTGGCTCGTGTCCCTCAATCCTCAGTGGGACAGCTGGCCCCAGGGCTCAGAGACATGCTGAGGGAGATGAGAGGGAAAGCTGCCCTGCCCAGGTCATCCCCTCCTTGAGCAGACAGCCCTTCAGAACTGCTAAAAAAAAAAACCCACTAACGGGGTTGAAAGACATGCCATGGATGAACTAAAGCATAGAGATATGTAAAATAACATTCATTTTTAAGTTCAGAGCTGTCATCTCAGGAAGTGGGGAGAGCTTCCCTGAAGAAGACTGAGGGGAGTGCAGGCATGCTGAAAAGGGAGACATGGCTCTCCTGATTTTGGACCTGCAGCCCCCTTCTAGGGCAGGGCATCATCCTCGCATCACAAGAGATCCATGGAAGTTTTCCATCAGGGCCAGATGTTTGTCTCGAGAAGGCTACCCTGTCATCGGACTGCACAGGGCACCAGGGACGAGGGCCAGATGGAGGACGGACAATACCCCGGAGGCCATGGGGCAAGAGCAGAAGCACATGACCTTGAAGATGATGATGAAAAGCAGGAGGTGGCAGCATGGAGCCAGCCCAAAAGTGCCATGGGAGCAGTGCCCACAGCTACACTGACTGGGTGCCTTCTGTGCCAGGTGTGGCTGACTTCAGTGGGCTCCAGACTAGTCCTGAGCACAAGTCTAGGAAGTGTGCACCACCCCGGCCTCCTCTTCCCTTGCAGCTGCTAGGAATCACGGTCACAGACCCTGGTCAGCTTTCGGGGAAACCAAGCAGTGGCTCCCCCGCACGCTGCACCTCTGGTGGTGGTCCATTGCGACCCTCGTGCCTGGCCAGACACTGATGTCTACCTGTCTCCACACAAATCCACAGACAGGAGGGTGTCCCTGAATTCCACAGCACCTGATGAGACAGATCCACAGAACCCAACACCCAGTGGGTCACTAGGGACCTCACCTATGGTCATGGAGCTCACCATACCCTATTTCTGTCGCTTCCCACAGAAAGCCTGCTTCTGATCCCCCACAATACCATACATCCTGGTTGCTGACCTGGGGTAATGCCATGAACCCACATGGCACCTTTCTTTAAGTAAAGGCTATGCCTACACCTCCTAGAAAATATTTAATGAAGTACAAGTCCATCAGGACTATGGTGTGAACGGTAGCATACAGCCTGCATGGTAGTAGTCAGTAATTCTAACGAGGGTTAACCCCACCCCCCGTCTCACAAAACCTTCCTCCATCCCCACTGAACTCATGGTCTGCCCTCAGAAAACCCTCCAGGAAACAAACCTTTCATCTGAATGCTCTTTTCACCTTCTGCTTCAAATCTTGTCCAACCACAATGATATGAAATTAGAAATCAGTCTCAAGAAAAAAATGGGACAGTCAAAAATAGGTGGAGATTTTTGGGGCCTGGGTGGCTCAATCGTTAAGGATGTGCTTTCAGCTCAGGTCTTGACCCCGGATCCTGGGATCTAGCCCCAAATCAGGCTCCTTGCTCAGTGGGAAGCCTGCTTCTCCCTCTCCCACCCCCCTGCTTGCGTTCCCTCTCTCGCTGTCTCACTCTCTGTCAGATACTAAAATAATCTTAAAAAATATGTGGAGATTTAACAACATGCTACTGAACATCCAACAGTCAAAGAAGAAATCAAAAAACTTTTAGAAGTACCTGGTCACTGATGAAAAAGACAACCTACAAAAACTTATGGGATGCAGCAAAAGTAGCTTTATGGGGGACATTCATAGAAATTAAAGTCTTCATCAATCCATGAAAATGCTCTCCAATAAACAACCTGCTTTATGTGGTAAATAAGTAGAAAAAAAAAACAACAAACAAAGCCCCAAATTAGTAGAAATAAGGAAATAACAAAAAGGAATGCATTAATAAATCCAACGGAGACTAAAAAGACAAAAAAAAAAAACAATGAAAATGAGAGCAGCCTTTTTTGGAAAGATAAACAAAACTGACAAACTTAGCTAGACTCACCAAGAAAGACAGAGGACTCGAATACAATCAGGAAAATAAGATAATGGATTCCTGTCTCATATCAAAATCAAAAGAACTCTTCAACCTTGGACACAACAACTTCTTGCAAGCCACGTCTCTAAAGGCACAGGAAATAAAAGCAAAAAATGAACTATTGGCACTTCATCAGGATAAAAGGCTTCGGCTTGGCAAAGCAAATGATCAAAAAACAAAAAGGCAACCTATGGAATTGAAGAAGATATCTGCAAATGATATTACAGATAAAGGGTTGGTATCCAAGATCTATAAAGAACTCCTCAAACTCGACATCAAAAAAATGGGCAGAAGACACAAAGAGATACTTCTCCAGAGAAGACATACAAATGGCCAACAGACACATGAAAAAATGCTCCACATCACTTGCCATCAGGCAAATACAAATCAAAATGACAATGAGATACCACCTTACACCAGTTAGAAATGTTAAAATTAACAAGGCAGGGGGCACCTGGGTGGCACAGAGGTTAAGCCTCTGCCTTCGGCTAAGGGCGTGATCCTGGCATTATGGGATCAAACCCCACATCAGGCTCCTCCGTTATGAGCCTGCTTCTTCCTCTCCCACTCCCCTGTTTGTGTTCCCTCTCTCGCTGGATGTCTCTATCTCTGTGGAATGAATAAATAAAATCTTGAAAAAAAATTAACAAGACAGAAATAAAAAAAAGTCAGAGAGTATGTGAAGAAAGGGGAGCCCTCTTACACTACTCGTGAGAATTCAAGCTGGTACAGCCACTTTTGAAAACAATATGGAGGTTCCTCAAGACGTTAAAAACAGAGCTATCCTAAGACCCACCAATTGAACTACTGGGTATTTAACCCATAGACACAGAGTAATGAAAAGAAGGGGCACCTGTATCCCAATGTACATAGCAGCAATGTCCATAATAGCCTAACTGTGGAAGGAGCCAAGATGTCCTTCAGCAGATGAATGGACAAAGAAGATGTGGTTCATCTATACAATGGAATATTACTCAGTCATCAGAAAGGATGAATACCCCCCATTTGCACCAACGTTGATGGACCAGGAGGGGATTATGCTAAGTGAAATTAAGTCAAGCAGAGAAAGACAATTATCATATGGTTTCACTCCTATGTGGAACGGAAGGAGTAGCATGGAGGACATTAGAAGAAGGAAGGGAAAAGTGAAGGGGGGGAATGAGAGGGGGAGATGAACCATGAGAGACTATTGACACTGGGAAACAAACTGAAGGTTGCAGAAAGGGAGGGGTAGGGTAATGGGTTAACCTGGTGATGGGTATTAAGGAGGGCACCTGTTGGGGCCCCTGGGTGGCACAGCGGTTAAGCGTCTGACTTTGGCTCAGGGCGTGATCCCGGCATTATGGGATCGAGCCCCACAACAGGCTCCTCCGCTGTGAGCCTGCTTCTTCCTCTCCCACTCCCCCTGCTTGTGTTCCCTCTCTCGCTGGCAGTCTCTATATCTGTTGAATAAATAAATAAATTCTTTTTTTAAAAAAGGAGGGCATGTGTCATAATGAGCACTTGGTGTTATATGCAAACAATGAATCATGGAACACTTCATCAAAAACAAATGAAGTACTGTAGGGTGACATCATTTTAAAAAAAGAAAGATATGAAATCCATACAGGAAAACTGTCACTATTTGCAAATGACATGAAATCCCGAATGAATCCACAAAAAAAAAAAAAACTGTTAGAATAAACAAATTCAAGAAAGCTGCAGGATATAAAGTCAATATACAGAGACCTGTTGTCTTTATGTATTTTCAAATTTTATTTATTTATTTGACAGGAAGAGAAAAAGCACGAGCAGGGGGAGTGTGAGAAAGAGGGAAAAACAGACCATCTGTAAGCGGGGAGCCCAACACGGGGCTCGAACCCAAAACTCTGGGTTCATGACCTGAGCTGAAGGCAGACGCTTCACCTACGGGGCCACCCAGATGACCCAACTTCTTGCATTTCTGTATACTGATGACACACTTTCGCAAAGAGAAATTAAAAAACAATGCCATTTACAATTGCATCAAAAAAAATTTAGGAATAAAAGCAACCAAGAATGAGAAAGACATAGTACACTCAACACATGGCAGAAAAGAAATGAAAAACATGTGTGTCGAGGGGGGCAGGATGTATGGGTCAAAGATTTGGAAGGCAACACAAACAAATGGAAGCATACGCCATGCTCCTTAACTGGAAGAGTTAATTATGTGAACATGTCCATCGTACCCAAAGCAATTGACACATGTGATGAAATCCCTATCTGAATTCCAGTGGCATTATTCGAGCAAATAGAAAACAGTCCTCAAACTTGTATGGAATCATAAAACACCCCAAATACCCAAAGCAACGTGAAGAAAGAAAGGTGCAGACAACACACTGTTGGATTTCAAGCTAGATTACAAAGCTGTTGTCATCAAAACAGGATGGTACTGGCAGAAACACAGACACCAGGTCAGTGGAACAGAACAGAAAGCTCAGAAACTTACCCACACGTAGATGATCCTAACTTACGACACAGCAGCAGAAGACATGCCATGAGGGAAGGACTGTGTCTTCAGTGAGCGGTAACAGGCAAACTGGACACTAAATGCAGAAGAATATAACTGGGTCACTTTCTTACACCACACACAAAATTTTTAATGGATGAATGATATGAACGTAAGACCTGAATCCATAAACCTCCAAGAAGACACAGGTACTAAGTCTCTCGACATTGGTTTTGGCAAAGAGTCTTCAGATTGGACACCAAATGCAAAGGCAACCAAAGCAAAAATAAACAGGTGGAACAACTTCAACTGAAATCTTCCACACGGAAAAAGAAACCAGCAAAAACTTACAAGGCCACAGACCCAATAAGAAAAAAAAATATCTGCGAATCATATGTGTGAGAAGAGGCTAACATCCAAAATACACACAACACTCATACAAATCAAAACAAACAAACAAAAAAAACTGTATAGGGGCGCCTGGGTGGCACAGCGGTTAAGCGTCTGCCTTAGGCTCAGGGCGTGATCCCGGCGTTGTGGGATCGAGCCCCACATCAGGCTCTTCCGCTATGAGCCTGCTTCTTCCTCTCCCACTCCCCCTGCTTATGTTCCCTCTCTCGCTGGCTGTCTCTATCTCTGTCGGATAAATAAATAAAATCTTTAAAAAAAAACTGTATAAAAATGTGGGGAATATGTGAATAGATACTTTCCAAAGACAGCTCACAGGTGCCAACAGACAGAAAAAGTTGTTCGACATCACTAAATATCGTCAGGGAAACATCAGTCAAACCCACAACTGGCTATTCCCTCACAAGTGTTGGAACACCTATTGTCCCAGAGACAGACACCAGGTGGGGTCAAGGGTGTGCAGACGAGAGGACTCTGAGCATTGTTGGTGGGAATGGAAATTGGTGCCGCCACTGTGACAAACGGTATGGAGGTTCCTGAAAAAATTAATGCAACTACCCCATGACCCAGTAATGGCTCTACTGAGTATTGATTCGGAGAACACAAAAATACTGCCTCAAAAAGACAGATGCACTCCCACGTTCACTGCAGCATTATTCACAAGAACCAGACATGGAAACACAGACCTTGGGGGCCTTATGCCAAGTAACTCAGACACAGAAAGACCAATACCAGATGCTCTCATGTACATTCCACGAGGAATAAACAAATACTGAACACATAGACACTGAGAGCAGATTGGTAGGTGCCAGATTCGGGGATGGGGTGGTAGAAACGGGTGAAGGTGGTCAAAGTCTCAATGTTGAAGTGAGAAAATCCGACAGTCATGAAATGTTCTGTCCAGCATGGAGACTAAAACCCTGAAGCATCGGGTATAGGTTTCCCTGCTCTTTGAAAGTACAGGGCTTCTGAGAAACCTTGCACAGCAGAAATGGTGTCAAGAAGGAATGGCCATTAATTTACACGGAACAATTAGACAGTGTGCTCAGACTCCAAAATTCCTTCTCTTTGGCTTTTCTTAGGCCTCAGGACACAAGTTTCTAAGGGAGGCCCAGCATAAATGAAGATAAAGCACAGCAGAGGCTCACAGACACCATTCAAAGTGCTGGTGGCTGGATGTGGATAGCTGTTCCCAGCGGAAGGAGCTGGTTGGGGTGCACGCTGCCTCTGTTGTGCTTCTCCCCAAAACAGATGCTGAACGCAATTCTCACTGTTCACATTTTTGCATAAGAGGGAAAGCCTCTTCAGGTCTCTTCCTCTTACTGAAGCTGGGTAATAACATAGTTCTTTCAAGAAAGCCCAGTGTCTTACTGTGAATGCTTAAAAAGTGGGGGATACTTGTACTTGAGCATTTCTGAGGGAGGAGATGTGAAAGGTTCTCCCAGACACAAATATCAGCAGTCCCACCGGGAAAGGCACCTTCCTCAGGATGCGGAACACAGACTACCTCCTATCCCCAGAAACACTCTCCTTCCCCTCGATCATGACAACCCACAACAGCTGGGAGTTACCCCAACACCTCCGTTCTCCAGCTCCTAATAGCTAACCCATCAGCAAATCCTGTGAGCTCCATCTTCAAAATGGACCCAGAATAGGTCTAACCACTCCATCCAAGGCCACCTATCTGGTCCACAGTGCCTGAGTTCCTGGAAAAGCTTCGTCATTGACCTGCCTTGCCATCTTCAACCCTCTGTCATCTGTTCTCAACATTGTAGCCAGGATGGCCCAGTGAAACAGGGTCTCATGGGGATATAGCCCTGGAATGGCTTTCTGTCACCCTCTGTCACCTCTCTGAGCTCATGTCCTAAGCTGTCTCCTGTGGCCACAGGGCCTTCTTGCTGCTCCTGGACATACCTGGAATTCTCCTGCCCCAGAGCCATTGCACATGCTTTCCCTTCTGTTTCGAATGCTCTTGATGTGTTCTCACTCACCTTCGGAGAAGTCTGAATTGGAGCGTCAGGGACAGAAGATGAGACTGTGTGTGTTGGGTGAGGCTGGTGGCCCAGAAAAAGGTTCTCTGCCAGCTCTCTGCCTGTGCCTCACTTGTCCTCAGCCAGGAACTTGCACACAGCCCACACCTGTCACAACTCTCGCCCAGGAGACCCATAGCCACACCTGGAGCCCACCCTGCCCACATCCTGCTGCAGAATGCATTCAGCTCTCCTCTGGGCCCCCTGTCAGCTTTACCCAGACCTGGAACTCCCCCTTCTCCTGCAAAGCTCCCGGATTCCCACTCTGCTTCCAAAATCACACTGGCGCAAGACTTTCATGAGAAAGCTATAACGCTAACTAATGAAAGGTTCACACCTACTTTCCCCTTCTGTTGCCTTTCTCTCCACCTTCTTTCCTACCTGTGCAAACTGTAACATATCAGTGGAACATGAACATGCTCTGAGACCTGAATCTTTCATTGCAGCTTTTTGAGGAATCCTTATGTGATAAGAAACTAGTGTATCCTACAACAGGGTGTTCTACAACTCTCATCTATAGAATAGTACAGCCCAAATCACTACAACTTTACCTCACTCTTCATGAAGCAGAACACTTTTTCCTTTCTTCTTTTACTTAAATTCCAGTTAGTTCACATGCCATGGAATATTCGCTTCAGGGGTAGGATTTAGTGATTCCTCACCTGCATACAGTACCTGGTGCTCATCACAAGTACCCTCCTTAATACCCCTCACCCATTTAACTCTTCCCCCCACACCCCTGTCCTGCAGCAACGCTCAGTTTGTTCTCCAAGGTTGAGTCTATTTCCTTGTTTGCCTCTCTCATCACCCCAACACTCTGTTCATCTGTTTTCTTTCTGAAATTCCACAAGTGTGAGAGCATAGGATATTTGTCTTTCCTCACTGATTTTGCTTAGCTTAATACACTCTATGTCCATCCACATCCTTGCAAGTGGTAAGATTTCATTCTTTTTGAAGCTGGGTCATATTCCGTTATATATAGGTATCCCATCTGCTTTATCCATTCATCAGTGCATGGACTTTGGGATTCTCTCCATAATTTGGCTACTGTGGACATTGCTGCTCTAAACATCATGGTGCATGGACCCCCTTTGAATCCACATTTTTGTATCCTTTGGGTAAATACCTAGGAGAGCAATTGCTGGATCATGGGGTTGTTCAATGTTTAACTTTTTGAGGAACCCCCACACTGTTTCCTAGACTGGCTGCACCACTTTGCATTCCCACCAACAGGATGGGAGGGTTCCCCTTCAAGCAGAACATTATCTGCCGGCAATTTCATAAGAGGAAACAAAACCTCTGGGAGATGCACCCAGGGTCAGACAAGCAGTTGCAGAATTCACCCCAAGGCTCCTGATGCCAAGCCCCTTGAAGCCACCAGCATGCCACTCTCCGAAAGAATTCCCAGACTCTCCTTCTGACTCCACCACCAAAGAAACTACAGAGAGAATATGGCACCTCAAAATATCGAGATAATACTTTTAGTAAAACTAGAAAGTCAAGCTCAACTTTTAAACAGGAACAGGCCGCTTTGGATAATTTTGAATTTTCCCTCCACCCTAATTTTAACTCTTCTGATGAATAAACTAATCAATGATGAAACATCACCTTTGTCAAATGACATCATCCAAGTCTGTATCAGATGATAAAAGCCACCTAACTCTAGATGCTGACCACTCAACCATATCTAAGGCATAATTGAATAAACAGTGTTACAGGAAGGAACAAATTAGATGTTACAAACAGGCACAGAGTGAATCTCACCTTCCCTTTCTAATAAAAGAGGGTTCCTAGGAAACAGATGGTCAAAATACATTTGTAAGCAATAAATGGACAGAGAAATTGTGATCCCCTGCAAAGTTCTACCTTCAGGGAAACTAAGTAATTCTTGTACCAAACCCAGAATGCTGACAGCTACTTCAATTTTACTTTGTGGCTCAACTAGAGAAAAGACAAAAGCCCAGGAGGTTCGGTATAATGAGAGGTTTTACCTCCAGCCCTGACATAGATAGGACATTTTGCCAAACATACCTGTGATTTCTCTGAACACTGGCGTCCTGTGACAATCTGCCTCGCTGACTCTGATGCTGACGTTCAAAACCTCGGGTGTCTTGGAGCCAGAGCAGAGAAGTGTTCTCAGCTGTGGAGAAGAAGGCACCTCTGACCTAAAGCCTGCACACCTGCTTCGGTTTCTGGGCGAAGGGGCAACACATACTTGTTGTTTAGCAGTAATTATCTTCATTCTCAACAGACCAATGACCTTGCCTTTTCTGGAAAGCAGACTTACTCTTCTAAAGAAACCCTCAATTCGTCTATTCCCAATGCAACTAGAGTGGGGTCTGGTTTACACCCGCCTCCAGGCCCCCACCTGGAGGATTTTCCTGCATGCTTCTAATAGCCAATTACCACTAACCTGGGGGCACAGGGGGCATAATGCTAAGTTGGGGGACGGCTCTGGGGCTTGCTACTGCCACACCTGTGCCTGGGGGACCAGGGCACACCCTGCTGAATTCGGGTTAATGCCCAAGAGGCATCACCTGCACTGTGTCAGAGAACTGAAGGTGGGGATTGTGTGAGGTCCTTTCCCGCACTCTTCCAGGGGAACAGGAGAAACCCTGAAATTCTGCAACCCATCCCACAAAAGCTCAGGTGAGCGGGCGCCCTATAGTTCACGGGGATGGAGAATAAGGCCAGTTGAGGACATGGGGCAGAAGAGACTTTAAAAGGAAAAGGAAAACTCACCTGAGTCCACACAATGAACCCTCTCCACGTTCCCTTCCAGAACCCTGCCTCCCACCTGGGGCGCACCGTGACCCGGACCCCCACCCCAGTGCATGCTGCTCACTCACCAGCAGGGATCTCCACAGGGCAACTCTCTCTCTCTCAGTGCCCCTTCTGCCCCAGGTCTGCAACCCACTGCAAATCTGGGACCGCCCACAGTGATGTAGCTCCACCCCCAAGTGGTGAATTGTCTGGGAGGGCTGTGCCTGAGCTCCTTGGATGCTGGGCAACCGGCCCTCAAGCCCCTGGAACCCTGAAAGTGCAGGGGGCCCAAGAGGAGCCTCCTCTACCCAACACCAGGCACAGGCATGGGTGGGCTCGTGGGCTGGGGCCTCCACACACACCTGGCCCCTTCCAGGGACCCCTCTAGCTGCAGACCACCCTCAGAGTCCTGCCCCTTCCCTTTCTGCACCAGCCCTCCCTGCTGGGGTGTGCCTGGTTCTGGGCAAGGTCAGTGACTCTCAGACCCTCCAAGACTTGGGCTTTAGGAAATGCAATGGTTTCATGCATTTTCAGTATATACATGTCAGTATGACTTTAATATTATGGGAGCCAAAGAGGTTCTTTATTTTGTCTTATCTTTATGTTGGCATTTTTGGTTATTGTTTTCTTCTCGAAGCAGATGTACAACATGTGCTTGGGGCAGAAATAGGGCCCATGCTTTGAGGTGTTGCCCAGTCATTTTGAGCCGGGTAAAATGTTAAAGGATAGCTTCCCTGGGAGCCCAGGATCAGGGCCCACAGATGAAATAAGATAAAAATTACTTTCATCATTATAATTACTCCTAAATGGAGGAATGTGAGACAAAAGCACCTTTCACAAGAGTACCAAGAAATCAAAATGTTGTCCACAGAAGGCTGCCTGCTCCATGGTCAGCACAGGTGACAGAGTGTTCACAGTCTCTGGACTCCTGCCCTTCTCCTGCCCAAATCTCTGAAGCACACAGACCACTTAAAATCAGAATTGTAGAACTGCTAGACACCTTAGAGATGTCTGGCACCATTCCCTTGGACTGCAGAATAAAACACAGTAGCTCATTGTCACAAACTAATTTCAACATGATGTGCCCCCTGGATGCACTAAGTTCTTTCTCTGCAAATGTTGACTAATGTAAGTCACAGTCATACCATATAAACACTAGGATGGCTGGGAAGTCATCGTAGGTAAGGGAATATTTTAGCCATGTTTATAAGCATTGGCTCACTTTGTAGAAGAGGCTGAGCTGAGTGTTTTTAAATACTATATCAGACCAGTTTTACAGCACGGTTTGAACATACCAGAGCCTGAATCGACTAAAAATGATAGTTGGTTTCTGTAACTTTAATACCAGGAAAATATTATACTGTCTGTATTCCTAAGGATCTTTGAGTATCTTACCCAGAGGTCCTCCACTGAGATAATGATCTTAATGATCACCATGGGCAGACGTGAAAAGGCCCGCTGAATTCGTTCCAGTTTTCCACATGACAAGAAAATCCTGATACTTGATAGGTTTCCAGATCGAGAAGACCAGAGATAAGAGGGAAATAGTACCCTGTATGGAACAACAAGGGATTTGGAGTCAATTTGGGGATCCCACTTAGGTTTCTGACACTAAAATCCGCTGTGACTCATATCATCTGAGTCCCTGTCTAACCACCTGAAAATGTGCCTACAAATATCTACACCCTAGTTGAGAATTTTAAGAGGCAGAATGCTACAAAGAGCCAGTATGATGTCTCTCAGGAACAGGTGCTCAGGAAGCCCTAATTGCTATTGGTTCTATTTCTTTTCCAGAAGAAAGAACACATGTTGAATCCATATTCCTAATCGATGACTCACCAGATGTTTTTCAAACCTGAAGGAAGGCCAAGAAGTCGCTTTTGTGTCATATTTCACTCAGAAATCAGATTGTTGGACTGGTGAGGACGATACGATAGCAACGTCATCACTAAGAGTGGGGAGCTTCTAATTTCCATACGGCCATGTTGACCCCCTTAGCTCAGGGCCACCAGAAAGGACAGCTGAGGGGGACCACAGGCCAAGGCTGCCAGGTGTGGCTGGGGCAGGCAGAACTCTGACTTAAGGCTCAACTCCTGGCTAGGTTATTATAATGCTCTTCACAAAGAAAGTGCCATTGTGTGTGAGCCCTCATGTAGAAAAGGTTCAGAATTTCCATTGAGATTCCCTCTCTCACCTTTAGGATATGTAGCAAAGTTCCATTTAATTTTTAAACATTGAAGGACTTCCTGGTTTTCTTTTTCCTATGACTGTGGCTCAATTCCCCTGTGGTCTAAGAATAGAATCTAGTTAATTTCAGGGTTTAACATTTGTAGACTTGAATCTTGGCCCCACCTATCATCTATTTGGGTAAAGAGACTATGACCACTTGAAAATAATGTATTCTGCACTTATTATGGAATGTTCCCTATATGTCCATTAGGTCACATTTTACCAATGTTTTGTCTGCTTTTTCTGTCAGATATTGAGAAAGGTATATTAAAATCTTCAAACAATGCTGCTCTACTCAACGTTGCATTGGAGAATTTACCAGTGTTAGAAGGCAAGAGAAACAAAAAGTATAAGAATTGAGGGGATAATTGTGACTATTCAAAGATAATACGATTGTGTACATAGAAAATCCAAAACAGTGTATAAATACCCTATTATAATTAAAAATGCAATTTATAAATTTGAGATGGATTGTGTTTCCCATTGGACAGTTTCTGAAAGAAAACGTAGAACCTGTCAATCTTGGGGCAGGACATAGGGTGCACTAACCATTTAAAAGAATTCAGTGGGACTTCATAAAAATGTGACATTTCTCCTTATCTTATGACCATAAGAAAATGAAAAAGTGAACCACAGGCTGGGAAGTAAGATTTGCAATACACACACTGACAAAGACTTGTCAATAAAGAATTCCTGCTCATCAACCATAGAAAGTCTATTTATAAACGAACACTTCACAAAAGATTGACTGATGGCCAATAAGAACAGGAAAGGGTGCTCTACAGTATTATTTTCAGGAGCAGCAAGGCCTTTCCTAAAATGAAAACATACACACAAACCAGTATTCCCTAGATGGATGACGTCCTTATTTCTGAGGACAGCTTGAAGAACAGACTAGCATCAATGTAAAGTGATGGAATTCCTGACACTCAGAGGATGGACAATTGACCTCAAACTACAGTACAATTTCTAGGCATCATTCGGTCCTCTGAAGGCAGACAACTACCACACCCCTTCCTACACCACACAGGTTGCTTCCCAACACCTACCATAAAAGAAGAACATGAGAAACAGATAGGACTAGTAGGAAATAGCAAAAATCACATGTGGGGATTATCCTGAAACACATTGAACACATAACTAGTGTAAGGAAGTGTAGGGAACTAATAAGGACAGAGACTCAAGAGGTACTTCTTTGGGAAATGCCGTCTGAAATCGTCACACCTTGCTACCAGCAAATGAGGGCTCTGAGCATACCCTAGGGTTTGCTCACAAGCGTCTGCAACACCATCGCTGAGGACTGAAACTCTTCAAGACCTCAAAGCTTGCCTGATTGACTATTGGACTAAGAGATTCCCATGTTCTGAAAACAGATACCAACTCATTGAAAGGTTCATCTGGGCTCTCTCGGAGGCCCTACAAGAAGCTGAACCATTCACTGAAAATCAATTAGACACACACACAAACACACACACACACACACACACACACACACACACACACTCCTGTCATTTCAGCAATTACTTAAACATTCAAGGTTCTTCCTACCTTTCCTTTTTCACATTGATATTTATACTCACATGAAATGTCATCATTTCTAATGAGCACTGATGTCAAAATAGAGATCCATTGACACAATATTCACAAAATGGAACTTCCCTGCTGTCATTTTCAATATAGCGTTTTTTAAATTTCATACATATTTTAGGTTTTTGGTAACTTATACAGGAGAAGATCAGCATTGAAAAACTCTAAATACTGACAATGAGTTTTAAGCCTAGAGAACAAAAATTGTCCAATTTCATAGATAATAAGGAACCAAAGGGAAAGCATGGAAGCTGTAGTCGAATAATTTTACACATGTGCATCCTCTATTATTCTACTACTGAGGGGCGTGTTTTATTACCACTAAACGTGCATCAATTGTCTTCCACGTGCACCTGCACAGGTATAATGAATTACTACAGTAGAATGAAATGACTGGGAACTACTTAGCGGCATCTATAATGAACAACGAAATTTCGATCTTATATTCGGTGAACTTCCACTGTCTGTCCCTTTAGACAATGGACCCTAAACAGAAGGGGGAATGAACCACGAGAGACTATGGACTCTGGGAAACAAACTGAGGGCTTCAGAGGGGAGAGGGGTGGGGGATTGGGATGGGCCAGTGATGGGTATTAAGGAACGTATATATTGCATGGAGCACTGGGTGTTATATGCAAATAATGAATCATGGAACACTACATCAAAAACTAAGGAAATACTGTATAGTGACTACCATATCATAATAAAAAATTATTATTAGAAAAAAATTAAAGGTAAAAAAAAAAACCACTACAGCTTCTCTGTTTCAAGAACCATCACAATTGAGAAAAAACTAACTTCCAATCCCTAAAGCAAAACACAGACCAAATTCCATTTCACTCCCCTTTATTCACATTCTCTGTGGGTTCTAAGCTATTTCCCTAACTCCTTTCCTGCTGAACAGGGAGCCTCGCCTCGATCCCAGAACCCTGGGATCATAACCTGAGCCAAAGGCACATGCTTAACTGGCTGAGCCAGCCAGGAGCCCCAGCCATGTTTTTCTTAAGCAAAAGGACAATTTCTCACAATGCCTTCACATGACTTCACATGGTACCAGACACCTGCATTTGCCTCTAGGAGGTTGCAGATGAAGGCGATTGCAAACTCTCACAGTGGTTTATCAAATACAATGACCTGCCTGGTGACAGTGAAACTCTTATGAGCCCACGAGAGGGTGCTGTGACACTCAGCTGTGGCTGGGCTGGCACAGAGAACCAAATCCATTTCCCTGCCTGATGTCTGTGAGGAACAGATGCCCCCACTGTGAATGAGACCCTGCCACTGAGCTGTCCAGAGATGGCCATCCTCACGGAGGATGAGGATAAAGGACAATGCCTGAGGAGACCTCATCTGTCTCTTTTATCTTTTCATATTTTTGACAGTGGACAAATCACTGCCTAGGAGTCCCCAACTACCTTAGTCTCATCTGTGAATGGCCAAGAGGTTTTACAAAACACTTAAGATTTTGACCTCACAAATGCCCACAACCACTTACCATAGGGATTCAACATTAAGCAAAGATACTGTTCGTTGGAAGAGAGGTCCTGCCCACTGTTGTTTCTCACTTATATGCTCATCTTCCTTACCTCATGGTAACATAACCACCTTGATTCCTGCTTCCGTCTTCAGGAAGGCTGAGGTGACTTGAAGGGCATTACCCTGACATCGTTCTTTCTTAGCAATAAGATGTGGACATTTCCCTAGTCCTACACACCCAAAGTTGAATCGGAATCAGGATTGAGGAGGCTGATGAGAGTTGAAGGTGTTTTCCTGTACACGGTGGTTTATTACCAATAAGGATGGGTCAGAGTCCTCGAAATTCCAGAACCTTTTCATTAATGCTTCCTACTCGTGAAAGATGATGTACATTGGTCTTTCCCTGTATAGTGTGGTGACTCAGAGAAAAGTGCTTAGCCCTTTCGTCAGACTTCCACGACCACTTTGTGGCTGGCTTCCATATTCACAAAGGATGATGTTAGGGCTAAGAGGGTTCCTGTACACTGTTATTTCTTACAGATAAGTGTATGGCATTTTTGTTACATTGCCAGAGCCACTTATCGCAGTGCTTGCCGGCCTCCTGGGGATGAACCCTAAGCCTAGGTCGGCCCCCGAGGGGCCCTTCCCAAGGGGCCTGGTGCCACAACGCCGGGGATTGGGGCCCCCGAGCCCAGCGCCGGAGTCACCCTGCCGCCCCACAGCAACCCGGGCTGCTAGGGGCACCGACAGTCTTTCAGGGCGAGAGAACGGGCAGGGCCCTCCAAGCCCCCGGCGACTTTTGAAGGCCCCCCACGCCAAAACGCTTGGGCCCACACTCCCTCTCGCCAGTGCCCTCACCTCGGCCTGCCCCTCCGCCTGCTGCAGAGCTGGCGGAAAGGGCCTGCTGGAGTCCTGGGGGCTAACACTTACCCTAGGTCGGCCCCCAAGGGGCCCCTCCCAAGGAGCCTGGCACCGCAATGCTGGGGATTTGGGACCCCCGAGCCCCAGGGCTGGACTCACTCTGCCAACCCGCAAGCACCCAGGGCGCTAGGGGCATTGCCAGTCATTCAGGAAGAGAGAACGGGCAGGGCCCTCTGATCCCCCTGCGAACTTCGAAGGCCCCCCGCGCAAAACTCTGGCTCCCACGCTCCTGCTCGCCTGCTCCCTAATCTCGGCCCACCCCTCCGCTCGCTGCAGAGTTGGCAGATCCGGCCTGCTGGCTTCCTGGGGGCTAACCCTATCCCTAGGTCACCCCCAAGGGGCCCCTCCCAAGTGGCCTGGCGCCACATGCCAGGGATTGGGGACCCCCAAGTCCCAGCGCCGGACGCACCCTGCTGCCCCGCTGCCACATGGGGAGCTAGGGGTGTCGCCAGTCCTTCAGGGCTACAGAACGGGCAGGACCCTCCGAGCCACGTGCGACCTTCGAAGGCACCCCGATCCAAAGCCAAATGCTCTGGCCCACGCTCCCGATCGCCAGCTACCTCACCTCGACCCAAACCTCCATTCACTGCACATGGGCGGAATGAGCGTGCCAGTCTCCTGGGGGCTAACCCAAACCCTAGATCAGCCCCCGAGGGGCACGTCCCAAGGGGCCTGGCGCCACAACGCCAGGTATTAGGGACCCCCAAGCCCCAGCGCCGGACTCACCCTGCTGCCCCGCTGCCACCCGGGATGCTTGGGGTGCCCCTGGTCATTCAGTGCGGGAGAACGGGCAGGGCCCTCCGAGCCCACGGCGACCTTCGAAGGCCCCCCCATGAAAAACGCTTGAGCCCACGCTCCCGCTCCTCAGCGCCCTCACCTTGGCTCGCTCCTCCACTCGCTGCAGAGCCAGTGGATGAGGCCTGCCCTCCTCCTGGGGCTACCCATAACCCTAAGTTGGTCCCTGAGGGGCCCCTCCGAAGGGGCCTGGCACCGCAATGCCTGGGATTTGGGACCCCCGAGCCCCAGCGCCGGACTCACTGTGTTGCCCCGCCACCACCCGGGCCACTAGGAACACCGTTGGTCATTCTGGGAGGGAGAACTGGCAGATCCCTCCGATCCCCTGGCGACCTTCGAAGGCCCCCCGCGCCAAAACGCTTGGTCCCATGCTCCCGCTCGCCTGCGCCCTCACCTCGGTCCGCCCCTCCGCTCGCTGCACAGCCTGTGGATCTGGACTGCCAGCCTCCTGGGTGTTACCCTAACCTTTGGTGGGCGCCGGAGGGGCCCATCCCAGGTTCCTATTGCCGCAACACCGGGGATTCGGGACTCCCGAGCTCCAGCGCCCAAATCACCCTCCCGCCCTACAGCCACCTGGGCCCCTAGGGGCGCTGCCATTCATTCAGGGAGGGAGAATGGCAAGGGCCCTCCAAGTCACCGGCCACCTTCGAAGGCCCCCCGCACCAAAACGCTTGGGCCAACGCTCCCACTGGCCAGCGCCCTTACCTCGGCCCTCGCCTCCGCTCCGCACACAGCTGGTGGATCGGGCCTGCGGGCCTTCTGGGGGCTAAGCCAAACCCTAGGTCAGCCCCCTATTGGCCCCTCCCTAGGGGCCTGGCGCCACAACGATGGGGATTGGGGACTCCTGAGCCCCAGCGCCGGACTCACCATGCCCCCCACTGCCACCCGGGCCACAAGGGGCACCCCCGGTCATTCAGGGCGGGAGAACGGGCAGGACCCTCTGAGCCCCTGGTGACCTTCGAAGGCCCCTCGCTCCAAAATTTTGGGCCCACGTTCCCGCACGCCAACGCCCTCATCTCAACCTGCCCCTCCGCTCACCGCACAGCCAGCAGATTGGGCCTACTGGCCTCCTGGGGGTAACCCTAACCCTAGGTCGGCACCCGAGGGGGCCCTCTCAAGGGGCCTGGGGCCGCAACGCTGGGGATTGGTGACCCCCGAGCCGCAGCGCCAGACTCACTTTGCTGCTCCACTGCCACCGGGGCAACAAGGGGCCCCTATGGTCATTTAAGGCGGGAGAACGGGCAGGGCCCTCCGAGCCCCCGGCAACCTTCGAAAGCCCCCCCAGGCAAAACGCTTCGGCCAACACTTCCGTTAACCAGTGCCCTCACCTCGGCCCACCCCTCCACTTGCTGCACAGCCTGCGGATCAAGCCTCCCAGCCTCCTGGGGGCTAACACTAACCCTAGGTAGGCCCGCTAGGGGCCCATCCCAAGGGGCCTGGCTCCACAACGACGGGGATTTGGGACCCCGGAGCCCCAGCACCAGACTCACACTGCCGCTACGCTGCTCCCAGGGCTGCTAGGGGCGCTGCCGGTCATTCAGAGCGGGAGAATGGGCAGTGCCCTCCGAGCCGCGGCAACTTTCGAAGGGTTCCCTCGCCAAAACGCTTGGGCCCACGCTTCCACTCTCCAGTGCCCTCACCTCGGCCCGCCCTTCCGCACGCTGCACAGCCAGCAGATCGGGCCTCCCAGCCTCCTGGGGGCTAACACTAACCCTAGGTAGGTCTCCTAGGGCCCCATCCCAAGTGGCCTGGCGCCGCAACGCTGGGTGTTGGAAACCCCCGAGGAGCAGCGCTGGACTTACCCTGCCGCCCCGCCGCCACATGGGCCGCTAGGGGCGCCGCTGGGCATTCAGGGCGGGATAACCGGCAGGGCCCTCCGAGCCTCCGGTGAAATAAGAAGGCCCCCCACACCAAAACGCTAGGTACCACGCTACCGCTCGACTGCGCCCTACCACGGTCAATCCCTCTGCTCACTGCACAGTCGGCGGATCGGGACTGCTGGCCTCCTGGGGGTTAACCTAACCCTAGGACAGTCCCCAAGGGGCCCCTCCCAAGGGGCCTGGCACCGCAACGCTGGGGATTGGGGAAACCCAAGCACGAGTGCCGGACTGACCCTGCCACCCCGCTGCCACCCAGGGAGCTAGGGGCGTCGCTGGTCCTTCATGGCGGGAGAATGTGCAGGGCCCTCCGAGCCCCCGGTGACCATCGAAGGCCCTAGCCCCAAAATGCTTGGGCCCACATACCCGCTCCCCTGCACCCTCACCTCGGCCCACCTCTCCACTCCCCACACAGTTGGGAGATCAGGCCTGCCGGCCTCCTGGGGGCTAACCCTAACCCTAGTTCGGTCCCTGAGGGCCCCTCCAAAGGGGCCTGGCGTTGCCACGCCAGGGATTGGGGACTCTCGAGCCCCAGCGCTGGACGCACCCTGCCGCCCTGCCGCTACCCGGGCCGCTAGGGACACCGCCGGTCATTCAGGGCAGTAGAGCGGGCAGGGCCTCAGAGCTCCTGGTGACCCTCGAAGGCCCCCAGCGCCAAAACACTTGGGCCCACGAACCCTGTCGCCAGCGCCCTCACCTCGGCCCGCCACTCCACTCACTGCACACCTGGCAGATCGGGCCTGCCGACCTCCTTTGGTCTAACCCTAACACTAGGTCGGCCCACGAAGGCCCCTCCCAAGGTGCCTGGCGCAAAACACGCCGGGGTTTGGGGACCCCCGACCCCAGCGCTGGAATCACCCTGCAGCCCCACCGCCACCCTGGCCGCTAGGGGTGCCGCCGGTCATTCAGTGCGGGAGAACGTGCAGTGCCCTCCGAGGCCCCAGCGAACATCGAAGGCCCACGAGCGAAAACTCTTGGGCCCACGCTCCCCCTCGTCAGCGTCCTCACCTCGGCCAGCACCTCCGTACACCTGCCGGCCTCCTGGGGCTAACCCAAACCCTACTTTGGCGCCCAAGGGTCCTCTCCCAAGGGGCCTGGCACCGCCACGCTGGGGATTGGGGACCCCCGAGCACCAGCGCCTGATTCACCCTGCTGCCCCGCCACGACCCGGCCCGATAGGGGCGCCGTCCTCATTCAGGATGGGAGAACGGGAATGGCCCTCCGAGCCCCCGGCGACCTTCGAAGGCCCACCGCGCCAAAACGCTTGGGCTCTCGCTCCAGCTCGCCAGCGCCCTCAACTTGGCCCGCCCCTCCGCTCGCCACACAGCCGGCAGATCGGGCCTGCCGGCCACCTGGGACTAACCATAACCCTAGGTCGGTCCTCGAGGGGCCCATCCCAAGGGGCCTGGAGCAGCAACGCCTGGGATTGGGGACCCCCAAGCTCCAGCACTGGACTCACCCGGCTGCCCCACCGCCACCCAGGGTGCTAGGGGTGCCGCCGGTTATACAGGGCAGTAGAACGGGCAGGGCCCTCCGAGACTTCGACGACCTTCGAAGGCCCACTTTGCAAAATGCTTGGAGCCATGCTCCCACTCGCCAGCGGCCTCACCTCGGCCCGCCCCACCGTATGCCACACAGCCTGCGGATTGGGCCTACCGGCCTCCTGGGGCTAACCCTACACCCAGGTCCCCCCCGAGGGGCCCCTTTCAAGGGGCCTAGCGCCACAACGCCGGGGAATGAGGACACCCAAGCCCCTGCGTGGGACTCACCCTGCCTTCCCGCCGCCACCCGGACCGCTAGGGGCGCCACGGTCATTCAGGGCGGGAGAACGGGCAGGGGCTTCCGAGCCCCTGGCGACATTCGAAGGCCCCCCGCACCAAAACGCTTGGGGTCACGCTCCTGTTTGTCAGCGCCCTCTTCTCAGGCCGCCCTTCCGCTTGCCGAAAGCTAGCGGATCGGGCCGGCCTGCTTCCTGGGGGCTAACTCTAACCCTAGGTCGGACCCCGAGGGGTCCCTTCCAAAGGCCTGGCGCCACAATGCCGGGGATTGGGGACCCCCGAGCCCTAGCGCTGGACTCACTCTACTGCCCCTCCCCTACCGGCCCCTAGGGGCGCCACCGGTCATTCAGGGTGGGAGAACCTGTAGGGCGCTTTGGGCCCCCGGCGACTTTCAAATGCCCCCAGCGCCAAAACGCTTAGGCCCACGCTCCCGCTCGCCAGTGCCATCACCTCTGCACGCCACTTCACTCGCCGCACACCTGGCCGATCAGGCCTGCCAGCCTCCTGGGGGCTAACCCTAACCCAAGCTCGGCACCCAAGGGGCCCCTCCAAGCGGCCTGGCGCCGCAATGCCAGGGAATGGGGACCCCCGAGCCCCATTGCCAGTCTCATCCTGCCGCCACGCCACCACCCAGGCTGCTAGGGGTGCCGCTGGTCATTCAGGGTGGGAGAACAGGAAGGGCCCGCTGAACCCCCGATGATTTCGAAGGCCCCCCGTGCCAAAACGCTTGAGCCCACGCTCTTGCTCTCAACCGCCCTCACCTGGGCCCACGCCTCCACTTGCCGCACAGCCGGCGGATTGGGCCTACTGGCCTCCTGGGGTCTAACAATAACACTTGGTTGGCCCCAGAGTGGCCCATCCCAAGGGCCCTGGATCCGCAACGCCTGGGATTGGGGACCCCCGAGCCCCAGCACTGGACTCACCCTGCCGCCCCTCTGCAACCCGCACCGCTAGGTGCGCCGTCGGGCATTCAGCGCGGTACAACGGGAAGGGCACTCTGAGCCCCCAGCGACTTTTGAATGCCCCCCACGCCAAAACTCTTGGGCCCACGATTCCACTCAACAGCGCCCTCACCATGGCCCGCCCCTCTGCTCGCCACACAGCTGGGAGATCGGGTCTGCCGGCCTCCTGGGGGCTAACAGTAATGCTCGGTCGGCACCCTAGAGCCCTTCTGAAGTGGACTGGCGCCCCAACGCCGAGGGCTGGGGACACCGAGCCCCAGCGCCTGACTCACCATACCGCCCGTCCTCTACCCGGGCCGCTAGGGTAGCCGCCGGTCATTCAGGGCGGAAGAACGTGCAGGGCCCTCTGAGCCTCCGGCGACCTTTGAAGGACCCCCACGCCAAAACACCTGGGCCCATGCTCCCGCTCGCCAGTGGCCTCACCTCCGCCTGACCCTCCATTCGCCGCACAACTGGTGGATCGGGCCTGCCGGCCTCCTGGAGGCTAACCCAAACCCTATGTCAGCCCCCGAGGGGCCCCTCCCAAGGGGTCTGGTGCTGCAATGCCGGGGATTAGGGATCCCCGAGCCCCAGCACCGTACTCACCCTGCCGCCCCTCCGCAACCCGAGCCGCTAGGTACGCAGTTGGGCTTTCAGCGAGGTAGAACGGGAAGTGCGCTCTTAACCCCCAGTGACTTTCGAATGCCCCCACGCCAAAATGCTTGCGCCCGGGCTCCCGCTCGACAGCGCCCTCACCTCGGCCTGCCCCTCTGCTGGCTACACAGCCGGCGGATCAGGCCTGCCAGCTTCCTGGGGGCTAACCCTAAACCTAGGTCGGCCCCCGATGGGCCCCTCCCAAGGAGCCTGGAGCTGCAAGGCCTGGGATTGGGGACCCCCGAGCCCCAGCGCCGGACTCATACGGCCGCCCCACCGCAACCTGGGGTGCTAGGGGCACCGCCGGTTATTCAGGGCAGAAGAACGGGCAGGGCCCTCCAAGCCCCCGCCGACTTTTGAAGGCCCCCCACACTAAAACGCTTGGGCCCACGCTCCCACTCCCCAGCGCCCCCACCTCGGCCCGCCCCTCCGCTCGCCGCACAGCTGGTGGATCGGGCCTGCCGGCCGCCTGGAGCTAACCATAACCCTAGCTTGGCTCCTGAGGGGCCCATCCCAAGGGGCCTGGCGCCACTATGCGGGGGATTGGGCACCCCCAAAGCAACCTGCCGGACGCACCCTGATGCCCCGCCACCACCCGGGCCGCTAGAGGCGCCGCCAGTCATCTGGGTTGGAGAATGGGCAGGGCCCTCCGAGCCTCCGGTGACATTTGAAGTCCTCCCACGCCAAAATGCTTTGGCCCACGCTTCCGCTCACCAGCGCCCTCACCTCGGCCAGCCCCTCCACAAGCCGCACAACCGCCGGATCGGGCCTGCCGGCCTCCTGGGGACTAACAGTAGGTTGGATGTGGAGGGGCCCCTCCCAGGGGTCTGGCGCCACCACGACAGGGATTGGGGACCCCCGAGCACCAGCGCCAGACTCACCCTGCCGCCCTGCCGCGACCCGGCCCGCTAGGGGCGCCGTCCTCATTCAGAGTGGTAGAATGGGCAGGGCCCTCCAGTCCCCTGCGACCTTCAAAGGCAACCCGCACCAAAATGCTAGGTCCCACGCTCCCGCTCACCAGCACCCTCCCCTGGGTCCGCCACTCCGCTCTCCACACAGCTGGCGAATAGGGCCTGCTGGCCACCTAGGGGCTAACCCTAACTCTAGGTTGGCCCCCGAAGGGCCCCTCCTAAGGGGCCTGGCGGCCCAATGCTGGGGATTGGGGACCCCCAACCCCATCGTCAGTTACACCCTGCCGCCCCGCCCCACCCGGACCGCTAGGGATGCCACCGTTCATTCAGGGTGGGAGAACGGGCTGGGCCCTCCGAAAACTGCTGATCTTCGAAGGCGCCCCAAACGAAAACACTTGGGCTCAGGCTCATGTTCACCAGCACCCTCACCTCGGCCCAACTCGCCGCTCGACGCACAGGTGGTGTATCGGACCTGCCGGACTCCTGGGGGCTAACCCTAACCATAGGTCGGCACCCCTGGGGCCCTTCCCAAGGGGCCTGGCATCGCAACGCTGGGGATGGGGACACCGAGCCCAAGTGCCAGACTCACCCTGCTTCCCTTCAGCCACCCGAGCCGCTAGGGGCCCACCGTTCAATCAGAGCAAGAAAATGGTTAGGGCCCTCCGAGCACCCGCTGACATTCAAAGGCCCCCCGTGCTTGGCTTGGGCTCATGCTAAGGCTCGCCAGCGCCCTCACCTCGGCCCAACCCTTCGCGTGTTGCACAGCCGCTGATTGGGACCACTGGCCTTCTGGGGGCTAACCGTAACCCTAGATTGACCACCGAGGGGCCCATCCCAAGGGGCCTGGCGCTCCAACGCCGGAGATTGGGGATCCTGAGCCTCAGCACCTGACTCACCCTGCCACCCAGCTGCCACCCGGGGGCTTGGGGTGCTGCCGTTCATTCAGGGCGGGAGAACAGGCAGGGCCCTCCGAGACACGGCGACCTTCAAAAGCCCCCCGCGCCAAAACACCCGAGCCCACGCTCGCGCTCACCAGCGCCCTCACCTCGGTCCGACACTCCAGTCTCCACACAGCTGGCGAATAGGGCCTGCCGGACTCCTAGGGGCTAAACCTAACCCTAGGTTGGCCCCCGAGGGGCCCCTCCCAAGGGGCCTGGCGCCGCAACACCGGGGATTGGGGATACCCGAGCCGCAGCGCCTGACTCACCCTGCCGCCCCGCTGCCACCTGGGCAGCTAGGGGCACTGCCGGTCACTCAGGGAGGAGAATGGGCATGGCCCGCCGAGTCCCCAGAAACATTAAAAGGCCCCCGGAGCCAAAATGCTTGGGCCCAAGCTCCCTCTCGACAGAGACCTCACCTCGACCCACCACTCCATTCGCCGCACAGCTGGCGGATTGAGCCTGCTGGCGTCCTGGGGGCTGACCCTAACCTAGGTCAGCCCCCGAGGGGCCCCTCCCAAGGGGCCTGGCGCCGCAACACAGTGGATTGGGGACCCCTGAGACCCAGCGCCGGACTCACCTGCTGCCGCGCCACCACCCAGGCCGCTAGGGGAGCCACGGATCATTCAGTGTGGGAGAACTGGCAGGGTGCTCCGTTTCCCCTGCGACCTTCAAAGCACCCTTGCGCAAAAAGGTGGCTCCCACGCTCCTGCTCACCAGCGCCCTCCCCTTGGCCCGCCCCTCTGGTTGCTGCAGAGCTGGTGGATAAGGCCTGCCGGGCTCCTGGGGGCTAACCAAAACCCTAGGTCGGCCCCATGGGGGACATCCCAAGGGGCCTGGTTCTGTAACGCTGGGGTTTGGTGACTCAGAGCCCCAGATCCAGACTCACCCTGCCGCACTGTCGCCACCCGGGCCGCTAGGGACGCCACAGGTCATTCAGGGCGAGAGAAGGGGCAGGGCCTTCTGAGCCCCCGGTGACTTTCAAGGGCTCCCTGGTCCAAAACGCTGGTGCCCACGCTCCCACTCCCCACGCCCTCACCTTGGCTTGCCCCTCAGCTCTCAGCCCAGCGGGCGGATTGGGCCTGCCGGCCTCCTGGGTCTTAACCCTAATCCTAGGTCGGCCCCTCAGGGGCACCTCCCAAGGGTCCTGCTGCTGCTACACTGGGGATCGGGGACCCCAAGCCCCAGAGCCAGAATCACCCTGCCTCAATGCCGCCACCCGGGCCGCTAGGGGCGCCGCCGGTCATTCAGGGCGGGAGAACGACAGGGCCCTGGAGAAACCAGCGACATTTGAAGCCTCCCACACCAAAATGCAGGGGCCCACGCTCCCGCTCGGCAACGCCTTTACCTCTGCCCGCCCACCTCTCGCCGCCCAGCCAGAGGATTGGGCCTGCCAGCCTCCTGGGGGCTAACTCTAACCCTAGGTCAGCCCACGAGGAGCTCCTCCCAAGGGGCCTGCCCCCACAACGCCGGGGATTGGGGATCCCCAAGCCACAGTGCAGGACTCACCCTGCTGCCCCACCGCCAACGGAGCCACTAGGGGCGCCGCTGGTTATTCAGGGCAGGAGAAAGGGCAGGGCCCTCCGAGCCATGGCAACATTGCAAGGCCCAGGGCGCCAAAACCCTGGTGCCCATGCTCCCGCTCGCCATCGCCCTCAACTCGGCCCACACCTCTGCCCTTCGCACAGCTGGCAGATCTGGCCTGCCGGCCTACTGGGCGCTAACCCTACACCCTAGGACGGCCCCTGAGGGTCCCTTCCTAAACGTGCCGCTAGGGGCACCACCATTCATTCAGTGTTGGAGAACTGGCAGGGCCCTCCGAACTCCCTCCAACCTTCGAAGGTGCCCGGAACCAAAACGCTTCGGTCCAGGCTCATGTTCACCAGCACCCTCACCTCAGCCCACCGCTCCAATCACCGCACATGTGGTGTATCGGGCCTGCCGGCCTCCTGGGGACTAACCCTAAGTGTAGGTCAGCCCCCGAGAGGCACTTCCTGAGTGGCGTGGCTCCGCAACGCCGAGGATGGGGACCACAAGCCCATGTGCCGGACTCACCCTGTTGCCCTTCAGCCACCCGAGCCGCTAGGGGCCCCGCTAATCATTCAGAGCGGGAGAACGGGCAAGGCACTCCGAGGCCCCGGCGACTTTCGAAGGCCCTCCTGCACCAAAATGGTTGGGCCCATGCTGCCGCTCACCAGCGCCTTCACATTGGCCCACTCCTCCGATCGCCGCACAGCCGTTGCATCGGTCCTGCTGGCCTACTGGGGTCTAACCCTAAACCCTAACCCCTAACCTTAAACCCTAAACCTTAACCCCTAACCCTCACCCTAACCCTAACACTAACCCCTAACCCTTACCCTAACCCTGACCCTAACCTAAACCTAACCCTAAACCCTAATCCTTAAACCCTAAACCCTACATTAACACTAAACCCTAAATCCTAACCCCTAACCCTAAACCCGAAACCCTAAACACTAAACCCTTACCTTAACCACTAAGCCAAACTCCAAACCCTAACCCTAAACCCTAACCATACCCCGACCCCTATCATAACCCTACCCCTTCAGCTAACCCTACCCCTAACCAGTAACGTAACCCTAACCCTTACCCTAACCCATACTCTAACCCTAACTTTAACCCATACCCTAACCCGAACCCTAACCTGTACCCTAACCCTAACACGTACTCTAACGCGTACCCAAACCTGTACCCTAACCCTAACCCTAAACTGTACCCTAACCCATAACTTAAACTGTACCCTAAACTTAACCTTAACCCTAACAAGTACCCTAACCCATACCCTAACCTTAACCCTGAACCCTGACCATAACCCATACCCTAACTCGTACCATACCCGTACCCTAACCATACCCGTACCCTAAACCTAACCCATACCCTAACCGTAAACCTAAACCCTAAACCGTAACCCGTACCCTAACCCTAACCAGTACCCTTACCTTAACCTTAACCCATACACTAACCTGTACCCTATCCCTAACCCGGACCCTAACCCATACCCTAACCCATACCTAACCCTAACCTGTACCCTAACCCGTACCCACACCCATACCCTAACCCTAAACTGTACCCTATCCCTATCCCTAACCCATTCCCTAACCCGTACCCTAACCCTAACCCTAAACCATAACCTGGCCTGTACCATAACCCTAAACTGTACCCTAACCCTAACCCGTACCCTAACCCGTACCCTAAACCGTACCCTAATCTGAATGCCAACACTAACCATAACCGTACCCTAATGTGTACCCTAACCAATACCCTAACCCTAATCCGTACCCTAAACCTAACCCCTACTCCAACCCTAACCCTAACCCTAAACCCAAACCCTAAACCCTAACCCGTACCCTGAACCCTAATCTGTACCCTAACCCATAACGTCTAACTTGTAACCCCTAAACCCAAACCTAACCCATACCCTCTCCTTACCCTAACCCTAAACCCTACCCTCTCCCATACCCTAACCATAATCCATACTCTAACCTTAACCCGTACCCTAATCCGTACCCTAACCCCGGGGATTGGGTACCCCTGGAACACACCACGGGACTCAGCCTGCCAACCCTCAGGAAACCATGCCCCTTGGGGCGCCGCAGAGCATCCCGTTCAGGAGAACTGGTAGGGCCCCTCTGAGACCCCAGCGATCCTCGGCGGCCCCCTACACCCCAACCCTGAGGCCCACGCTCATCCCGCCCCACGCCTTCCCTTCAGCTTGCCACTGAGCGCGTCGCAGAGCCGGCAGATCAGGCCTGCCGGGTTCCTGGGGCCTAGACCTGACCCTAGTTTGGCTGGGTAGGGCCCCTCCCCTGGGTCCCGGTGCCACAGCCCCAGGTACTGGGGACACCTGAGCCCCACTGCAGGATAAAGCCTGCCAGCCCACAGGAAACCGTGCTCCTTGGGAGGCTGTAGAGCATTCAGGGCGGGAGAACCAGGAGGGCCCCCAGAGTCCCCTGCGAACTTCAGTGATCCCTAAACCCAAGCTTGAAGCCCATGCTCACCCCACCCCACACCCTCACCTCAGCCCGCGGCAGTGCTCGCCACATAGCGGGCAGATCTGGCCTGCGGGGTTCCTGGGCCCCAACCCTAACCCTAGTTCATCTGTGGAGGGGCCCCTCCCCAGGAGCCTGAAGTCGCAGCCGCGGGGATTCGGGACACCTGAGCCCCACAGCAGGACTCAGTCTGCCACCCCGCAGGAAACCGTGCGCCTTGGGAGGCCATAGAGCGTTCAGGGTGGGAGAACCAGGAGGGCCCTCCTGAGCCACCAGCGAACGTTGGCGGCCTCCCGCAACCCAACCCTGAAGCCCACGCTCACCCTCCCTGCACCCTCACCTCAGCCCATGTAGCTCGCCATACAGCCAGCAGATCGGGCCTGCGGGGCTCCTGGGGCCTAACCCTAGCCCTAGGTCGGCCGCGGGTGTGGGGGACTCCCAGGAGCCTTACACCACAGCCCCAGGGAATTGGGGTACCTGTACCACACCGCAGGACTCAGCTTGCCACCGGAAAGGAAACAGTGCCCCTTGGGGCTCTACGGAGCCTACAGGGCATGAGAACATGGGGAGGCCCCCAGGGCCTATCCCCACTTTTGGCAGCCCCCCGTGCCCCAACCCTGAGGCCTATGTTCACCATCCCCCATGGCCTCCTCTCAGCCCTCCACAGAGCTCGCTGCACAGCCTGCAGATTGTCCTTGCCGGGCTCCTGGACCCTAAACCTTACACTAGGTTAGCCACAGAGGGGCCCCTCCCCAGGGTCCTGGCACCCTACTCCGGGGGATTGGGGACACACAAGCCCCACTGTAGGACTCAGCCTGCAGCCCACAGGAAACTGTACCGTTTTGGGGCACAACAGAGCATTCAGTGCAAGAGAATTGGGGCACCCCTGAGAGCCCCTTCTGGTGAACCCCGAGATTTGTGGGCCATTCCGGATGAAACCCCAAGGCTCACACTCACCCACGCTTGTGCCCTCATCTCAGTCGGCCTGGGAGTTCTCTGAGCACTGGGCAGTTTGGACCTGCTGTCTCTTGAGGCCTAACCTAACCCTGGGTCTTCTGCTGAGGGTCCCTCCCTGTTTGCCTGCCTCCAAGGCACCAGGCATTGGGCTCACCTCTGCACGACTAGAGGACTCACCCTGCCCCACAGCAGGAAACTGTCATTTGGGGCTGAAGCAAGGATTCATAGGAAAATCGGAGGGCCCTCCTCAGCCCATCGCAGGCAACCCCCACTTTCAGAGATCTCCCCGGATCCAATTAGTAGCTTCAAACTGACCTTTAAACTTGCTCTCCAAGGAGATCTTTTGAAATTCTCCACACTTCCAACCGATGGCACCATCCAGCTTCAGTGCCTTACCCAGCTTTAGGTCTTGAGATGGATTAAAATGGGAAGTCACTTCACTGATGACGACGTAATGGTGACCAAAAGATACATGCATAAATGCTTCATATCACTTGGCTTCAGGGAAATGCAAATCTAAACCCCTATAGATGCCATATCACACGAGGCCGAATATCTAAAAATAAGAAGACATGAAACTATATATGTTGGAGAGGATGTGGAGAAATGGGAACACTCTTACACCCCTGTACAAATGCAGTCCAGTACAGCCATTCTTGAAAATGGTACAGAGTTTCTTCAAGAAGTTATAATAAAGCTACCCTATGTCCCAGCAATTGCACTACTGGGTATTTACCCCAAAGATACAGAGGTAGTGAAGATGGGACACATGCACCACAGTGTTCATAGCAGCAATATCCATAATAGACAAGCTGCAGAAGGAGTGCAGATGACCATGGATAGATGAATGGATAAAGAAGATATGGATCATATCTATAGTGGAATATTACTCAGCCATCAGAAAGGATGAATACTTACCATCACACCTACCTGGGTGGAGCTGGAGGGTATTATGATGAGTGGAATAAGTCAATGAAAGAAAGACAATGATCATATGCTTTCACTCCTATGTGGAATATCAGAAACAAGGAAGGTGACCATAGGGGAAGGAAGGGAAAATAGAATGGGAAGTCATCAGAGAGGGAGAAAACCCATGATGGACTCTTAACTATCACAAGAAACTGATGATTGCTGGAGGAGAAGTTTGGGGGGGTAACTGGGTGAGTAGCATTAAGGAGGTCACACGATACAATGAGCACTGGGTGTTACACACAACTGAAAATTGATTGAAGACTACATCTGAAACTAATGATGTACTGTAAGTTGGCTAATTGAATTTAAATTAAAGAACAAAAGACCTTGAATAAACAATCCTAAACATTTGTATGGAACCACTAAAGATTCCGAACAGCCAGTGCAATGTGGAAAAGAAAAACAAAGCTGGAGGACTCACAATTTCAGATTTCAGGTTATACTACAAAGCTGCAGGCATCCTAACAAGAGAGTATGGCACAAAAATAGACACAGCGACCAAAGGAACAGGATACAAGTTCAAACAGAAACCCATAATTATGTGGTCCATGAATCTTCCACAAAGCAAGCAACGATATCAAAAGGGAAAAGGACAGTCTCTACAACAAATTTTGTTGGGAAAACTAGACAGCTACGCACAAAAGAATGAAATTAGACTGCTTTCTTACACAATACAGACAAACACAAAACAGTTTCAAGACCTCAGTATGAGACCTGAATCCATAAAAATCCTACAGGAGGGAAGACAGTAACTTCTTGACATGGACCATATTAACGTTTTTCTAGACTGTGTCTTGAGGCAAAGGAAATGAAAGCAAAAATAAACTATTGGGAATACAGCAAAATAAAGTTTCCACATGGCAGAAGAACAATGAAAACGTAAAAATAGTAAGAAAACTTACTCAAAGGGAGAGGATATTTGCAAAGATCATATGCAATAAAGGGATAGTGTCCAAAACATATACAACTGATACTACTCGACCCCCAAAAAACAAATAATCCAGTTAAAAAATAGGCAGAAGACATGGACAGACATTTCTCCAAAGAAGAAATACAAATGGCCAACAGTCCCGTGAAAAGATGTTCACCATCACCCATCATCAGGAAAATGTGAATCCAAAGGACAATGAGGTAATACCTCAAACCTGTCAGAATGGCTAACATCAAAAGCACAACAAAGAACAGGTGTTGAGAGGATGTGGATAAAGGGGAATCCTCGTGAACTGTGGGTGGGAATGCAAATTGTGGTGGCCACCGTGGAAAACAGTATGAAGGTTATTGAAAAAATTAAATATAAAACTACCCTACGATCCAACAATCACACTACTTGTATTTACCCAAAGAATAGGAAAACAGTAACGTAAAAGGATACGTGCACCCCTATGTTCCTTGCACCATTATTTAGAATATCACAATATGGAAGCAACCCAAGTGTCTGTAGAAAAATTGACAAATGAGATGATAGATGTGTATTCACACACACGCACGTGCACACACACACACACACACACACATACACACACACAATGGAGTATTACTCGGCTTGAAAAAGAATGAAACCTTCCATTTGCAGCCACATGAATGGAGCTAGAGAGTATTATCCTAACTAAAATCAGGCATTCAGAGAAAGACAAATCCCATAAGATGTCACTCTAATAGGGAATTTAAGCAACAAACAAAAATAAATAACTAAAAGAGAAAAAGGAGACACACCAAAATACAAACTCTTAACAATAGAGAACAAACGGATGGTTACAAGAGGAGGTGGATAGAGGGTTGAGTGGAATAGGTGAAGGGGATTAAGAGGACACTTTTCTTGATGACCACTGAGTAATTTATAGAATTACTGAATCACTCTATTGTACACCTGAAACGAATGTAACACTGTATGTTAGCTCTACTGGAATTAAAATAAATTTCTAGAACAGATTTTTTCTTTCAGGAACCTCTTTGAAAAAGCTTTTCCTGTGCACTGTGCATAAGCCCTACTTGGGAGGATTCGCTCTACAATAATTATTCACTACATGAATCAAATTCAGATTTCACTGAGTTCTTACCGTGGATCCCAGCCCATGGGAGCCATGGTCCTTTTCAGTCCAGGCTCAGCACCAATGCATTCAAGATTGGAAGTAGAGACACATGTCACTTCACAGTCCAGAAAGCTATTATTGTTTTTGTTTCAGTGTGAGAGACTCACAGACTTTGGGACAGGTTTCAGAGCAGGTTTATTATGGATCCTGGATCTCTACTTCAGTGTTCATTGCCTGGATCCATTTGGCTAATAGGTTCCCTGTGGATGGGCTTGCTTCCAAGCACATACATGGAAGATGCAAAGGTGGGTGGGCTTGGTGCTGGACAGGAAGAAGACCAAAAGCAGACAAGGGTCCGACCCCTCCCCTGATCCAGGAATTGCTACGGGAGAGGGTACGTGAGGTAGAATCCATGCGAAACTCCAAGGTCACCAGCTGAACACAGGAGGCACAGGTCAAGGGATCTGGAGATGCAGGGGTTGAAGGCTGCTCTGAGCTACCTCTGGGAGGAAGGGAGGGAAGGAATGAGAAGGAGACACTGCCTGCCTCTGGCCCATGCCAGCTACCCACCACTCTGACACGCATCAGTCTATGAGCTGACACAGCCTGGGCTCAGGAAGGGCTGGCTCGTGTCCCTCAATCCTCAGTGGGACAGCTGGCCCCAGGGCTCAGAGACATGCTGAGGGAGATGAGAGGGAAAGCTGCCCTGCCCAGGTCATCCCCTCCTTGAGCAGACAGCCCTTCAGAACTTCTAAAAAAAACCCACTGACGGGGTTGAAAGACATGCCATGGATGAACTAAGGCATAGAGATATGTAAAATGACATTCAGTTTTAAGTTCAGGGCTGTCATCTCAGGAAGTGGGGAGAGCTTCCCTAAGAAGACTGAGGGGCGGGCAGGCCATGCTGAAAAGGGAGACATGGCTCTCCTGATTGGGGACATGTAGCCCCCTTCCAGTGCAGGGCATCACCCTCACATTACACGAGATCCATGGAAGTGTTCCATCAGGGCCAGATATTTGTCTCAAGACGGGTACCCTGGCATTGGACTGCACAGGGCACCAGGGACGAGGGCCAGATGGAGGACGGACAATACCCCGGAGGCCATGGGGCAAGAGCAGAGGCACATGACCTTGAAGATGATGATGAAATGCAGGAGGTGGCAGCATGGAGCCGGCCTGAAAGTGCCATGGGAGCAGTGCCCACAGCTACACTGACTGGGTGCCTTCTGTGCCAGGTGTGGCTGACTTCAGTGGGCTCCAGACTAGTCCTGACCACAACTCTAGGAAGTGTGCACCACCCCCGGCCTCCTCTCCCCTTGCAGCTGCTAGGAATCACGGTCACAGACCCTGGTCAGCTTTCGTGGAAACCAAGCAGTGGCTCCCATGCACGCTGCACCTCTGGTGGTGGTCCAGTGTGACCCTCGTGCCTGGCCAGACACTGATGTCTACCTGTCTCCACACAAATCCACAGACAGGAGGGTGTCCCTGAATTCCACAGCACATGATGAGACAGATCCACAGAACCCAACACCCAGTGGGTCACTAGGGACCTCACCTATGGTCATGGAGCTGACCATACCCTATTTCTGTCACTTCCCACAGAAAGCCTGGTTCTGATCCCCCACAATACCAAACATCCTGGTTGCTGACCTGGGGTCATGCCATGAACCCACATGGCACCTTTCTTTAAGTGAAGACTATGCCTACACCTCCTAGAAAATATTTCTAATGAAGTACCAGTCCATCAGGACTACGGTGTGAACGGTAGCACACAGCCTGCATGGTAGTAGTCAGTAATTCTAACGAGGGTTAACCCCAGCCCCCTTCTCACAAAACCTTCCTCCATCCCCACTGAACTCATGGTCTGCCCTCAGAAAACCCTCCAGGAAACAAACCTTTCATCTGAATGCTCTTTTCACCTTCTGCTTCAAATCTTGTCCAACCACAATGATATGAAACTAGAAATCAGTCTCAAGAAAAAAATGGGACAGTCAAAAATAGGTGGAGATTGGGGGGCCTGGGTGGCTCAGTTGTTAAGGATCTGCTTTCAGCTCAGGTCGTGATTCCAGGATCCTGGGATCTAGCCCCGAATCAGGCTCCTTACTCAGTGGGAAGCCCACTTCTCCCTCTCCCACCACCCTGCTTGCGTTCCCTCTCTCGCTGTCTCACTCTCTGTCAGATACTTAAATAATCTTAAATAAATGTGTGGAGATTTAACAACATGCTACTGAACAACCAACAGTCAAAGAAGAAATCAAAAAAATTTTAGAAGTACCTTGACACTGATGAAAAAGACAACTTACAAAAACTTATGGGATGCAGCAAAAGTAGCTTTATGGGGGACATTCATAGAAATTCAAGTCTTCATCAATCCATGAGAATGCTCTCCAATAAACAACCTGATTTATGTGGTAAAGAATTAGAAAAAAAAAGAACAAACAAAGCCACAAATTAGTAGAAATAAGGAAATAACAAAAAGGAATGCATTAATAAATCCAACGGAGACTAAAAGGACAAAAAAAAATGAAAATGAGAGCTGCCTTTTTTGGAAAGATAAACAAAACTGACAAACTTAGTTAGACTCACCAAGAAACACAGAGGACTCGAATACAATCAGGAAAGAAAGATAATGGATTCCTGTATCATATCAAAATCAAAAGAGCTCTTCAAACGTGGACACAACAACTTCTTGCAAGCCACGTCTCTAAAGGCAAAGGAAATAAAAGCAAAAATGAACTATTGGCACTTCATCAGGATAAAAACTTCTGCTCGGCAAAGCAAATGATCAAAAAAACAAAAAGGCATCCTATGGAATTGAAGAAGATATCTGCAAATAATATTACAGATAAAGGGCTGGTATCCAAGATCTATAAAGAACGCCTCAAACTCGACACCCAAAAAATGGGCAGAAGACACAAAGAGATACTTCTCCAGAGAAGACATACAAATGGCCAACAGACACATGAAAAAATGCTCCACATCACTTGCCATCAGGCAAATACAAATCAAAACGACAATGAGATACCACCATACACCAGTTAGAATGGTTAAAATTAACAAGGCAGGCGGCAACTGGGTGGCACAGTGGTTAAGCGTCTGTCTTCGGCTAAGGGCGTGATCCTGGCATTATGCGATCGAGCCCCACATCAGGCTCCTCCGTTATGATGCTGCTTCTTCCTCTCCCACTCCCCCTGCTTGTGTTCCCTCTCTCGCTGTCTATCTCTATCTCTGTGGAATAAATCAATAAAATCTTGAAAAAAAATTAACAAGACAGGAAATAAAAAAAAGTCAGAGAGGATGTGGAGAAAGCATACCCATCTTACACTACTCGTGAGGATTCAAGCTGGTATAGCCACTTTTGAAAACAATATGGAGGTTCCTCACGACGTTAAACACAGAGCTATCCTATGACCCACCAATTGCACTACTGGGTATCTACCGCATAGACACAGAGTAATGAAAAGAAGGGGCACCTGTATCCCAATGTTCATAGCAGCAATGTACATAATAGCCAAACTGATGAAGGAGCCAAGGTGTCCTTCAGCAGATGAATGGACAAAGAAGATGTGGTTCATCTACACAATGGAATATTACTCAGTCATCAGAAAGGATGAATACCCCCCATTTGCACCAACGTGGATGGACCAGGAGGGGATTATGCTAAGTGAAATTAAGTCAAGCAGAGAAAGACAATTATCATATGGTTTCACTCCTATGTGGAACGGAAGGAATAGCATGGAGGACATTAGAAGATGGAAGGGAAAAGTGAAGGGGGGAATGAGAGGGGGAGATGAATCATGAGAGACTACTGAAACTGGGAAACAAACTGAAGGCTGCAGAAAGGGAGGGGAAGGGGATGGGTTATCCTGGTGATGGGTATTAAGGAGGGTACATATTGGGGCACGTGGGTGGCACAGCGGTAAAGCGTCTGCCTTCGGCTCAGGGTTATGGGATCGAGCCCCACATCAGGCTCCTCCGCTGTGAGCCTGCTTCTTCCTCTCCCACTCCCCCTGCTTGTGTTCCGTCTCTCGCTGGCTGTCTCTATCTCTGTCGAATAAATAAATAAATTCTTTTTTTAAAAAAAAGGAGGGCACGTGTCATAATGAGCACTAGGTGTTATATGCAAACAATGAATCATGGAACACTACATCAAAAACAAATGAAGTACTCTAGGGTGACTAACATCATTTTAAAAATGAGAAAGATATGAAATCCATACAGGAAAACTGTCACTATTTGCAAATGACATGAAATCCCGAAAGATTCCACACAAAAAAACTGTTAGAATAAACAAATTCAAGAAAGCTGCAGGATATAAAGTCGATATACAGAGACCTGTTGTCTTTATTTTTTTCAGATTTTATTTATTTATTTATTTATTTATTTATTTGACAGGAAGAGAAAAAGCAGGAGCAGGGAGAGTGTCAGAAAGAGGGAGAAGCAGACCCTCGCTAAGCAGGGAGCCCAACATGGGGCTCGATCCCAGAACTCTGGGATCATGACCTGAGCTAAAGGCAGACGCTTCACCTATGGAGCCACACAGATGACCCAACTTGTTGCATTTCTGTATACTGATGACATACTTTCGCAAAGAGAAATAAAAAAGCAATGCCATTTACAATTGCATGAAAAAAAAATCTAGGAATAAAAGTAACCAAGAATGAGAAAGACATAGTACACTCAACACATGGCAGAAAAGAAATGAAAAACACGTGTGTCGAGGGGGGCAGAATGTATGGGTCAAAGATTTGGAAGGCAACACACACAAATGGAAGCTTACGCCATGCTCCTTAACTGGAAAAGTTAATTATGTGAACATGTCCATCGTACCCAAAGCAATCGACAGATGTGATGAAATCCTTATCTGAATTCCAGTGGCATTATTCGAGGAAATAGAAAACAGTCCTCAAACTTGTATGGAATCACAAAAGACCCCAAATACCCAAAGCAACCTGGAGAAAGAAAGGTGCAGTCAACACACACCTGTATTTCAAGCTAGATTACAAAGCTGTTGTCATCAAAACAGGATGGTACTGGCAGAAACACAGACACCAGGTCAGTGAAACAGAACAGAAAGCTCAGAAACTTACCCACACGTAGATGATCCTAACTTACGACACAGCAGCAGAAGATATGCCATGAGGGAAGGACTGTGTCTTCAGTGAGCGGTAACAGGCAAAGGGGACACTAAATGCAGAAGAATATAACTGGGTCACTTTCTTACACCACACACAAAATTTTTAATGGATGAATGATTTGAACATAAGACCTGAATCCATAAACCTCCAAGAAGACACAGGTACTAAGTCTCTTGACATTGGTTTTGGCAAAGAGTCTTCAGATCGGACACCAAATGCAAAGGCAACAAAAGCAAAAATAAACAAGTGGAACAACATCAAACTGAAATCTTCCACACGGCAAAAGAAACCATCAAAAACTTAAAAGGCCACTGACCCAATAAGAAAAAAATATCTGTGAATCATATGTGTGAGAAGAGGCCAATATCCAAAATACACACAACACTCATACAAATCAAAACAAAAAAAAAGTATAAAAAATGTGGGGAATATGTGAATAGATACCTTCCAAAGATGGCACACAGGTGCCAACAGACAGAAAAAGTTGTTCGGCATCACTAATCATCGTCAGGGAAACATCAGTCAAACCCACAATCGGCTATCCGCTCACAACTGTTGGAACAGCAATTGTCCCAGAGACAGACACCAAGTGGGGTCAAGGGTGTGCAGACGAGGAGACACTGTGCACTGTTGGTGGGAATGGAAATTGGTGCAGCCACTGTGACAAACGGTATGGAGGTTCCTGAAAAAATAAAAGCAACTACAACATGACCCAGTAATGGCTCTACTGAGTATTGATTCGGAGAACACAAAAATACTGCCTCAAAAAGACAGATGCACTCCCACATTCACTAAAGCATTATTCACAAGAACCAGACATGGAAACACAGACCTTGGGGGCCTTATGCCAAGTAACTCATACACAGAAAGACCAATACCAGATGCTCTCATGTACATTCCACGTGTAATAAACAAATACTGAACACATAGATACTGAGAGCAGATTGGTAGGTGCCAGATTCGGGGATGGGGTGGTAGAAACGGGTGAAGGTGGTCAAAGTCTCAATGTTTGAGTGAGAAAATCCGACAGTCATGAAATGTTCTGTCCAGCATGGAGACTAAAACTAACCCCACAGCATGGGGTATAGGTTTCCCTGCTCTTTGAAAGTACAGAGCTTCTGAGAAACCTTGCACAGCAGAAATGGTGTCAAGAAGGAATGGCCATTAATTTACATGGAACAATTAGACAGTGTGCTCAGACTCCAAAATTCCTTCTCTTTGGCTTTTCTTAGGCCTCAGCACACAAGTTTCCAATGGAGGCCCAGCATAAATGAAGATAAAGCACAGCAGAGGCTCACAAACACAATTCAAAGTGCTGGTGGCTGGATGCGGAGAGCAGTTCCCAGCGGAAGGAGCTGGCTGGGGAGCACACCGCCTTTGTCGTGCTTCTCCCCAAAACAGATGCTGAATGAGATTCTCACTGTTCACCTTTTTTCATAAGAGGGAAATCCTCTTCAGGTCTCTTCCTCTTACTGAAGCTGGGTAATAACATAGTTTTTCAAGAAATCCCAGTGTCTTACTGTGAACGTTTAAAAACGGGGGATACTTGTACTTGAGCATTGCTGAGGGACGAGATGTGAAAGGTTCTCCCAGACACAAACCTCAGCAGACCCACCGGGAAAGGCACCTTCCTCAGCATGTGGAACACGGACTACCTCCTACCTCCCGAGAAACCCTCTCCTTCCCCTCGATGACGACAACCCACAAAAGCTGGGAGTTACCCTAATTCCTCCGTTCTCCTGCTCCTAATAGCTAACCCATCAGCAAATCCTGTGAGCTGTATCTTCAAAATGGACCCAGAATAGGTCTAACAACTCCATCCAAGGCCACCTGCCTGGTCCACAGTGCCTGAGTTCCTGGAAAAGCTTCGTCATTGACCTGCCTTGCCATCTTCAACCCTCTGTCATCTGTTCTCAACATTGTAGCCAGGATGGCCCAGTGAAACAGGGTCTCATGGGGATATAGCCCTGGAATGGCTTTCTGTCACCCTCTGTCACCTCTCTGAGCTCATGTCCTAAGCTGTCTCCTGTGGCCACAGGGCCTTCTTGCTGCTCCTGGACATACCTGGAATTCTCCTGCCCCAGAGCCATTGCACATGCTTTCCCTTCTGTTTCGAATGCTCTTGATGTGTTCTCACTCACCTTCGGAGAAGTCTGAATTGGAGCGTCAGGGACAGAAGATGAGACTGTGTGTGTTGGGTGAGGCTGGTGGCCCAGAAAAAGGTTCTCTGCCAGCTCTCCGCCTGTGCCTCACTTGTCCTCAGCCAGGAACTTGCACACAGCCCACACCTGTCACAACTCTCACCCAGGAGACCCATAGCCACACCTGGAGCCCACCCTGCCCACATCCTGCTGCAGAATGCATTCAGCTCTCCTCTGGGCCCCCTGTCAGCTTTACCCAGACCTGGAACTCCCCCATCTCCTGCAAAGCTCCCGGATTCCCACTCTGCTTCCAAAATCACACTGGCGCAAGACTTTCATGAGAAAGCTATAACGCTAACTAATGAAAGGTTCACACCTACTTTCCCCTTCTGTTGCCTTTCTCTCCACCTTCTTTCCTACCTGTGCAAACTGTAACATATCAGTGGAACATGAACATGCTCTGAGACCTGAATCTTTCATTGCAGCTTTTTGAGGAATCCTTATGTGATAAGAAACTAGTGTATCCTACAACAGGGTGTTCTACAACTCTCATCTATAGAATAGTACAGCCCAAATCACTACAACTTTACCTCACTCTTCATGAAGCAGAACACTTTTTCCTTTCTTCTTTTACTTAAATTCCAGTTAGTTCACATGCCATGGAATATTCACTTCAGGGGTAAGATTTAGTGATTCCTCACCTGCATACAGTACCCGGTGCTCATCACAAGATTCCTCCTTAATACCCCTCACCCATTTAACTCTTACCCCCACGCCCATGTCCTGCAGCAACACTCAGTTTGTTCTCCAAGGTTGAGTCTATTTCCTTGTTTGCCTCTCTCATCACCCCTCAACTCTCTTCATCTGTTTTTTTTCTGAAATTCCACAAGCGTGAGAGCATAGGATATTTGTCTTTCCTCACTGATTTTGCTTAGCTTAATACACTCTAGATCCATCCACATCCTTGCAAATGGTAAGATTTCATTCTTTTTGAAGCTGGGTCATATTCCATTATATATATGTATCCCACATCTGCTTTATCCATTCATCAGTGCATGGACTTTGGGATTCTCTCCATAGTTTGGCTACTGTGGACATTGCTGCTATAAACATTATGGTGCATGGACCCCCTTCGAATCTGCATTTTTTTATCCTTTGGGTAAATACGTAGGACAGCAATTGCTGGATCATGTGGTTGTTCAATGTTTAACTTTTTGAGGAACCCCCACACTGGTTCCCAGACTGGCTGCACCACTTTGCATTCCCACCAACAGGATGGGAGGGTTCCCCTTCAAGCAGAACATTATCTGCCGGCAATTTCATAAGAGGCAACAAAACATCTGTGAGATGCACCAAGGGTCAGGCAAGCAGTTGCAGACTTCACCCCAAGGCTCCTGACGCCAATCCCCTTGAAGCCACCAGCATGCCACTATCCAAAAGAATTCCCAGACTCTCCTTCTGACTCCACCACCAAAGAAACTACAGAGAGAATATGGCACCTCAAAATATCGAGATAATACATTTAGTAAAACTAGAAAGTCAAGCTCAACTTTTAAACAGGAACAGGCCGGTTTGGATAATTTTGAATTTTCCATCCACCCTAATTTTAACTCTTCTGATGAATAAACTAATCAATGATGAAACATCACCTTTGTCAAATGACATCATCCAAGTCTGTATCAGATGAAAAAAGCCACCTAACTCTAGATACTGGCCACTAAACCATATCTTAGGCCCAATTGAATAAACACTGTTAGATGAAGGAACAAATTAGATGTTACAAACAGGCACAGAGTGAATCTCACCTTCCCTTTCTAATAAAAGAGGGTTCCTAGGAAACAGATGGTCAAAATACATTTGTCAGCAATAAATGGACAGAAATTGTGATCCCCTGCAAAGTTCTACCTCCAGGGAAACTAAGTAATTCTTGCACCAAACCCAGAATCCTGACAGCTACTTCAATTTTACTTTGTGGCTCAACTAGAGAAAAGAGAAAAGCCCAGGAGGTTTTGGGATAATGAGAGGTTTTACCTCCAGCCCTGACATAGATAGGACATTTTGCCAAACATACCTGTGCTTTCTCTGAACACTGGCGTCCTGTGACAAGCTGCCTCGCTGACTCCGATGCTGACGTTCAAAACCTCGGGTGTCTTGTAGCCAGAGCAGAGAAGTGCTGTCAGCTGGGGAGAAGAAGGCACCTCTGACCTATAGCCTGCACACCTGCTTCGGTTTCTGGGCGAAGGGGCAACACATACTTGTTGTATATCAGTAATTATCTTCATTCTCAATAGACCAATGACCTTGCCTTTTCTGGAAAGCAGACTTACTCTTCTAAAGAAACCCTCAATTCGTCTATTCCCAATGCAATTAGAGTGGGGTCTGGTTTACGCCCTCCTTCAGGCCCCCACCTGGAGCATTTTCCTGCATGATTCTAACAGCCAATTACCACTAACCTGGGGGCACACGGGGCAAAATGCTGAAGTTGGGGGATGGCTCTGGGGCTTGCTACTGCCACACCTGTGCCTGGGGGACCAGGGCACACCCTGCTGAACTTGGGGTACTTCTCAAGATGCATCACCTGCACTGTGTCAGAGAACCGTGGGACACATCACTGAAGGTGGGGACTCTGTGAGGTCCTTACCCGCACTCTTCCCGGGGAACAGGGGAAACCCTGAAATTCTGCAACCAATCCCACAAAAGCTCAGGTGAGTGGGCGCCCTGGAGTTCACAGGTATAGGGAATAAGGCCAGTTGAGAACATGGGGCAGAAGAGACTTTAAAAGGAAAAAGAAAACTCACCTGAGTTCCCACAATGAACCCTCTCCAGGTGCCCTTCCAGAACCCTGCCTCCCACCTGGGGCGCACCCTACCCCCAGACCCCCCCACCCACGGTGCACGCTGCTCTCTAACCAGCCGGGACCTCCGCAGGGCAACTCTCTCTCTCCCAGTTCCCCTTCTTCTGTCCCAGGTTTGCACCCCACTGCAACTCTGGAACAGCCCACAGAGACGTAGCTCCACTCCCAAGAGGTGATTTGTCAGGGAGGGTGGTGCCCCAGCCCCTGGGAAGCCAGGCAAGCCGCCCTCAAGCCCCTGGAACCCTGAAAGTGCAGGGGGTCCAAGAGGTGCCTCCTCTACCCAACACCCAGCATAGGCATAGGTGGGGTCCTGGGCTGGGCTCCCCACACACACCTGGCCCATTCCAGGGACCCCTCTAGCTGCAGACCACCCTCAGAGTCCTGCCCCTTCCCTTTCTGCACCAGACCTCCCTGCTGGGGTGTGCCTGGTTCTGGGCAAGATCAGTGGCTCTCAGACCCTCCAAGGCTTGGGCTTTAGGAAATGCAATGATTTCATGCATGTTCAGTATGTACATGTCAGTATGACTTTAATCTTATGGGAGCCAAAGAGGTTCTTTATTTTTTCTTATCTTCATGTTGGCATTTTTGGTTATTGTTTTCTTCTTGAAGCAGATGTACAACATGTGCTTGGGGCAGAAATAGGGCCCATGATTTGAGGTATTGCCCAATCATTTTGAACCGGGTAAAATGTTAAAGGATAGCTTCCCTGGGATCCCAGGATCAGGGCCCACAGATGATATAAGATAAAAATTACTTTCATCATTATAATTACTCCTAAATGGAGGAATTTGAGACAAAAGCACCTTCACAACAGTACCAAGAAATCAAAATGATGCCCACAGAAAGCTACCTGCTCCATGGTCAGCACATGTAACAGAAGTGTTCACAGTCTCTGGACTCCTGCCCTTCTCCTGACCAAATCTCTGAAGCACACAGACCACTTAAAATCAGAATTGTAGAACTGCTAGAACTCCTTAGAGATGTCTGACACCATTCCCTTGGACTGCAGAATAAAACACAGTAGCTCGTTGTCACAAACTAATTTCAACATGAAGTGCCCCCTGGATGCACTAAGTTCTTTCTCTGCAAATGTTGACTAATGTAAGTCACAGTCATACCATATAAACACTACGATGGCTGGGGAGTCATCGTAGGTAAGGGAATATTTTAGCCATGTTTATAAGCATTGGCTCACTTTGTAGAAGAGGCTGAGCTGAGTGTTTTTAAATACTATTTCAGACCTGTTTTACAGCACCCTCTGAACATACCAGAGCCTGAATGGACTAAAAAAGATAGTTGGTTTCAGTAACTTTAATACCAGAAAAATATTATACTGTCTCTATTCCTAAGGATCTTTGAGTATCTTACCCAGAGGTCCTCCACTAAGATAATGATCTTAATGATCACCATGGGCAGAGGTGAAAAGGCCCACTGAATTCGTTCCATTTGTCCACATGACAAGAAAATCCTGATACTTGATAGGTTTCCAGATTGAGAAGACCAGAGATAAGAGGGAAATAGTACCCTGTATGGAACAACAAGGGATTTGGAGTCAATTTGGGGATCCCACTTAGGTTTCTGACACTAAAATCCTCTGTGACTCATATCATCTGAGTCCCTTTCTAACCGTCTGAAAATGTGCCTAAAAATATCTACACCCTAGTTGAGAAGTTTAAGAGGCAGAATGCTACAAAGAGCCAGTATGATGTCTCTCAGGAACAGGTGCTAAGGAACACATAATTGCTATTGGGTCTATTTCTTTTCTAGAAGAAAGAACACATGTTGAATCCATATTTCTAATAGATGACTCACCAGATGATTTTCAAACCTGAAGGAAGGCCAAGAAGTCGCTCTTGTGTCGTGTTTCACTCAGAAATCATGTTGTTGGACTGGTGAGGACAATACGATAGCAACGTCATCACTAAGAGTGGGGAGCTTCTAATTTCCATACGGCCATGTTGACCCCCTTAGCTCAGGGCCACCAGAAAGGACAGCTGAGGGGGACCACAGGCCAAGGCTGCCAGGTGTGGCTGGGGCAGGCAGAATTCTGACTTAAGGCTCAACTCCTGTCTAGGTTATTATAATGCTCTTCACAAAGAAAGTGCCATTGTGTGTGAGCCCTCATGTAGAAAAGGTTCAGAATTTCCATTGAGATTCCCTCTCTCACCTTTAGGATATGTAGCAAAGTTCCATTTAATTTTAAACATTGAAGGACTTCCTGGTTTTCTTTTCGCTATGACTGTGGCTCAATTCGCCTGTGGTCTAAGAATAGAATCTAGTTAATTTCAGGGTTTAACATTTGTAGCATTGATTCGTGGCCCCATCTATCATCTATTTGGGTAAAGAGTCTATGACCACTTGAAAATAATGTATTCTGCACTTATTATGGAATGTTCCCTATATGTCAATTAGGTCACATTTTTACCAACGTTTTGTCTGCTTTTTCTGTCAGATATTGAGAAAGGTATATTAAAATCTTCAAACAATGTTGCTCTATTCAACATGGCATCGGAGAATCTACCACTGTTAGAAGGCAAGGGAAACAAAAAGTATAAGAATTGAGGGGATAATTGTAACTATTCACAGATAATATGATTGTGTACATAGAAAATACAAACCAGTCTATAAATACCCTATTAGAATTAAAAATGCAATTTATAAATTTGAAATGGATTGTAGCTTCCCATTGGACAGTTTCTGAAAGAAAATGCAGAACCTGTCAATCTTGGGGTAGGACATATGTGCACTAACCATTTAAAAGAATTCAGTGGGACTTCATAAAAATGTGACATTTCTCCTTATCTTATGACCATAAGAAAATGAAAAAGTGAACCACAGTCTGGGAAGTAAAGATTTGCAATATACACACTGACAAAGACTTGTCAATAAAGAATTCCTGCTCATCAACCATAAAAAGTCTATTTATAAACGAATACTTCACAAAAGATTGACTGATGTCCAATAAAACCCAGAAAGGGTACTCTACAGTATTATTTTCAGGAACAGAAAAAGCCTTTCCTAAAATGAAAACATACACACAAACCAGTATTCCCTAGATGGATGACGTCCTTATTTCTGAGGACAGCTTGAAGAACAGACTAGCATCAAAGTAAAGTGATGGAATTCCTGACACTCAGAGGATGGACAATTGACCTCAACCTACAGTACAATTTCTAGGCATCATTCGGTCCTCTGAAGGCAGACAACTACCACACCCCTGCCTACACCACACAGGTTGCTTCCCAACACCTACCATAAAAGAAGAACATGAGAAACAGATAGGACTAGTAGGAAATAGCAAAAATCACATGTGGGGATTATCCTGAAACACACTGATCACATAACTAGTGTAAGGAAGTGTAGGGAACTGACAAGGACAGAGACTCAAGAGGTACTTCTTTGGGAAATGCTGTCTGAAATCGTCACACGTTGGTACCAGCTAATGAGGGCTCTGAGCATACCCTAGGGTTTGCTCACAAGGGTCTGCAACACCATCGCTGAGGACTGAAACTCTTCAAGACCTCAAAGCTTGCCTGATTGACTATTGGACTAAGAGATTCCCATGTTCTGAAAACAGATACCAACTCATTGAAAGGTTCACCTGGGCTCGCTCGGAGGCCCTACAAGAAGCTGAACCACTCACTGAAAATCAATTACACACACACACACACACACACACACACACACACACACACACACACCTGTCATTTCAGCAATTACTTAAACATTCAAGGTTCTTCCTACCTTTTCTTTTTCACATTGATATTTATACTCACATGAAATGTCATCATTTCTAATGAACACTGATGTCAAAATAGAGATCCATTGACACAATATTCACAAAATGGAACTTCCCTGCTGTCATTTTCAATATAGCGTTTTTTAAAGTTCATACATATTTTAGGTTTTGGTAACTTATACAGGAGAAGATCAGCATTGAAAAACTCTAAATACTGACAATGAGTTTTAAGCCTAGAGAACAAAAATTGTCCAATTTCATAGATAATAAGGAACCAAAGGGACAGCATGGATGCTGTAGTCGAATAATTTTACACATGTGCATCCTCTATTATTCTACTACTGAGGGGCGTGTTTTATTACCAGTATGCATGCATCAATTGTCTTCCACGTGCACCTTCACAGGTATAATGAATTACTACAGTAGAATGAAATGTCTGGGAACTACTTAGCGGCATCTATAATGAACAATGAAATTTCGATCTTATATTTGGTGAACTTCCACTGTCTGTCCCTTTAGACAATGGACCCTAAACAGAAGGGGGAATGAACCACGAGAGACTATGGACTCTGGGAAAGAAACTGAGGGCTTCAGAGGGGAGAGGGGTGGGGGATTGGGATGGGCCAGTGATGGGTATTAAGGAAGGTACATATTGCATGGAGCACTGGGTGTTATATGCAAATAATGAATCACGGAACACTACATCAAAAACTAAGGAAATACTGTATAGTGACTAACATATCATAATAAAAAATTATAATTAGAAAAAAATTAAAGGTAAAAAAAAACCAATACAGCTTCTCTGTTTCAAGAACAATCACAATTGAGAAAAAAACTAACTTCCAATCCCTAAAGCAAAACACAGACCAAATTCCATTTCACTCCCCTTTATTCACATTCTCTGTGGGTTCTAAGCTATTTCCCTAACTCCTTTCCTGCTGAACAGGGAGCCTCGCCTCGATCCCAGAACCCTGGGATCATAACCTGAGCCAAAGGCACATGCTTAACTGGCTGAGCCAGCCAGGAGCCCCAGCCATGTTTTTCTTAAGCAAAAGGACACTTTCTCACAATGCCTTCACATGACTTCACATGGTACCAGACACCTGCATTTGCCTCTAGGAGGTTGCAGATGAAGGCAATTGCAAACTCTCACAGTGGTTTATCAAATACAATGACCTGCCTGGTGACAGTGAAACTCTTATGAGCCCACGAGAGGGTGCTGTGACACTCAGCTGTGGCTGGGCTGGCACAGAGAACCAAATCCATTTCCCTGCCTGATGTCTGTGAGGAACAGATGCCCCCACTGTGAATGAGACCCTGCCACTGAGCTGTCCAGAGATGGCCATCCTCACGGAGGATGAGGATAAAGGACAATGCCTGAGGAGACCTCATCTGTCTCTTTTATCTTTTCATATTTTTGACAGTGGACAAATCACTGCCTAGGAGTCCCCAACTACCTTAGTCTCATCTGTGAATGGCCAAGAGGTTTTACAAAACACTCAAGATTTTGACCTCACAAATGCCCACAACCACTTACCATAGGGATTGAACATTAAGCAAAGATACTGTTCGTTGGAAGAGAGGTCCTGCCCACTGTTGTTTCTCACTTCTATGCACATCTTCCTTACCTCATGGTAATATAACCACCTTGATTCCTGCTTCCGTCTTCAGGAAGGCTGATGTGACTTGAAGGGCATTACCCTGACATCGTTCTTTCTTAGCAATAAGATGTGGACATTTCCCTAGTCCTACACACCCAAATTTGAATGGGAGTCAGGATTGAGGAGACTGATGAGAGTTGAAGGTGTTTTCCTGTACACGGTGGTTTATTACCAATAAGGATGGGTCAGAGTCCTCGAAATTCCAGAACCTTTTCATTAATGCTTCCTACTCGTGAAAGAAGATGTACATTGGTCTTTCCCTGTATAGTGTGGTGACTCAGAGAAAAGTGCTTAGCCCTTTCGTCAGACTTCCACGACCACTTTGGGGCTGGCTTCCATATTCAGAAAGGATGATGTTAGGGCTAAGAGGGTTCCTGTACACTGTTATTTCTTACAGATAAGTGTATGGCATTTTTGTTACATTGCCTGAACCACTTATAGCCGGGCTTGCCGGTCTCCTGGGGACGAACCCTAACCCTAGCTCGGCCCCCGAGGGGCCCCTCCCAAGGGGCCTTGTGCCACAACGCCGGGGATTGGGGCCCCCGAGCCCAGCACCGGAGTCAGCCTGCTGCCCCGCGGCAACCCGGGCTGCTAGGGGCACCGCCAGTCTTTCAGGGCAAGAGAACGGGCAGGGCCCTCCAAGCCCCCGGCGACCTTCGAAGGCCCCTGTGCCAAAATGCTTGGGCCCACACTCCCTCTCGCCAGCGCCCTCACCTCGGCCTGCCCCTCCGCCTGCTGCAGAGCTGGCGGAACGGGCCTCCTAGACTCCTGGGGGCTAGCACTTACCCTAGGTCACCCCCGAGGGGCCCCTCCCAAGGATCCTGGCACCGCAATGCCGTGGATTTGGGACCCCCGAGCCCCATTGCTGTACTCACTCTGCCACCCCATAGGCACCGAGGGCAATAGGGTCGTTGCCATTCAGGAAGGGAGAATGGGCAGGGCCCTCCGATCACCCTGCGACATTCGAAGGCCCCCCACGCAAAAACTCTGGCTCCCACACTCCTGCCCGCCAGCGCCCTAACCTCGGCCCACCCCTCCACTCGCTGCAGAGCTGGCGGATCAGGCCTGCTGGCTTCCTGGGGGCTAACCCTATCCCTAGGTCGCCCCCAAGGGGCCCCTCCCATGTGGCCTGGCGCCGCATGCCAGGGATTGGGAACCCCCAAGTCCCAGCGCCGGAAGCTCCCTGCCACCCCACCGCCACATGGGGAACTAGGGGCGTCGCCAGTCCTTGAGGGCGACAGAACGGGCAGCACCCTCCGAGCCACCTGGGACCTTCGAAGGCACCCCGAGCCAAAGCCAAAATGCTCTGGCCCACACTCCCACTCACCAGCTACCTCACCTCGACCCACACCTCCATTCACCGCACATGGTGGAACGAGCCTGCCAGCCTCCTGCGGGCTAACCCTAACCCTAGGTCGGCCCCCGAGGGGCCCGCCCAAGGGGCCTGGCGCCGCAACGCTGGGTATTAGGGACCCCTGAGCCCCAGCGCCGGACTCACCCTGCCGCCCCGCTGCCACCCGGGCCGCTAGGGGTGCCGCTGGTCATTCAGGGCGGGAGAATGGGCAGGGCCCTCTGAGTCCATGGCGACACTCAACGGCCCCCCCATCCAAAACGCTTGAGCCCATGCTCCTGCTCCTCAGTGCCCTCACCTTGGCCCGCCCCTCCACTCGCTGCAGAGCCGGTGGATGAGGCCTGCCCTCCTCCTGGAGGCTACCCATAACCCTAGGTTGGCCCCTGAGGGGCCCCTCTGAAGGGGCCTGACACCACAATGCCTGAGATTGGGGACACCCGAGCCCCAGCGCCGGACTCACCGTGTCGCCCCGCCACCACCCAGGCCACTAGGAGCACTGTCGGTCATTTAGGGAGGGAGAACGGGCAGATCCCTCCAAGCCCCTGGCAACATTCGAAGGCCCCCCGTGCCAAAACGCTTGGGCCCACACTCCCGCTCGACAGCGCCCTCACCTAGGCCTGCCCCTCTGCTCGACACACAGCCGGCAGATCGGGTCTGCCAGCCTCCTGGGGGCTAACAGTAATGCTTGGTCAGCCCCCTAGAGCCCTTCCGAAGGGGCCTGGCACCCCAACGCCGAGGACTGGGGACCCCGAGCCCCAGCGCTAGACTCACCCTACCGCCCCTCCTCTAACCGGGCCGCCAGGGTAGTCGCCTGTCATTCAGGGCGGAAGAACGTGAACGGCCCTCTGAGCACCTGGCGACCTTCGAAGGACCCCCCCCTCGAAAACTCCTGGGCCCATGCTCCTGCTCGCCAGCGGCCTCACCTCCGCCCGACCCTCCGCTCGCCACACAGCTGGCGAATCGGGCCTGAGGGCCTCCTGGGGGCTAACCCTAACACTAGGTCGCACCCGAGGGGCCCCTCCCAAGGGGCCTGGCGCTGCAACACCGGGGATTGGGGACCCCTGAGCCCTAGCACCGGACTCACACTGCTGCCCCTCTGCAACCCGGGCCGCTAGGTGCGCCGTCGGGCATTCAGGGCGGAAGAACGTGCAGGGCCCTCCGAGCCCCCGGCGACCTTTGAAGGCCCCAGCACCAAAACGCTTGGGTCCACGCTCCTGCTCGCCAGCGCCCTCATCTCAGCCCACCCCTCCGCTCCTTGCAGAGCGGGTGGATCCGGACTTCCGGCCTCCTCGGTGCAAACTCTAACCCTAGGTCGGCCACCGAGGGGCCCATCCCAAGTCGCCTATCGCCGCAACACCTGGGATTGGGGACCCCAAAGCCCCAGCGCCAGACTCTACCCTGCTGCCCTGCCGCAACCCGGGCCACTAGGCGTGCTGCCGGTCTTTCAGGGTGGGAGAACGGGCAGGGCCCTCCGAGCCCCCGGCGACCTTCAAAGGCCGCCTGCGCCAGAACGCTTGGGCCCACGCTCCCGCTCCCCAGCGCCCTCACCTTGGCCCGCCCCTCCGGTCGCTGCACAGCCGGCACATCAGGCCTGCCCGCCTCCTGGGGGCTAACACTACCCCTAGGGTGGCCTATGAGGGGCCCTTTCGAAGGGGCCTGGTGCCTCAGTGCCAGGGATTGGTGACCCCCGAGCCCAAGCCAGGACTCACTTTGCCGTCCCGCTGCAAACCAGGCCACTAGGCGTGCTGCCGGTCTTTCAGGGTGGGAGAACGGGCAGGGCCCTCCGAGTCCCAGTGAACTTCTAAGCCCCCATGCGCCAAAATGCTTGGGCCCATGCTCCTGCTCACCAGCGCCCTGACCTCGGCCCGCCCCTCTGCTCACGCACAGCCAGCGGATCGGGCCTGCCAGCCTCCTGGGGGCTAACCCTAACCCTAGGTTGGCCCCCGAGCAGAACCTCACAAGGGGCCTGGCACAGCAACGCCAGGGATTGGGGACCCCCGAGCCCCAGCGCTATACTCACTGTGCCGCCCTGCCACCACCCGGGCCGCTAAGGGCGCCTCTGGCCATTCAGGGCGGGAGAATCGGCAGGGCCCTCCAATCCCCCGGCGACCTTCCAAGGCACCCCCGTGCCAAAATGCTTGGGCCCACGCTCCAGCTCGCTGGCGTCTTCACCTCGGCCTGGCCTTCTGCTACCGCACAGCTGGCGGATCATGCCTGCCGGACTCCTGGGTGCTAACACTAACCCTAGGACGGCCCTAGAGGGGCCCCCCCAAGGGGCCTTGCGCTGCAACGCACAGCATTGGGGACACCTAAACCGCATTGCCAGACTCACACTGACACCCCGCCACCACACGGGTCGCTAGGGGCACCTCCGGTCATTCAGGGCGGGAGAACGGGCAGGGCCCTCCGAGCCTCTAGTGACGTAAAAGGCCCCTCGCGCCAAAACACTGCATACTATTCCCTCGCTCGCCAGCGCCCTCACCTCGGCCCACACCTCCGCTCGCCGCACAGCCGGCGCATCAGTCCTGCTGGCCTACTGGGGTCTAACACTAACCCTAAACCCTAACCCATAACCTTAAACCCTGAACCTTAAACCCTAATCCTAACCGTAACTCTAACCCCTAACCCTTACCCTAACCCTAACCCTACCCTAAACCTAACCCTAAACCTTAATCCTTAATCCTTAAACCTTAAACCCTAACATTAACACTAAACCCTAAACCCTAAGCCCTAACCCTAATCCCGAAACCCTAAACATGAAACCCTAACCCTAACCACTAACCCCAAACCCCAAACACTAACCCTAAACCCTAACCCTACCCCAACCCCTACCATACCCCTAACACTACCCCTCACCCTACCCCTTCAGCTAACCCTACCCCTAACCCGTAACCTAACCCTAAACCTAACCCTAACCTGTACCCTCACCCGTACCCTAACCCTAACCCTAACCTGTACCCTAACTCTAACCCTAAACTGTACCCTAACTCTAACCGTAACCGTAACACGTACTCTAACCCATACCTTAACCCGTACCCTAACTTTAACCCTAAACTGTACCCTAACCCATAACTTAAACCGTACCCTAACCTTAACCGTAACCCTAACAAGTACCTTAACCTGTACCCTAACCTTAACCCTAAACCCTAAACCCGGAATCTAACCCATACCCTAACTCGTACCATAAACCGTACCCTAACCCTACCCGTACCCTAACCCTAACCTGTACCCTAACCGTAACCCTAAACCCTAAACTGTAACCCGTACCTTAACCCTAACCAGTACCCTTACCTTAACCTTAACCCATACCCTAACCCGTACCCAAACCCATACCCTAACCCGTGCCCTATCACTAACCCGGACCCTAACCCATACCTAACCCTAACCTGTACCCTAGCCCGAACCCTAACCCATACACTAACTATAAACCATACCCTATCCCTATCCCTAACCCGTTCCCTAACGCGTACCCTAACCCCAACCCTAAACCGTAACCTAACCTGCACCATAACCCTAAACTATACCCTAACCCTAACCCGTACCGTAACCCTAACCCGTACCCTAAACCATACCCAAATCCGTATGTCAACACTTACCCTAAATTGTACACTAACCCGTACCCTAAACTGTACCCTAATGCGTACCCTAACCCGTACCCTAACCCTAACCTGTACCCTAAACCTAACCCGTACTCCAACCCTAACCCTAACCCTAAACCCAAACCCTAAACCCTAACCCATACCCTAAACCCTAATCTGTACCCTAACCCATAACCTCTAACCTGTAACCCCTAAACTCAACCCTAACCCGTACCCTCTCCTTACCCTAACCCTAACCCCTACCCTCACCCGTACTCTAACCGTAACCCATACCCTAACCTTAATCCATACCCTGATCCATACCCTAACCCCGGGGATTGGGTACACCTGAGCCCCACCACGGGACTCAGCCTGCCACCCCTCAGGAAACCATGCCCCTTGGGGCGCCACAGAGCATCCCGTGCAAGAGAACTGGTAGGGCCCCCCTGAGACCCAAGCGATCCTCGGTGGCCCCCTACACCCCAACCCTGAGGCCCACGCTCATCCCGCCGCACACGCCTTCCCTTCAGCTTGCCTCCGAGCTCGTCGCAGAGCTGGCAGATCAGGCCTGTCGGGTTCCTGGGGCCTAGACCTGTCCTTATGTCGGCTGGGGGGGCCCCTCCCCTGGGGCCCGGTGCCACAGCCCCAGGGACTGGGGACACCTGAGCCCCACTGCAGGATAAAGCCTGCCAGCTCACAGGAAACAGTGCCCCTTGGGAGGCTGTAGAGCATTCAGGGCGGGAGAACCAGGAGGGCTCCCAGAGCCCCAGGCGAACTTCGGCGATTCCTAAACCCAACCTTGAAGCCCATGCTCACCCCACCCCGCACCCTCACCTCAGACCGCGGCGGAGCTCGCCACATAGCGGGCGGATCTGGCCTGCGGGGTTCCTGGGCCCCAACCCTAAACCTAGTTCATTTGTGGAGGGGCCCCTCCCCAGGAGCCTGAAGTCGCAGCCGCGGGGATTCGGGACACCTGAGCCCCACAGCAGGAATCAGTCTGCCACCACGCAGGAAACCGTGCACCTTGGGAGGCCATAGAGCATTCAGGGTGGGAGAACCAGGAGGGCCCTCCTGAGCCACCAGCGAACGTTGGCGGCCTCCCGCACCCCAACCCTGAGGCCCACGCTCACCCTCCCCACACCCTCACCTCAGCCCGGGTAACTAGCCATACAGCCAGCAGATCAGGCCTGCGGGGTTCCTGGGGCCTAACCCTAGCCCTAGCTCGGCCGTGGGTGTGGGGGCCTCCCCAGGAGGCTTACACTGCAGCCCTGGGGAATTGGGATACCTGTGCCCCACCGCAGGACTCAGCTTGCCACCCGACAGGAAACCGTGCCCCTGGGGGCTCTACGGAGCCTACAGGGCACGAGAATTTGGGGAGGCCCCCAGAGCCCGTCCCCACTTTTGGCAGTCCCCCGTGCCCCAACCCTGAGGCCCATGCTCACCCTCCCCCATGGCCTCCTCTCAGCCCTCCACAGAGCTCGCCGCACAGCCTGCAGTATGTCCCTGCCGGGCTCCTGGACCCTAACCCTTACCCTAGGTTGGCCACAGAGGGGTCCCTCCCCAGGGTCCTGGCACCCCACTCTGGGGGATTGGGGACACCCAAGCCCCACCGTAGGACTCAGCCTGCAGCCCACAGTTAACTGCACCATTTTGGGGAACAGAGCATTCAGGGCAAGAATTGGGGCAACCCCTGAGAGCCCCTTCTGGTGAACCCCGACCTTTGTGGGCCCTTCCGGATGAAACCCCAAGGCTCACACTCACCCGCCCTTGTGCCCTCATCTCACTCGGCCTGGGAGCTCTCTGAGCACTGGGCAGTTCAGACCTGCTGTCCTTGAGGCCTAACCTAACCCTGGGTCTTCTGCTGACGGTCCCTCCCCGTTTGCCTGCCTCCAAGGCACCAGGCATTGGGCTCACCTCTGCACGACTAGAGGACTCAGCCTGCCCCACAGCAGGAAACTGTCCATTTGGGGCTGCAGCAAGGATTCATAGGAAAATCGGAGGGCCCCCCTCAGCCCATCCCAGGCAATCCCCACTTTCAGAGATCTCCCCGGATCCAATTAGTAGCTTCACACTGACCTTTAAACTTGCTCTCCACGGAGATCTTTTGAAATTCTCCACACTTCCAACCGATGGCATCATCCAGCTTCAGAGACATACCCAGCTTTAGGTCTTGAGATGGATTAAAATGAGAAGTCACTTCACTAATGATGAGGTAGCGGTGACCAAAAGATACATGCATAAATGCTTCATATCACTTGGCTTCAGGGAAATGCAAATCTAAACCACTATAGATGCCATATCACACGAGGCCGAATATCTAAAAATAAGAAGAAATGAAACTACACATCTTGGAGAGGATGTGGAGAAACGGGAACCCTCTTACACCCCTGTGCGAATGCAGTCCGGTACAGCCACTCTTGAAAATGGTACGGAGTTTCCTCAAGAAGTTATAAATAAAGCTACCCTATGTCCCAGCAATTGCCCTACTGGGTATCGACCCCAAAGAGACAGAGGTAGTGAAGATGGGACACATGCACCCCAGTATTCATAGCAGCAATATCCATCATAGACAAACTGTGGAAGGAGTGCAGATGATCATGGACAGATGAATGGATAAAGAAGATGTGGATCATATATATAATAGAATATTACTCAGATATCAGAAAGGATGAGTACTTACCATCACACCGACCTGGGTGGAGCTGGAGGGTATTATGCTGAGTGGAATAAGTCAATGAAAGAAAGGCAATGATCATATGCTTTCACTCCTATGTGGAATATCAGAAACAAGGAAGATGACCATAGGGGAAGGAAGGGAAAATAGAATGGGAAGTCATCAGAGAGGGAGAAAACCCATGATGGACTCTTAACTATCGCAAGAAACTGATGATTGCTGGAAGAGAAGTTGGGAGGGGTAACTGGGTGAGTAGCATTAAGGAGGTCACACGATACAATGAGCACTGGGTGTTACACATGACTGAAAATTTATTGAAGACTACATCTGAAACTAATGATGTAGTGTAAGTTGGCTAACTGAATTTAAATTAAAGAACAAAAGACCTCGAATAAACAATCCTAAACATTTGTATGGAACCACTAAAGATTCCAAACAGCCAGTGCAATGTGGAAAAGAAAAACAAAGCTGGAGGACTCACAATTTCAGATTTCAGGTTATACTACAAAGCTGCAGTCATCCTAACAAGACAGTACGGCACAAAAATAGAAACAGCGACCAAAGGAACAGGACACAAGTTCAGACAGAAACCCACAATTATGTGGTCCATGAATCTTCCACAAAGCAAGCAACGATATCAAAAGGGAAATGGACAGTCACTACAACAAATGGTGTTGGGAAAACTAGACAGCTACGCACAAAAGGATAAAATTAGACTGCTTTCTTACACAATACAGACAAACACAAAACAGTTTCAAGACCTCAATATAAGACCTGAATCCATAAAAATCCTACAGGAGGGAAGACAGTAACTTCTTGACATGGACCATACCAACGTTTTTCTAGACTGTGTCCTGAGGCAAAGGAAATGAAAGCAAAAATAAACTATTGGGAATACAGCAAAATAAATAGTTTCCACATGGCAGAAGAACAATGAAAACGTAAAAATCATAAGACAACCTACTCAAAGGGAGAAGATATTTGCAAACATCATATGCAATAAAGGGATAGTGTCCAAAACATATACAACTGATACTACTCGACCCCCAAGAAACAAATAATCCAGTTAAAAAATAGGCAGAAGACATGGACAGACATTTCTCCAAAGAAGAAATACAAATGGCCAACAGTCCCGTGAAAAGATGTTCACCATCACCCATCATCAGGAAAATGTAATTCCAAAGGACAATGAGGTAATACCTCAAACCTGTCAGAATGGCTAACATCAAAAGCACAACAAAGAGCAGGTGTTGGGAGGATGTGGATAAAGGGGAATCCTCGCAAACTGTGGGTGGGAATGCAAACTGTGATGGCCACCGTGGAAAACAGTATGATGGTTCCTCAAAAAATTAAAAATAGAACTACCCTATGATCCAACAATCACACTACACATATTTACCCAAAGAATAGGAAAACAGTAACTTAAAAGGATACGTGCACCCCTATGTGTCTTGCACCATTATTTACAATATCACAATATGGAAGCAACCCAAGTGTCTGTAGAAAAATTTACAAATGAGATGATAGATGTGTGTATTCACACACACACACACACACACACACACACAGACAGACACACACACATACACACACAATGGAGTATTACTCGGCTTGAAAAAGAATGAAACCTTGCCATTTGCAGCCACATGGATGGAGCTAGAGAGTATTATCCTAACTAAAGTCAGTCAGTCAGAGAAAGACAAATCCCATACGATGTCACTCTAATAGGGAATTTAAGAAACAAACAAAAATAAATAACTAAAAGAGAAAAAGGAGACACACCAAAATACAAACTCTTAACAACAGAGAACAAACGGATGGTTACCAGAGAGGAGGTGAATAGAGGGATGAGTGAAATAGATGAAGGGGATTAAGAGGACGCTTTTCTTGACGACCACTGAGTAATATATGGAATTACTGAATCACTATTGGACACCTGAAACGAATGTAACACTGTATGTTAGCTCTACTGGAATTAAAATAAATTTTAACAAAAGATTTTTCTTTCAGGAACCTCTTTGAAAAAGCTTTCCCTGTGCACTGTGCATAAGCTGTACTTCGGAGGATTCACTCTACAATAATTATTCACTCTATGCCTTGAATTCAGATTTCACTGAGTTCTTACCATGGATCCCAGCCCACGGGAGCCATGGTCCTTTTCTGTCCAGGCTCAGCACCTATGCATTCAAGATTGGAAGTAGAGACAAATGTCACTTTACAGTCCAGAAAGCTATTATTGTTTCTGTTTCAGTGTGAGAGAGTCACAGACTTTGGGACAGGTTTCAGAGCAGGTTTATTATGGATCCTGGATCTCTACTTCAATGTTCATTGCCTGGATCCATTTGGCTAATAGGTTCCCTGTGGATGGGCTTGCTTCCAAGCACATACATGGAAGATGCAAAGGTGGGTGGGCTTGGTGCAGGACAGGAAGAAGACCTAAAACAGAGAGGGTCCGACCCCTCCTCTGATCCACGAACTGCTACAGGAGAGGGTACAGGAGATAGAATCCATGGGAAACTCCAAGGTCACCAGCTGAACACAGGAAGCACAGGTCAAGGGATCTGGAGATGTAGGGGTTGAAGGCTGCTCTGAGCTACCTCTGGGAGGAAGGGAGGGAAGGAATGAGAAGGAGACACTGCCTGTCCCTGGCCCATGCCAGCTGCCCACCGCTCCAACACGCATCCGTCTATGAGCTGACACAGCTTGGGCTCAGGATGGGCTGGTTCAGGTCCCTCAATCCTCAGTGGGACAGCTGGCCCCAGGGCTCAGAGACATGCTGAGGGAGATGAGAGGGAAAGCTGCCCTGCCCAGGTCATCCCCTCATTGAGCAGACAGCCCTTCAGAACTGCTAAAAAAAAAAAAAAACCCACTAACGGGGTTGAAAGACATGCCATGGATGAACTAAGGCATAGATTTATGTAAAATAACATTCATTTTTAAGTTCAGAGCTGTCATCTCAGGAAGTGGGGAGAGCTTCCCTGAACAAGACTGAGGGGTGGGCAGGCCATGCTGAAAAGGGAGACATGGCTCTCCTGATGGGGATCTGCAGCCCCCTTTTAGGGAAGGGCATCATCCTCGCATCACACGAGATCCATGGAAGTGTTCCATCAGGGCCAGATGTTTGTCTCAAGAAGGCTACCCTGGCATCGGACTGCACAGGGCACCGGGGACGAGGGACAGATAGAGGACGGACAATACCCCGGAGGCCATGGGGCAAGAGCAGAGGCACATGACCTTGAAGATGATGATGAAATGCAGGAGGTGGCAGCATGGATCCGGCCCGAAAGTACCATGGGAGCAGTGCCCACAGCTACACTGACTGGATGCCT